>NW_027211637.1:31780000-31852500 GCF_022749685.1 Semicossyphus pulcher
TGTTTTTGTCAATGGAGCCTGGTGGCGTTGGAGAGAGCGACGTTACGGCTTCATTTTGATGGAAACCCGACTAATATTTAGAACATTTATTAAGTTTTTTAAGGTTTCTCTGTATGTGTGTTATTTCGCAGTTAAATTAAACAGTTTTATTTTTATATTTTCAGCTACAATAACCTGCAGGGGGCGCTCAACCAGCAGAGGTCAGTAAAGAAGCTTGGAGTTCAGTTACTCTTTAAAATGTCGGAGTTTGTGACTGTAGAGAGGTGATTACACCAGCTGTGTGTGTGTGTGTGTGTGTGTGTGTGTGTGTGTGTGTGTGTGTGAGTGAGCCAGGAGCGGCTAATGTTAAATAATGGATGGCAGCATTAGAGGGCTTGTAGCTGGTTAGTAGAGAGAGGAGAGTTTATTTTCTCCTCCTCTTCATCCCTCAATACTCTCAATACATTTCCTTTATTCCCTTCCTCTCTCGTGCCCTTTCTGCTCTCTCCTCTATCTCTCTACTCATCTCCCACCCTCCTCCCTCTTTCTCTGGGGTCATTATCTGCCGCTGCCGGAGCCAAGTCTCCGTCCTGCAGCAGGAGAGAGGAGAGAGGAGGACAACATGGAGTGGAAGCTTGACACGGAGCCAGAAGAGAGGGATGGAAGACGAGGAGGAGGAGGTTGAGCGAGGACAGATGAGGAAGGGTGGAGGGCGGAAAGAGGAGAAGGAGAGAGGAACACCGAGAGGTCAGGAGGGACAAAGGAGTGTGTGCTAACATCCTGATGCGTATCTGTAGATGTGATAAGAAGTGTAAGTGTGTGTGTGTGTGTGTGTGTGTGTGCACAGAGGTCACAGCAGGATTTAAGATAAACGGAGGTCATGTGACGAGTCCAAGTCCATGAAACAAACACCTCTGAAAATAAAGTTTGTCTTTATGTCTTATGAATAATTATATCGTTCACAAAAGATGTCAGGGAGAGACTCTGCTTTCTTATTGTTTTTACTTGTCAGTATTTACGCTGCATCATCGTCCTGAGACACACAGTGGAAATCACTACTTCACACTCCGGTCATCTTCTCTCCATGTTATTTATCTGTTTCTTTTTGCCATGTCAGTTTCATTACGTACACCTGTTACTCTGCGTACGATGACAAACTCACTAAAAGTCTTGTAATGTTTGGACCCATCGCCCCTGAATACAACTGCAAACAGACTTTCTACCTCTTTACACTGCAGCCTCTGGGTCTTATGCTGTCACACAGAAACATATTGTTGTTGCAGACAGTCTCATTAAAAGTTGTGTCAGTGTTGATGATCCAGCTGACTGTAGAGAGAAAGTAGAACTCTGTTCTGGTTTGCAGACACAGACGGGTCATTGTTTCAGGTAGGGCAGGTTGTGCATGTACAACTCTCCTGACCACGTTCTTCAGACAGAGACGGACAGGTAAACGTAACGGCCGTGCAGCTCCAGCTTCAGTCTGCTCGGTGCACAAACACAAGTGACTGCAGTTTCACCCTGTCCACCTCCTGCCCTCTTTCATCCTCACTTTTTACAGCTCGGTGAATCTGCACCATCAACATTCTTACATGCAGTGGTCAGCACATCGCCTCACAGCTAGAAGGTTCCTGGTTCGAGTCCCGGTTCAGACGTAGTGGGCCTTTCTGTGTGGAGTCTGCATGTTCTCCCTGTGCATGCGTGGGTTCCTCTGGGTTCTCCGGCTTCCTCCCACAGTCCAAACACATGCTCGTTAGGTTCTGGTGACTCTAAATCACCCGTAGGTGTGAGCGTGAAAGGTTGTCTGTCTCTCTGTGTCAGCCCTGTGATTGACAGGTGACCTGTCCAGGTGTAACCCCGCCTCTCACCAATGACAGCTGGGATAGGCTCCAGCCCCCTGCGACCCTGAACAGGATGAGTGGTATAGATGATGGATGGCTGGACTTCCTGTTTGCACCTGAACCAGTGGATCACTGCTGGTGTCTGAACATGAACACAGTAAAGTTGATGTCAGTGATAAACTTTCTTTTGAACAAGGGGACAGTTTTATTTCTGCTCTCAGTCTCTGACAGCTGTTGGAATCATTTGAAGCTCAGTGAGCTTTAACTGTGTTTGAAGGAGTGCACAGATGCTTCACTTCAGTGTGGTGCAGAAGTACTCGTCCATGTTTGTAGGACCACAGGAAGAGGAAGGAGTAAACAAAGATGGCTGAATGCAGCGCTTCATAAGTTATCCTGCTGACGATCCTCTGAGCAAGGCACGGTCCGTCTGAGGAGCCGGAGTCAACTGTCGTAATAAATAAAGGTTTCACAAAGGGGGGAACTCTCCGGAGGCCCGGGTCGGCCCGGTTATTCTGAGCTGCTCTCTCAGTACTCTGAATATTTCATGTCAGGATTATGTCATCCTGCAGCGAGCCGCCGTACCACGAAACAGAGGAGAACAGAGGGAGGGACGGAGGAGGAGACAATCTAAAGAACGGCTTCTGAATTTGCCTGAGAGCAGAAAACCCGACAAACAGACGGAGAGACGGTCGTCAGAGAGGAATCCATTAGTGCCGAGTCAGCCAATCGAACACACAGGCCGATCCTTATCTCCCACCTGTAATGGGCGAGCCAGCCAATCACAATCTAATAGAGGGACAGGTAATTAGTTTATCGAGGAGAGCCGGAAGGGCAATTAATCTGCAGGGTGATTCCTCCGATCAGAGAGCAGAAGAAGAGATCTGAAACGCATCAACAGAGTTTATCGACTCCGAGACGGAGAGTAGGAACCTGCAGCTGTGTGAGGCCGACTCCGGTTCTCCTCTTTAGTTTCACTTTATTCATTCAGGTTCTGTGACACCTGCCGCCCAGAGACCATATCAGCCACATGTTCCAGGCCCACAAACAAAAACCCTAACCCCCCCAACGGTGGTATTAACAGGACTCACAGTCTACAGTCATGCTAAGAGCTAAATGCTAACGTTAGAATCCCTTTTTTCTCGTGTTGTTTCACTGCAGTGTTTTAAACGCTCTTTAGAGGAACAACTCGTACTTCAGGAAGAGGTTCTCTCTCTACACCAGAGGAACTCTGACCGAGGGCTGTGATTGGTCAAACACAGAGATTGGAACCATCATTTAAAGTCCAGTGTAACAGTCAGACACAGCGGACGTAAAAAGGAAGTGAGTCGTCAGTGAAGGCTAAATTCAAACGCTTCCTGTCCTCCACTCATCCGTGGCGTCCTCCATCTTGTTGTGGTGGTGTGCGGTTCTCAGGGAGCGTTTCCTGCGTTAGTAACGACTTTATCAGGTTTCTGAAAAGGTCGTAGGTTGAATTAAGATCAATATAAGAAGATAAATCATGTGCGTCCATGTGGCCTGCGGTTTCACACAGGGGTTGAACCCGCTCTCATTGGTTAGAGCCCGTCACCTGACTTCCTGCTTTGCTCCCCTTATTATAACAACAGAAACTAGACTTTGCTGCCACAGTTTAACTCAACAGGGAAGGAGTTGCTCGTGTTAACTCTCAGATGTGTCGCTTTGGACAAAAGCGTCTGCTACATACAATTCTGACATCGTCTTCACCCAGCTATAGATAAAGCTGGCCGCAGTGCAGACGACACATAAGTTGGATAGCACAGAGAGTTACCAAAGCTTTAAACAGCAACAGATCTACGGTCAGACTTTCAACACAAAGCTGCCGCCACTGTGGTCGAGCGACATAGACAGGAAGTGAAGAGAGCGAGCGCCGTTAATGTAAATAAATCAGTGAAACAGAGAAACAAGAGGTTACGTTCGGATTGTTTCACAGCGGTGACACAACAAACTAACACGCCTACACCTCCGTACGACCCGCAGGAAGGGACGGGGTTCGGTTTCTATAGGCCGAAGTCGACTGTGCGTCTGTCTGCTCCGCCCTCCGACACACCTGATCCACCTGACACACCTGAGCTCTGATACAGCAGCGACACACGGACTGTTCTCCTTCACAGAGCGACACATGAAGACGTTTAGTGACGTCCCTTTCACGTCTCATAAAGGTGCTAAAGTTACGAGTCTGCTGATGAGCTGGTCCGTTTACTTTTTCATTTTCCACCTTCACACAGAGCTGCTGCAGGAACAAGAACATGAGGACTTTTGTTTTTGTTGCCGTGGTAACAAAACTGGTATCGAGTATGTTTTTCTTTTTTTACTGGTATCGGGTCCAAGTTTGACGTTCTGGTAACATTTATGAATGAACAAAATAAATAAAGCGTGTTCGAAGTTCTTCACTCGTGCATCATTGGTTCCATCCACTGAACAGTCAGTCAGCTGTGTAAGAAGAAAACACACCGTCTGATCATGTGTGATAACCTGACGTCCCCCAGACTCAGGTTCACGTCTTCCTGCTCGTCTCCGTTTCTCTGCCCCACGTGAGCGTGCTCTTCTTCACAAGGACACGAGTATCGACCGCTCGAGTTTGATCATCAGCTCAGTTTGTTTTTCCTCTTTGAAAACTTCTATTCCTGGTTACAGCCGGCCGCTAAAAGCCTCCTGCCCTCCTCCTTTCCTCTCCTTTCCCCTCCCTCCTCCTCCTTGCCTTTCCTCCTCCTCCTCCCTTTTTTTCAATCACCTTTTCTGCCTCTCCTCCTTTTCCTCTCCTCTCCTCCTGTCCTCTCCTTCCCCCGTCCTGTCTCCTCCTTTTCCTCTCCTCTCCTTCCCCCGTCCTGTCTCCTCCTCCAGTGTAATTGTCGGCCATGTTTAATTGATGGAGTGATGATGAAAGTTGCAGGAGGAGGGATGGTTGTTCCGTGTTTTCTCCTCCTCTGGTGAAGGAGATCTGACTCTTCAATCCTTTCTCTCCGTCTCCTTCCTTCTCTTTCTTCCTCTTGTTCTTTTTTATTTTACACATAACATCGAGTTTTTAAGGATCGTTCAGATAAAGATTTACAGCTCAACCAGAATCAACGACCAGATCCAAAACTACACACGAGGCTGGAAGCTGCTGTCACTCAGAGTGATTGACAGGTCTTTAAATACCGGGATGAACACGAGCTTTAGTCCCACGTTAGCTTTCTGATAACGCCCAACTGCCATCCAGAAACACATGCAAGAAGAGGAAGTCCTTTATATTTACAGAGTTCAAGTCGGATTAACTAACAAACTCATTGTTCTTCACGGCTGACAGGGGGAGCAAATAACACCTGAAAACTGCTTTAAAAAATGGGGGACTGGGCCTTTAACAGAATCATTTTAAATAAACTACAGTGATTTCAAATGAAAGAAAAAGAAAATTGAGCGAGGATTTAAAAAAGAAAGCCGAACTAAAGAAAGGAACAGAGTCAGAGTCTATTCTCAGCCTCTCAGCGGTTATTTAAAGCTGCAGGTTCAAACACTGAGAACACAGCAGACGAAACCTTCATAAGGTTTAATAAAAACATTTACATGACTGAGAATCCAACAGGACGTCTTACGAAGATAAAAATATTCTTATTTGCACCAGTTTAGGAAAGAAAAGTTTGTCCTTAAACGACTCACGGCCTCACGTCTCCAACTGACAGCCAGCGCTGCTCTCCCAGCGTCTACACGGGTATTTCTGTTTATTGTGAGGTCAAAACTTGGTACAACCTACACTGTAACTGATAATCCATCCATCCATCATCCATCCATCCATCCATCCATCCATCCATCCATCATCTTCTGCTTCACCTGGGTTGGGTCGCATTGGCAGCAGGATAAGCAAGTTAGCCCAGACGTCTCCCCAGCAACATCTTCCAGCTCCTCCCGGAGGATTCTGATGCGTTCCCAGCCCAGGTGGAAATATAATCCCTCCAGTGAGCTCTGGGTCTGCCCCGGGGTCTCCTCCCAGTTGGACGTGCCCTGAAAACCTCCAAAGGGAGGCGCCCAGGAGGCATCCTGATCAGATGCCCGAACCACCTCAGCTGGCTCCTTTGGATGCAAAGGAGTAGCGGCTCTACCCCGAGCTCCCTCTGGATGTCTCAGCTTCTTACGCTATCTCTAAAGGTGGAGAGATACTTTTTAACTACGTGTTTGCGTGTGCATGATGGCTGCCACGCGTGCCCTGCATCTGTTTGGAGCGTCGGCTGTGCGCGTCCTCAGTTAGCGTTACGGGAATGCGAGCTGCAGTCTGCACGTGAGCAGTAGGGGCAGTGTAGAGGCAGAGGGGATGTCACAGGGACAACAAGCAGAAAGTTCTGAAGACAAGCTGATAGACTAAGTCCACAATGATCCAGCTCTCTGGTGCGCCCTCTAGAGGTATCCTCCAGTAACACGCCTAGTGCATAGCCAAGTATGTGAACAATTACGTCCATGACGCAGACAGCTGTGTACGCGCACGCAAGGTTAAAAAGAAAGTATATCTCAGGCGTAAGGCTGAGCCCAGACACTCTGCAGAGGAGACTCCTTTCAGCCGCTTGTGTCTGCGACCTCATTCGTTCGGTCACGACCCAGAGCTCATGACCACAGGTGAGGTCTGGATCATAGATCGACTGGTAAATCCAAAGCTTTGCCTTCAGGCTCAGCTCCCTCTTCACCACGACGGTCTGCCACAAGTCTGACCGCTGAAGCTGCACAAACCTGCCTGTCAACCTCACGATCCACTTCACCCTCACTGTGAACAAGACCTCGAGATACTTGAGCGATGCGTTGTATAGTTAAGGTCTGAGGTCCGGTTGTTGAGGCAAATTTGGACATTAAAGACTCCTACAACAGGCAGATCCACATGCAGCACCATCCCATACGCCGATGACACTGCACTGATTGTTGGCCTCAGCAGAGGTGACGAGTCAGCGCGCGGACAGGAGCTGCATGTACAGCAAGTGACTGTGAATAAAACATAAGAGATGATAATGGACTTCAAGTCCTGACCACAACCCCGCTGCGTGTCAGCAGTCCTCGGTGTTCTCGGCATGCACGTGAGCGAGGGCGCCACCTGCATGTAAAACACACCCACGCCTGAGAAACAGAAACGCTGGGAGAGAGTCGGAGCTGAAATAAATAAATAACAACCGAGAGTCCATCTGACATGTGAGCAGGAAGCTGAGCACGGCTAAAATTAGACACTCTGGAAATAACACTCAGCAGATCATTCCCAAAATAACACACACACACACACACACACACACACACACACACACACACACACACTGCGCTGATGTGTGTCTGCTGGGCTCTTCCAACTGTACACATAATGTAACAGAAACAGTGTTATTACTCCCACAAGGGGCAGTTTGAGCAGAAAAACTAATCATAGAAAAGAACATCAATCAAAGCTCCGTCTGCAAAGACAGAGAAACAAAGCATTACGTCATCTGATGCCACCTTTGACCTAAATTTACTCTTCCAGTTTCAGCTCTGACCTTTGAACTCTCACCTAGCAGAAAACAGCTTTCACATGGGATGAAATGGACCAATGGGAACGACTGCAAATGTACAAGTTTATCATCAGTCCAGCTGAGTTTGAAAGTGGATCATTTGTTTTCAGATATGTTAAAAACTAAACCTACAAGCTGTGTCTGATGAACTCTCCTGCTGCTTCCAGCTCCTTCAGGCCGACCAGAGCCCAGTGTGATGAGCTGTGAGCTCGGATCAGTACCAGGATCTCTCTGATGGACACCAACTACCGGCGTTCTGTTTCAGCTGTGGAGCGCCTGTCCGTCTGTCTCACTGAGTGGCAGTTTCACTGTATCTAGCAAGTCACAGGTGGGCTGAGATCTGTCTCACTAAAGTGCTATGAAGCCACAACAAACATGTTACTGAGATTTAATGACAATAAACAGGCTGAGAGGATGCTGAGAGAACTACAGCAGGAGGCAGGGTTGTAGAGAGGCTGAGCTCATGCTCTGTCAGGTCTGTCTGTGAGACGACAAGAACACGACTTTAAAATGACTGTTTTTTGAATGGAGTTTGGTTCAGCATGTTTGATGCAATCAAAAATGATCCTGTACGTCACTACTTAAAGCATCTCTGACCTTGGTCTTCTTCTGCTCCTGTTTTTTTTTCTCCTTCCATTTTTCTATTTCTGGATACAAAGAGTTAAACCCACATGAATTGTTAATGTGCGCGCACGCACGCGCACACACACACACACACGCGCGCACACGCACACGCACACGCACACACGCACACACGCACACACACACACACACACACACACACACAGTGTCTCTGGTTTATCGGGTGTATGCAGTATGCTTCTGCTGGTGAGCTATCTGATCCATCACCTTTAAATATAAAACAATCCTCTTGTGTCACATGATAATCATGTCTGTCTGTGATCTGATCTCTTCCTGACTCACTGACAGACTGAAGCCCCAGTTTGACCTCTCACATCCACACGAACACATGACGCTTCAACAATCTGACCAACACAAATCAGCTTAAATCTTCCAAAGTCGCCGTCTTTTCTGCGCTACTTTCTGTTTTTCGGCCTCACATCGTCTTCAGATGAACTCCTTTTTCTTTCTCTGTCTTTATAATATTACTTCTGGCCCTTTTCATGTGATTGCAGCACTAATCTTGTTTTCCAGGAGAGACTGTATGAAAATGTGCTTCCTTTTCTCCATATTTAAACACCTCTTGTGCTGAGAAATTACAGCTTGAGCCAACAACAATGAATATTTAACACCTTACTTTTTTTGTCGAGCTTTAGCCCACGAAATGTCTGATAAGCGTCTGAGTGTGCAGGACAGCTATGTTCCAAGCTTGGATTTTTAGTCACTAAAATTGTGATTAATGTCAATGGGATTTTGAATGAGGGTTTCTTACCTGTGGAACAGCACCTGGAAGCTCAGGTGTCACTTAAGCAACTGGAGCCGAGTGAACTTTGTCCAACAAAGCTTACTTCAGGTAAAGGAGTCCATTCACATTCTGTCTCCCATTGATGACACACAGGTGATGTCATCATTGGTCACCCAAGTCGGTCAACAATAACAAACATGTTTTGAAATCATGAGTCTTAAGACTATAGAGCAGCTAATGGAGGCTGGAATAGACTCAGGTGTTTCTTTGGCTTGGGGACATTTAGTTTCACTGTATCTAACAGGTGGGCTGAGATCTGTCTCACTGCAGCGCTATGAAGCCACAACAAACAGATGTGACTGAGATTTAATGACAATCAACAGACTGAGAGGATGCTGAGAGAACTACATCAGGAAGCAGGAGTTCATGCTTTGTCAGGTCTGTCTGCAGGACGATGAGAACACGACTTTAAAATGCTCTTTTTTTGAATGGAGTTTGGTTGGACTGTTTCTGATGTGCCATTAACATGCAGGAAAATCTCAATCTTTACAGACTTTTCAGGACATTCACGCCACCCAACAAAAATCCATCAGCAGAATCACACGACTCCCGTTCAACACATGGACCCTTTCATTTTATCATAGACTTATATATAAATCTGCTTCAACATTCAAACACATCCAACACACACTGTGTTTATCGTGGCCTCAGGGAGCGTTTGTTTTCTACATCTCTCTCTCTTTTGTCTCTCTCTCTGTTTTCTTGATATCTACTCCTCCTTATTCCTATTTTTCTCCTGTATTTACGTCTCCCACGCTCTCTCCCATCCTGCCTCCCCCCTCCTCCTCTCTCTCTCTCTCTTTATTATTAGCTGATGTCGGTTTGTCGCTGAGACGAAGCTCACGTTGTTTCTGAACGTCTCTAATGTGTTTTATTTGTTCGTTTTGCATAATCCACATTTTCTGTTTATTTTTACTCCACACACACACGCACACGCACGACACGCACACACGACACACACACACACACACACACACACACACACACACACACACACACACACACACACACACACACACATACACACACACACACATGACAGAAACAATCCATCTCTGTGTGCGTGTGTGTGTGTTTAAATATCACATGATGTGTGTTAAATGTTTCAGATAGTCTCACATGAAGGAGAACAGAGAGATGACGGGAGACAGAAGGGGGAGGAAAGGAAAGAAAGAAGCTTACAGAGGGATGGAAGAGGGAAAGGAAGGGGGGAGGAAGAAACAAGGGAAGAGGAGGTATGGGAAGGAAAACTGGGGGAGTAAAGAGGGAGAAGATGGGGCAAAGGAATGCAGAAAGGAAGGATGAAAGATGAGAGGAGAAGGGAAAGAAAAGTGGAGTTGAGGATCAGATGAAAGGTAGAAAACAAAGAAAGACAGAAGACGGGAAATAGAAACGAAAAGAGAAGAAGAAATGGGAAGAATAAAGAGGCGAGGAGGGAGGTCAGAAGAAGGAGTGGGGGGAAAAAGGAAAGGAGTGACAGACAGACAGACAGACAGAAAGAAAGTGGCAGAAGAAGTGGGGAGAAAGAGAGGACAGCAGGAAAAGAGGAGGAAGAAGTGAGGAAGAAGAAATTAGACTAGACAAGTGAGGAGGAAAGAGGAGAGGGAGTGAATGAGGGAGGGAGGAGGAGGAAATGAAGGGAGGAGGAGGCACTCAGACGCTGAGAGGAAATAATTGATGAGAGGAAAAGTTCTCTACCTCTCTCTCTTTTTTTTTATCTGTTTATCTGAGCCTCGCTCGCCCAGACAGCAGCTGCAGCAATTAGGGTCAGGAGAGAGAGAGAGAGAGGGAGGAGAGGAGGAGAGGAATTTAAGACACTGGAAACCCTCCCGCCCCTCCTCCATGACTCGGGACAAAAAAATATCATCATAATTATTAAATTATATTAAAGCAGTCTGAAGATGAAACGTGTCTTTAGTGCTCACCTGTCCTTCATTAGGTAGACTTTCAAAATAAAGTGGGCAAGTATGCGATAATAAATTGTGCAAATTGTGGTTATATTTCAAAATAAAAGAATCGAGTTAGCAATATTAATTAAAGAACGACTGGTTAGACTTTTAAATAAAGCGGTCAAGTTAGAAACAATAAATAAGCAACGTCCAGTTACAATTTCAAAATAAAGCCATTACGTTAGCAATAATACATAAGCAACGTCTGGGTAGACTTTCAAAATAAAGCAATCAAGTTAGCAAAATAAATCCAATTAGACTTTCAAAATAAAGTGTTTAAACAAGCAAAAAACACAAGCAAAGACTGGGTAGACTTTCAAAATAAAACCTGCTTCAACACAGCGTGTGACGCACATCAGCGTCATAGCACGAGCAGCATCTTTGTTGACAGTAGAATAGATCTGACTGAAAACTGGCCAAGTAAGAGGAGATCCAGGTGGAGGGAAGAAGTGAGGGATGGAAAGAGGACAGAGAGAAGGAGGGATGAGGAGAGGAGGAGGGAGGCATTGAGTGAAGCAGCAGGAGATGGAGGGAGAATGGAAGGAGGGAGGAAAGGTAAGAAAGGATGGAGGGAGGAAGTAGAGAAGGAGGGCGAGGTGTGGACAGATAGATGGTCCCCCCGGAGCGTCCAGTCATCTGGAAAACTAGGACAAACACACACACACACACACACACACACACACACTTTGGTTTGGAGTTTTTGTACTTCACACCACAGACAGAGAATCCTGCTCTCTGATTGGTCGGCAGGTGTTTGACACATCCTCTCTGCGTGTGTAATCCATGTTTCATCCAGGAAACCGTCGATACATCTGGACTTAACGTCACAACATTCTGTTGTTCAGACCGGCCTTGTGCAAATAGTGAAGCTCAAAGAAGTGAACCACGTCAACAACCAATCAGAGTGCCCTCTGCAGCAGCAAACAGGAAGCAGTTCAAAAAAAGGTAGCCAGTAAACATGGAGGGGACTCTGGGGAGGGCTGCTGTCCCCGTGTCCTCACTGAATGAGACGCCATATTTTGATGCTTGATTGCCGTTGTGTTCTGTTTCTGCTCCATTGTTTGTTTTTTCCAACAGGAGCATGATGGGAAATGATCGAGACAAGAAGCTAGTTGTAGTCTGTAAAAAAGAAAGTGTATGGTCGGCATTAGTTCTTTCTTCTGCTGACTGCTGTTCTTGTGATGTAAGTTAAACTAAACTGTCTGCTGAGAACATGAGAAGGGTCACTGCGACTTTTACGCTCTCTCTGACGTCAGGCGAGGCTCAGACCGGCCAGTCGTAAAGATAAGAGGACCTTTGGGTGTCTTTATTTCCTACAAATATGCCTGTGTGGAGCTGCTTCCGTCTGCTTCTGCTGAAATAAGAGCTAAGCAGAGGATCTTGTTCTCACAGCTCAGGATTCACAACTCAAAAGTGACACCTTTCTGTATTTTCACCCACTCCCTGTGTAAAACACATTCATGTAAGATCATAAGAATAGTGTTAAAAAGCAGCAAAAGGAAGTGATCAGACTCATCCGACCAGTCAGCTTTTTTAGAGCCTGACAGACGACACAGAGGGATTAAAGGAGGGCAGAGAAGGTCAACAGGTGGACTCAGACTTTTGATGTTGAGGTTTCAAAGCTCTGATGTGACCTTCTCTTCTCTGATCGCTGTCTGCTCTAAAGATCACTTCACCAGGTCATGTGAGGTGGCATGTTGCTCCATCAGACACACACAATCATCTTAACAAAGTCCTGAAGGGAGGGATGTTGGGGATTATGCCCAACAAGGAGTCCATTATCAGGCTTTAATGGACGACGTGGAGGCGGGAGCTGACCGACGCGCTTCCATAGAGTCCATGACAGCCTGATCATGAACACCTTGAAGGGCTTTATTCTGCTTCTACCATGGTCACTAGCTGAAGAAGAAAAATAGGACCATGTTTTCAAGCATTCTGCAATCATTTGAACAACCTGAGGGTTTGACTAATACCTGAAAAAGACATCTCGTCCCATTAGGATCTAAAGCGACGGAAACATTTTTCACACCTCCAGGTTTCAGCTGCGACTTTTTTCCTCTTTATATAATGTCACCTGACTTCTGTCTTTTCTCCTGTCGTAACTAGTATCGCCACTAGAGGCCGCTGCCGAACAATAGACTTTAAAATGGATCGTAAAGAGTTAAAAGCCTGCTCACATTTACCGCTTGATTTTAGTTCTGACCATCAAAAAATAAATGAATAAATTAACCAACTAAATAAAAGTTTCTGATTAACGTCAGCGGCCACGAGGAGAAACGAGTTGCCTGCATCATGATACTTGTTTCTTTATCAAACTACAACATATGACAGTCAGTGCAGTAGGAACAGGTTCAATAACACTGATGGATAAAACGTTATCAAAGGAACAACTTCTTGGAAAGTACAAATATTTTACTGTCACATTTCTAATCTCAGCAGACGACAGTTTGATATTAAAACATTTCAGCTGGAGCGACATATTTAATCTTAATGCAGACGGAGTCTCACTGTGATGCCCTTTAATCCTGCCGGGATAAAAAGTACGGTGCTAAAAATGGGCCAAAATTCATTAAACTGTCCAAACAATCACACCTCAAATGTATTTATAAGATATACAGAAACATCTTTCTGCTTTTCCATCTCTGAACACGAAGCAGGGTGTATAACAAACAAGCAGAGCGAGACAGACACACACACGCATATATATGCTGTACATTTGTGTGTGTGTGTGTGTGTGTGTGTGTGTATGTATTACAGACCATCTGTCTCAATATCCGACACGTGAAATTATATTTTAATCTGATTATATTTCCCCCCAAAACAACAAAATTGCCTAAAAACCCCTCGATGCAGTTTCACAATGGTAACATTGTCAGGTGTGTGTGCATGTGTGTGTGTGTGTGTGTGTGTGTGTGTGTGTGTGTGTGTGTGTGTGTGTGTGTATGTGTGCGTGTGTGTGTCAGGGGGATTTGTGGAGAAACAAGGATTTCCTAATCACGCTGCAACAAGATAAATTACTTTCTTGGCACATTGAAGGACACTGAAAATGATGTGTGTGTGTGTGTGTGTGTGTGTGTGTGTGTGTGTGTCTCAGGGGTAAAAATAAAGAATCAAATCCTTAATTATATTTTGCAATAAATTCCTGGTAGTGCTCGATGAAGGGCAGAGAGAAAGTGTGTCCATATGTGTGTGTATGTGTGTGTGTGTGTGTCGTCTGATTTCGTCGCCGTCATGTTGTCATGTGAAGTCTTTGTCACTCTGACATGTGACAGACTGAGCGCTGACAGCTGGGTGCCTTGCCCATGGGCACCAGGAAGCAGATCCAGGCACTGACTTGTTGAAGTTTGACTGCAGAGAGGGCACCACGACAGAAACACTACCTGACGAGGGAACAGATTTCAACACCACACAGGTGTTCCGGGAGCGAAACAGTCATGATGAGTGTTACAAGTAACACAACAGGCGACAACGTCTGGCGTGACGTTTGACAAACTTGTCTTGGCTGTAATTATGTTTCAATTCTTTGTTTGCAAGTACGGAAGTTTTTAAAACTTAAGAGGCCCGAGAGCGGAGCCTTGGGGAACTCCACGGGTCATTTGAGTTATAAAGAGTAGATCCTGTTCTTCAAATAAGATTCAAGAGTAAGAATCTGCTTTGAAATTTGGACAAGAAATGTTGTTATGGAAAACTTGTGTTGCAGAGGCAACTTTCATTATGGGCTTCTAAACCATGTTTGACAGAATCAATTTATTCTGATGCAGAAAAAAAGTAAAGTTTTCTTGATAATAAAGCAACTGGAGACATGAGTGAGGCTTCAGTTACGTACAATTTAAACTGTAAGACATCCGTGTGAGCAGCAGCTTGTGAGAAGGTGTTTTATGAATGTAAAACAGGTAAAACATGTTTATATTCCCTGCATGAATAAAGATTAACATCATTACACACAGAGAGAGAGCAGCTTCAAAGGTCACTGACACTGAGATTAAAGCCTCAGAGGAACAGCTGCTTCACAAAGATGTCCGACAGAATGTGTCATATAAAAATATCACTGTTTTTATACAGGATATTATTAGAGCTGGGTCTGTCCTAAAGCGGTCAGCTCACTTCCTGGAATCGAGGTGCTGGTTCAACCATCGGGAGAAATTTGGGGTCTAAAGACTCAAGACTAGTAACCCTATGACTTCCTGTTTTAATTAATGTGTTCCTAACTCAGCGTCTTCACAGAATCTGGTTCCTGTCTATATATTTAAAGGTAAAGGCACAGGTAGGCAAACATAAACATAATGACCGAATAGCGTCCGTAAACTTCTATAAAACTCTAAATCTGGAAATCTGGACGTCTTTCCATCGTGACAGTCGGAGGTAAGAACGAAGCCGACACATAAACTTCTCCCTTTTTTGTCTTTTTTAACTCATCACACAAACCTGATCCTAGGTCTATGATGTGGTTAGCCTAGCTTAGCACAAAGAATGGAAACAGGTGGAATCTGTGATCTACCAGCCTCTCTGATTGGTCAGTGAAAAATAAAACAAACACTTAATGGAAGTTAGGATTCTTTTTTCCGTCTCTAACACAGCTACACATTCAGAACATTTCTGCAGTGTTCATATTACCATAATGTCTCTGATAATAACCTGATAATTACCATATTACATAATGACCTGGGCTGTGCTAAATGTCATGTTCCTGTGTGTAACATTAAATTATACAAGTCTGACCTGTTACATAACACACACAGCATATATTTGGACTCACATTCCCATCATGCTGCAGGAGTTAAGAAACAAAGGCTTCGAGTACGAAATTCTTGCTATTTAGTGGATTTCAGCACAAGATTGATATCGACTACAGTAATGTTAACATGGCAAGGAGGTCAAAGGTCACAAACTAAAAAATTCTGAAACAATGTCTACAGTATTTTATTATCAGAAATAAAACAGGATTACATCCAAATTTAAAGCGAATTGACAGGAAATACTTTTTCATCTGCGTTTCCATCATAGACTGTGTATAAAAAGTAAAAGTAGCCACCAGTGTGTCACACGCTGGTTGTTAACCAGAAGTGACCATATTTGGACGAGAGGGTGGAGCTGAAGAGGAGGGAGCGAAGTATTCAAAGTTAAACAGTCTTCACCCGTGGCTAATTCATTAGCTGGTGAATGAGCTGAATCAGTGATTCTAACAGAGTGAGGTTCCATTTGTTGTGCTAGCTGGCCAGAGTTGTTTTATTTATCAGACTAAAGAAGAGCTTGATGAGCGTGACAACTCAGCGCTCAAACGCACAAATCTGTGGTGGGAGACTGAGCGTCGGGTAAACCAAACCAAACACGGAAAAGAACTGGTGTTCTCTTCACTACGAGCCACGAATCTCCAGAGGTTACGTTCAGTGACTGAGTTAGCTGAGGGGACACCTAGCAGACAGCTAGCAGCTGTCCCACGTGTCACTCAAAGAGGCCACGCCCCTAATGCTGCATCACTTTAAGCCTTAATATAATGTAAACAGGTGAGCTGTATAAAGATTCTCCCCGTACAGTTGTCATGAAGAGAGAAATGAGCTATAGAGACCCAAACTGTTTTTTGTACCAGGCTGTAAACATGTTTATTTCTGCTGTAAAGTTTAACATGGGGCTCTATGGGGACTGACTCACTGCTGGAGACAGCCTCAAGTGGACACCAGAGGAACTGCAGGCTTTGGGACTTCATCTTTGAGCTCAGGGGTTGCTGCTTGGTTTCCTTCCGTTACAACTTCAACAGAATTTTGGGCGTTTCCGTCTGACATAGATCTGCTGTTTACACTCCACACTTCCTGTGTAGATGTGCAGCAGCATAGATCAGAGACTCATTACAACACTGCTGCTGCCAGGACCCGATCGATCACAGCTCATTGATCAGTTTCACACCGTGGCCCTCAGAACACAGCAGCTGGTTCCTCCCATTATGGCTCTGTGGCAGAGATCTCACTCCATTACAGGCCAGCAGGAGAGGATAGATGTACAGACACATAGATCAGCAAAACCCGGACCTGCTAATCCCCCTCTCTCCCTCTCAGTCTCCCCCATCACTCTGGGGTGAGTGGAGCAGCAGCTCTGGTTCACTTCCAGCTCGTCCACATTAAAAAAGAGAGAGGAAGATTAATTTATTGGCTTTCTTATGTGAGGTAAATGAAATGTGTCTTTTTTAATACTCCCCTCACACACTCTCACACTCACACACACGCATTTATCTCCATCTCCTCAGACCCTCTTGCTGGCCGGCGTGCAGCTGGGTGCAGCAGTCTGAGGTTCAGGGCCTTGCTTAAAGGCTAGTTGGAAGTGAAGAATCAAAAAGCCATTTGGTTTCAGTCACTGGAGGATTTAGCAGATGGGAAATGGAGGCGATAAACCGTCTGACCCTTTCTGTTACACTCTCTGTCTTTGATTAGATTTCATTCCTTTCTATTTGCACCTCTTTCCCGAACCCTCTCTCTCTCTCTCTCTTTCTATTAAAACATTAACAGCGTGTGCCATGCGTCGAGATGGTCTATAATTCCATCCCGGCTGTTTTATAAGGCCGCCCGCTCCTCTCGCTCTCAGACTCATATACATCCTGTTCCTAAGAGGAAATGGCTGCTTCCCCTCTTGTTCTTATAAATAATGTTGATGGTAAAGTGCTCTGCAGCTGCACAAACTCTATATAGCCAAAGTACACACACGGGGCGGTAAAGTTGCTTTTACATACATGTGCATACGTCTCATGAGTTTTATGTAAGAGTGAAGAGAGGAGGAGACCAAAGACGGAACAAGCAGCTTCACATTTATCATCAAAAACATGTTGAAAGGTTTTGATCATCACTTTTATCTTGGTTTCTAAGTATTGCAGTAAATACACCAAGTAGGTTTAATGTTTGCTGCGACAGACAGACAGGGGTCCCAGCGTGGAGGTCCAGAGTGAGAAAACATAAAACATTCACACAGATCAACTGCACAAGAAGTGGACGTAGCCACTGTGAAGTTAAGCATTGGTTTGTGAATTGCTGTTTTTAAGTTCAGCCGTCGCCATCTTGGTTTTCTGCATCCAGAAGTGACATCACGTGGACGAGAGGAGGGAACGGCAGAGGAGCGGAGAATTAACCAATGTTATCAACTATGGGAGTGCTAGCTCATCGGCTAGCCACAAAACACCTCAGAGATCAGCCCCTCTCACCCCTCCTTACCTGGCCCCCTCTCATCCCTCCTTACCTGGCCCCCTCTCATCCCTCCTTACCTGGCCCCCCTCTCACCCCTCCTTACCTGGCCCCCTCTCATCCCTCCTTACCTGGCCCCCCTCTCACCCCTCCTTACCTGGCCCCCTCTCATCCCTCCTTACCTGGCCCCCTCTCATCCCTCCTTACCTGGCCCCCCTCTCACCCCTCCTTACCTGCCCCCCTCTCATCCCTCCTTACCTGGCCCCCTCTCATCCCTCCTTACCTGGCCCCCTCTCACCCCTCCTTACCTGGCCCCCTCTCATCCCTCCTTACCTGGCCCCCTCTCATCCCTCCTTACCTGGCCCCCCTCTCATCCCTCCTTACCTGGCCCCCTCTCATCCCTCCTTACCTGCCCCCCTCTCATCCCTCCTTACCTGGCCCCCTCTCACCCCTCCTTACCTGCCCCCCTCTCATCCCTCCTTACCTGCCCCCCTCTCACCCCTCCTTACCTGCCCCCCTCTCATCCCTCCTTACCTGGCCCCCCTCTCATCCCTCCTTACCAGGCCCCCCTCTCATCCCTCCTTACCTGGCCCCCCTCTCATCCCTCCTTACCTGGCCCCCCTCTCATCTCTCCTTACCTGCCCCCCTCTCACCCCTCTTACCTGGCCCCCCTCTCATCCCACCTTACCTTGACCCCCTCTCACCCCTCTTACCTGCCCCCCTCTCATCTCTCCTTACCTGCCCCCCTCTCACCCTTCCTTACCTGGCCCCCCTCTCATCCCCTCTTACCTGCCCCCCTCTTACCCCTCTTACCTGCCCCCCTCTCATCTCTCCTTACCTGCCCCCCTCTTACCCCTCTTACCTGCCCCCCTCTCATCTCTCCTTACCTGCCCCCCTCTTACCCCTCTTACCTGCCCCCCTCTCATCTCTCCTTACCTGCCCCCCTCTCATCTCTCCTTACCTGCCCCCCTCTTACCCCTCTTACCTGCCCCCCTCTCATCTCTCCTTACCTGCCCCCCTCTCATCTCTCCTTACCTGCCCCCCTCTCATCTCTCCTTACCTGCCCCCCTCTTACCCCTCTTACCTGCCCCCCTGATCGATCTGATTTCTCTCACTAACGGACTCAAACACAACAAAGAGCCGAGTGGTGCCACCGCAGCGAGCCTCACGCCCAGCCTGTAAAGTGTCTCATTTCTGCCCCTTGCAGATATATTCAACATAACTGGAGGGTCTCAGGACAAGAATGTTTAGGACTTTTATTTTGACGGACAACTTGAGAAAGCAGGAAGAGGCGGAGTCAGGTTACCTGTCGAGCCCTAAAAGGTGTCAGAATGGTCCAGAGGTGAGAGCTGATCACGATGCAGATCACACGTTACTATCAGGAGGACATGAAGGTTTTGGCCTGTGCTGGATGAAGTGTGTTTTGTTCCTGTGTTTTGCAGCTACCCATCAGCAGAACCTCCCTGTGAGATAACAGCAGCTTGTTAGCGGATGAACGGGAGATTTCCCCGGAGAAACAAACTATTAATTGTTCTATTGAAAGTTTCTTCTAATCGAGCACCTGAAGGACGGCGTGGATTATCTGCAGTCCAGACACAAACATGTTTTCCTGGCAGCGGCTGCAGCAGATTGTGTTTCCCCTCACATATATTGCTTCTGGAGGGGCTGCAATAGCTTTATGATTTCACTCCCAGTTTATTTGCACAGTGATAAAACACAGGAGCAAAGCAATAAAAACAGCATGATGAAAAACAATGATAGCAAACGGAACAAAGAGGAACACACGAGCGGATCGGACTGCAGCCGAGGAGAGGAGGAGGAGAGGAAGAGGAGGAGAGGAAGAGGAAGAGGAGGAGAGGAAGAGGAGGAAGGTAAAGTGGGAAAAGAAGCTGAATTTAGTCATTAAACATCTCTGTAAGTCGATGACGAAGCTGTAAAACTTTAGAAACATCACAGGACAGTAAAATCTGGTTTCAGGTTCAGGTCAACCTTCCTTCCACGCATTCAAAATGTACTTGATGTTGTCTTTAATTAAAAAACGAGTAAAGGAAAGACCCCCCCCCCCCACCAGCCTCCACAGAACATCTGATCGGAGATGATCCCATCAATGAAATCAATGTTTTACTGGAAGTGGACGGTTTGTAAGAGAAGAAAGACGGATCAGATTCATCTTTTTGGAGGGATACTCCCAACAAGGAAACAGGGAGCGACAGAGAGCAGAGGGGAAGGAGGAGGAGGAGGAGGAGGGGGAGGAGGGGGAGGAGGGGGAGGAGGTAAAAGCCTGGGTTGTGTTTTGCTGCCTGGAGAATCCATTTAGAGGTCGGCCTCTCCCTGCTGAAAACTAATGGACCTGAAGACTGAGAGGAGGAGAGGAGAGGAGAGAAGAGGGGAGAGGAAGGGAGGAGAGGAGAGAAGAATAGAGGAAATGAAAGGAAAGAAAATAAGCAACAGAGAGATTATGAAAGGAAATGTAAAAAAAGAGAAAAAGGAAAGAAGAGCAGAGGAAAGGAAACAAGTAGAGGAAAAGTGACAGGAGAGGAGGGGAGCATAGGAGAGAAGATTGGAGGGAGGATGTAGAGGAAACGAGCAGAGGAAAGGAGATAAAAGGAGAGGAGAGGAGATGAGAGATGAGGAGAAGACAGGAAATGAAAATAAAAGAAAGAAGAGGAAACAGAGGAGGGGTTGAGATTGGAAGAGATGAGAGGAAAGGAAGAGAAGGATGTGAGGGGCGAAAAGGAGATGACAGAGGAGGTAAGAGGGCCTTTCAAAATAAAAGCCTCAGCTTTACTCCACAGCTCAACCGTTTGACTCATTCACACACTCTCATTCACACCTTCTATCTCACACGTTATCTCATTCACAGACAGGTAGGAGTATAGAGTCATATAGACATGAGTGAGTGTGTGTGTGTGTGTGTGTGTGTGTGTGTGTGTGTGTGTAAGCAGTATGATAGTTCAGATGGAGCTTATGTTTCTGACTCACTCTTTTATTTCTGATGTTTCCAGCAGCTCTCTTTGAACAGCGGATAATAGATGAGCTGCAGGGTGAACATACCACCACCATCATCATCATCATCACACACACACACACACACACACAGTAACACACACACTCCATCCACATGGCAGCAGCAGGGAGTGTGTGTGGGCGAAGGCAGCAGGGTGAAGATACACCACCGTACTCGAGAAGCAACGAGTGGGAGGCAAACACACACGCACACACACACACACACACACACACACAGATTTTCACACTTCATCTCTTTTCATGGTGGAAACAGACTGTAAAACTCTCCCGTGCAGCCAATAATAACGACACATCCTCGTCCCGACACACAACACGGCGATTTTCTGCCCAGAACCCGACAAGAGCGAAACAAAATCTGCTTCAGAGTCAGATGTCTCAGACTCACCCGAGCGTTGTCATTGTGACGATGGTGTACCAGAAGGAGGCCGGGATGGAGGTGAAGGTGGAGCCCTTGGTGCCCTTCTCGGCGTAGAACATGACGGTGGCGAAGATGATGATGGCCATGGTGAGGGAGAAGAGCAGGAAGCCGAGCTCGGAGGCGCAGCTCTTCAGCGTGTAGCCCAAAATCCTCAAACCCTGCGAGTGGCGCGAGAACTTGAAGATCCGGAAGACTCGGAAAACTCTCAGGGTGACAAAGGCGCCGCTCACGTCCTCGTTCTCGGGCATCACCAGGCCGATGTAGTACGGCATGATGGCCACGACGTCGATCACCGACATCACCGAGCGCATGAACTTGCAGCGGCTGGGCGCGGCAAACAGACGCATCAAATACTCGAAGGTGAAGATGAGCACGCAGGCCGTGTCCATGCAGAAGAAGGCCAGCTGGTATTTCTCCCCGCAGGGAAGGTCCTTCACGCTGCCTTTGGGGGGCCGGCAGGGGACCGTCTCCACCACGTTAGCGATGACGGAGACGGCGATGAAGAAGCCGGTGACGTAGTAGAAGACGAGCGCCATGGTGGAGGTGTGGGGGTTCTCGAAGGCTCGCCACAGCCGCTCCCTGGAGGTGCTGTGTGGAGGGAGGGGGGCGTCCATCGCCTCGTTGGCCTCCGTGTCCTCCGCCAGACGCTCCTGGTTCTCCTTTTTCCTGTCCCGATATTCCTTAACAAAGAGAGGGAGAGAGGAAGATTAGCCAACTGACTCAACAGAATTCATCAGCTTCACACGATGTCGAACAAACACAAAGGACACATTTTATTTATGCAGCACCAAGTCCTGACCGAAGTTATGTGAGGACTCTTTGAACACCCGTCTAAAGGGACGAATCCTGTACGTTATTTCATTACTCCTAAAAATGGGAAAATATTCTGCAGCTAGAAGTCATTCCTGTTGGAGAAACTGTGGGAATGATGGAGCGGATCACCACCATATTCTTTGGAACTGTCCAAAATCAGTACAGTTTTGGTTACATATTTTGAATATTAAGAAACAAATTCTGGGATCGTCAGATCCATTCACTTTTGTTTATTATCGCTGCTACAAAAGCAACCACCCGCGCATGGTTACAGGCAGATGCACCCACAGGACAACACTGGGTTGAAATCATCAAAGAAATTCATGAGATGGAAGGAATGAGTTTCCTACTAAGATGAAGAAAAGCTGTTTATGTTAGAAGAAGGAAAAATGGACACTATACTTTCTGGAACAGAGGATGTGTGTGGCGACCGCTCCCCTTCCTACTGTTGAAAACATTTCTACCCAACATCTTACTTTAAACATAAAGCAACAGACTGTCTGTGGAACTTATCTGGAACTGTAAATATTACAAAGCCTGGCAAAGTTGTTGATGTTTTTGTTTTGTATTTGCTTTTTGGTTTTTCTCTGTCTGAAATAAAGAACAGACGTCTGAAGAGTCTGGATGGAGACAGAAGGTCCAGAAAAGTTCAGAGGCAGGATTCTGGCCATATTAAACCTGGCAGCTGGAAGCTAAGCTAGTTAGCTGGTGGAACCGCAAACATGGAAACAGCAGTTCTAATCCTGCAAGTTAAGCATCTTTCTTCAGCCTGTATCATATATATTTATATTCAGTTTCGTTTATAAAACTGATTTTATTTGTGTTTTTATCGATCAGTACAGAAGGTGGAATCTTTCCGGTTCCATGCTAAAGCTGTGTAATCCTCCGGTCCATCACATCTGATGACTGAGTGTCATCAAGCCAATAAAGAGAGATTTTTCAGACCCAACTGAACCAGTACAAACCGGTGACAAAAGCCTTCGTCACAAACAGTTAGCTTATCACTGGCCCTGCTAACACGACGTTAGCTTCTGGTCCTGTTAGCTGGTGTTATTTTGCCATTTGCTCCAGTCCCAAATAGTTAGCTGCTTTCCTGCAAGTGAGCGACACGGCAAATATGTTTCACCCGCGTTCACTTTTTATTGTTAATTTATAATTTGGTCATTAAAGCTTAAAAATCAACACATGACTGACTTAAACCTCTTTTTAATATAATATTATTATCAAAATAAAGTTTTATATTTCTACATATAATAGAGCGATGTTACATTTCAATCAGGCTAATCAGTAAGTATCAGTTAGCTTCTTTCCCTGCTAGGTGTATAAGAAGCTAGTGAGCTAAAATTGGGAGCCGAATAATGGATTAACCCGCAGCCAGCTAACACCACAGTGTTTCTAAAGTAACCCCTAAAGGCAGCTAAATGTCATCGTTCAAAGAATCGTAATTTTCTGAGTGATTGATAAACAAAAAGCAGCTCTGGTTTCCAAAGTCAACTGGTTCTCCTGTTAGCTGTTAGCAACACAGAGCTAACTACAGTAATGATTTAAACAGCAGCAACAACCTCCACAGAGGCTAATGAACCCGTCTGCACGGAAGATTAAATCCTCCTTCAAACATTTTTCTAAATCCTCCACGAAACACAACAAAAGAAAGCAGCCCAATGTGTGAAATTACGAGAGGAGTAAAAATAAAAAGTCACATGGACCATCTCTGGAGGAAACTGAGGGGGAGGTGAAAAACAGGAATTAGAAGCTCTCACAGTCGAATCAACATTTGTGAACATAACCAGAGCTGCCAAGTGTGAGCAAATAAAGAACAATTACCCATTCATGAGTCACGGGTCAGGTATAAAGACAGGATGTAAGGACATAAAGCCTCTAAAGCCACATGACAAAGGTTAAAAAAAACCCAGGTGATTTGCTGTTCGGGGGCGAGACAAACTTGTTTGTGACTCGTTAAAGAAATCACTCTCAGAGCCGCGGCGTGCCAAACACTGTGGCACTAAAGAGCCAAATCAGATTGCATTTGAGCTGCTGGTGCTTCAGAGGGCTCATCACTGCCGGCTTAATGAGCTGCAGTTTGATAATGGAGTTAGAGAGCGGCGCTGGTTAGAACCCCCTCAGATCCATCAACGATTCACTCATTTAGCCGATGATGCTGTTCTCACAGCGCAGCAGCGGGAAAAGCGACGGCACAGTCAAATATTAGGAAGAAACAAAGACAGAAAGTGTTTGAATGTTATCATGTGAAGCGCTGCAGAGAGGATTGAAAACTGGAAACTGCTGCAACAAAGTCTCACAAAGCCTCCCAGCTGCAAAACATGTACCTGCAGCTCCTTCACAGTAAAAGTCTTTTAGCTGCCAAAAAGTTGGAGCTAATTACTGCAAAACGGGGGGCTTTTATTCTGAAGCAGCTGCTGTAAGTCCATGTACAACATGTACCAGCTGCTTCACAGTAAAAGTCTTTTAGCTGCCAGGCACATGGAACTAATGACTGCAACACAGGGGGCTTTTACTTTGAAACAACTGCAGGAGGTCCATGTACAACATGTAAGTGCAGCTACTTCAAAGTAAAAGTCTTTCAGATAAAATAAATTTAGAACTAATGACTGCAACACAGCGGCTTTCAGCAGAGGCCTAAGTGCCCATCTCCAGTCAGATCTTTGCCCATCAGACCCGACGGCTCTGCCACCGGGAGCAATCTGGGTTTCGGTGTGTCATCCAAGGACACTTCGACATGTGACTGTAGCAGTCAGGGATCGATCACCAACTTTCCGATTGAGAGACGACCCACTCTACCACTGAGCCACAGCCGCCCCAATGCACAATATGTACGTGCAGTCTTTTAGCTGCCACAATTTTGGAACTAATGACTGTAAAGCTTTTATTCTGAAACAGCCACAGTAAGTCCATGCACAACATGTCTGTGAAACTGCTTCACAATAAAAGTCTTAAAGCTGATATAGATTTGGTACCAACAACTGCAACAAGAGGGGCTTTTACTTTGAAACTGTTGCAGTAAGCCCATGTACAACCTGTAAGTGCAGCTCCTGGAACTAATGGGTGAAACGGGGGGGTTTACTCTGAGGCAGCTTCAGGACTGTATAAGCAGGTCTGAACACAGGTGAACGTGCGACCCTCATCGAGCGGAGGGATGGAGGAAGCTGCTGGAGCTCCCCAGAGTTTCAGGTGAGGCCTGCCATGTTGTTGGTCGTATGTATGTCGTGTTTCTGCCCCGTGTAACCAGGTGTAAAGAGTTCCTCACTACCTGTGCACCTACATGTTCTGCAGCTATAATATTGACATGTTTTTCAGTTGTTGTTATTTTGTTAACTGAGCCCAGACTTTAGATGTTTGTTCTTTTGCACATATTTCTGCCTCCTGAGCAACTTTCCCAACATCCTTTCACACACCAGCGGGGCCCAACAGCCACACTGACACCCTTTTTATGTACAGTTACACTCAGTAAGGCTACGTTTGTAGCATTACTGAGTGTAGTTTGTTATTGTTTCTGATTTAAGGCCCAGTACTTTTTACATACCTCTTTGGTTTTCTAAAAACTGAATATTTTAAAGGCATATGAAGATAAAACTTGTTTATATTTACTGTCTAATATAAACACAAGCTTCCCGACGAATCAGGGACCTCGTTTATAAATCACATTGAATAACCATCAAACACACTGTCTAATAAATTATACTGTAATGTTAATTTACACATGAGGCCGATCAGAAATAGATCAGTTAATGTAGCACCTTTTGTAGAAGGCCAACACCAATCAAAAGCTGCTTCTCCTTCTTGGTTCATCTTTAAAAACAGAAAAACTAAGAAGTTCCTGATGCTCAACAGAGAGTAGACGTTTACCTCCATGCAGCAGTCTCCAATGATCTCTGGCACGATGCCGTAGAAGGCCAGCTCCTCGTCGAAGGCCTGGATGCACTCGTGTCGAGGGTAGTGCAGCTTCCCGGTGCGGTAAAAGTTCAGAATGTGCCGGAACATTTCGGGGTCTCGGTCGAAGAAGTATTCCTGTGTGTCCTCGTTGTAGAAAAACTCCTTCTCCGAAGAGCCCAGCAGGGTCTCGGGATAACGATCCAAAGTGTTCTTCCATGTCTGCAGGAAAGAAAGGAAGGGGAAGGACTTTCAGACTGCTGTTAATGTGAGCAAACTGGAGCTGGCTTACAAAGAATGCTAACAGATGTGGCAAAAAATATGTTCACCAATATTTTATAAATATCGATATTCATCACAATGTAGTAAATGTTCAGAATGAAACCCGGTATATAAACACTGAATCAGGCAGTTATCGGTTAAAAATCTGTTTCTTCGACATTCTTTCAAAAAGTAGACGTCAGGAGGGACTGCGATTCAAGCTGCTGCTAACAGCTGCTCAGTCTTTAGGTTAGGACGCTTCCCGCGTTCATCCCGAATTATGCACAGGACCCAGATTTCGCAAATTAAAGCTGATCAAAAAGTATTTGTTTTGCACACCTGCCGCTTGTCATCATACAGGACATCAGGAGGGCTGTTAGGAGCGCTGCTGCGAACATTTGTTCAGTTTTAGATTTAGATTTGTTCACCGAATCATCTGTGGAGGTCTCCTCCTCTCTGAAACCATCACACCTGGTGATTAACACTGACTCAACTCTGAGTAAAGAGCTTTCGAGTTAAAAATGTGTGTTTTTCAGATGCCCTTTGGTGGGGCTCGAGGGGCTGCGACCTGAGCTGCTGTTTAGCTCAGCGTGTTTGTCTCATATCTTCCACACATCGGATGACAGATACAAAGGAGACAGGATCTAAAACGTTAAGGTGACATGACTTTCACTGAAAGTACGAGCAGGCTCAAAACTGCAGGCTGTTTATTTACACCTTATATCTATCCACGAGTCAGCTCATTATCAACACTTGATCACAATCCTGTATTAAGATCGTTTTAGTGCCCAGCAACAGCACAGTCATGGACATCCACAAACCCCTGTGTCTGAGGACCAACTGAGACTTTACCCACTTTTAGCCCACGTGAACAAGTCAGGTGAACAAGTCAGGTGAACAAGTCAGGTGCTAACGAACACCTTTGAATGGATCGTCCACCTTGTCCACATCATATTTGTCTCCAGTGTAAAGCGTCCTCAGGAGGTACTGAGGTGTTACTAACTCTAACAGTGACGTCGGGCCTGTTTTCAGCGCGGATGATATAACTTGACGTTCCATATTAAAAGAATCACGACTGTACGTTTGTTTCTCTATAAATAACCAGAGAAGTTCAAGCTGCAGCATCATGGTTTTAAAAATCAGGACAAAGACTCGACAACAACTTTCTTCTCGTTGTGCCGTCGCAGCACAAAGCACATCGGTGCCGTTTGAATCCTGAAAGCGCCCACAGGCTATTTCTGCTGTGGAGCCATTTTGTGATTATTACCGCCCCAAATGCTCAAGCTGCTGATTAGACGTTCAGGATTTACAGGAGGCAGTGCTGGAAGGGTCGGAGCAGAGCTGGAGCACGTGAGGGGCACCTGGAAGCAACAGGTGAAGTCCTGTACCTCATAGGAAATGTTCAGTGGTCGGATCTTCAAACATTTGGACGCTTATTTTAATTTCTAACTTTGACTTTAGGAGTCAAACATGAGAATTTATGAGTCCATCTACTTTGTGGATTTTAATGATATTTCGCAGCAGCTCCAGCAGCAGAGGAACTCTTCATATCAAGACTATGGCAGGAAAAGCTGCTGAGGCTCATGGGTAATGTAGTTTTGGAACCATTCCACAAAAACCTGCAAATACCTTCTGAAAAGATTAAACATATGAGATTAATGAGATCATTAAGAAGAGATGTGTCTCAGTAACACTTCGTCTGTCGTCAGCCTGTCTGTGGTTAGACTCTTGATTTTCCACCGGCCGCGTAGACTTGTTCGCCTTCACTGGACTGCTTCTCTGCTCTCGTTACCTTCCTGATTAACCCTACACTCTGTGCTATTGTTCTAAAATCATTTGTTCTGCACAGCTCCCGTCTGCTGTTGGGCTCTCTATTCTGTGTGTCCCTGTTGGTACGAGACGTGACAACGCCCCCAAAACAACCGTCATGGTCAGCATCTCTTTGCAGAACTATGTGTTGGAGGAAAATGTAACAAAGGGGAAAGAAACGCAGCCGATTGAATGAGAGCAGGGCTGAATTAGCAGACTTACTATGACAAAGGTTTGACTTTAAAATGAAGCCTCAAAAGAGACGGAGAGATTTCACAGATGATGAAATATTGGAAGTTATTGTAAAGCCGTCTTTTTACCTGATGATGAAACTCGTCTGAGCAAAGAGCAACGTGCTTTCCTACACGGCCTTTCTTTTAATCAAATGAAAGTTTAAAAGACGGCTTTATTTAATTTATCATTAATGCAAAATAGAATTAAACAAGGAAGTGTTGAACAGCGTGTGAGCTGCTGGAGATGCTGTTCTACAAACAGGACGTGAGAGAGGCGGTCCTGACATCAGAGAGACACAGCGGGGGGTTCATGTAACCTCGCTGAGCTCTTTGTTCTGGAGATCATGTGTTAGAAGCTGCTCATTGAAATCAAACTCTGCACAGAGGTTGGATCGTTCCACATCTCAACTCTTGCATCTTTCCTCATTCTGCCACCACACTTTGGAGCATGCTCAGTAGACACCCACCTGAAACCTGACCCCGCTGACGTTGACGTACAGGATCTCATCTGATCTGGACGTGTTGTCCACGGGAGGTTTGGGCATCGTTTTCTTGGCCAGCGGCAGCCATCCCACCGCCGCCGCCCGCGCAAACGGCAGCCACGTCGCCACGCCGGCTGCCATCTTGCATCAGCTCGTCCCGCCTGTAAGAGTCGACTTCAGGGAGGGGGCGGAGCTAAGGGATCTGGGAAAAGGTGAGTGCCTTAACTTAATTTTGCTCACTTCCTGTCCTGCCCTGATTTACTCGGGTGGGCGGGGCAGAGAGAGAGGAAGTGGACGGACATGTTGACGGGGGAGGAAAGGGGGAGTAGGGGCGGAGGGAGGGGTCAGAGGGCAGTCAGGTGTCAAGCCATGAAAAAAACGCTGTTAAGGAGCGGGAAAGCTGTTTGTGATGTCCTTCTGGTCAGCAGGGATGAAGACTTCCTGTTGCTCTTCAAAATAAAATCCCTCCTGACTTGAAAGATGCTCCTCAAGGTAAAAACTCTCAGGAATGACCTGGAATATTCCCTTTCTTTCAGACTCCGGATGACAAACTTTCAGCCTTCAAGCGATTGTTCTCCTGAATAACAAAATGTTCAGACTCTCCTGGTGGACAAACATCATTTCCTGAAGTCTCAGCAGTCTTACAGGAGCAGAATATGTGTGAAATAATAATAAAGTTATTCTGTGATATTGCCGTCGCAGCTTTATTGCTGCTGGGACTCGCAGCAGAAAGAAATAAATCCAGGAAGCAAAGTGTTAAAACTGTGTTGTCTGTCCTCCACCTCGCTGCATCCTCCTCTCTCTCTCTCCCTCTCTCTCTCAGTCTGGATGGAGCTCTCTCGCCCGCCCTCTCTCCCTCTGATGACTGATTTGTTGCAGCGCCGCAGCCTTTGAAATTCTTATTAAATTGTGATGATGGTTCCTGAAGTTGCAAGATAGACAGAATCGCCGTGTGGCCGCCTCCTCTAAGTGTTTCTCCGCTGTGGAGATTATGGATGAGCCGCCTCCTTCTTCCTCTCTTTCTCTTTCTCCTTTTTGCTTTTGCTTGCTGTTTTTTCCCTCTCTAATTTTCCTTTATCTCTCTCTGTGTTTCACTGTCCCTCTCTCTCTCGTTCAGGTCGGGGGGGAGGAGGAGGAGGCGTCGGGCCGTCCTTACTCCATGTCCATGTATGGCCGTCCTGTCAGGAAACACACAAACAGAAAAGAGACAGAGATTGAGAGACAAACCAGGAGGAGAGGAAGAGGAGAAGGAGGAAAAGAAGGGAAGAAGAGGAGAAGGAGGAGAGAGATTAGAAAGAGTTGAAATTGTAAGGAGTGAGGGGAGGAGGAAAGGAGAAAGGAAAGATGGGAAAAAAGGGAGGAAAGTAGGTAAAGACATGGAGAGGTATTTAGAGAAAGAAAAAGAGAGGAGGTATGGGAGGAAAAGAAGGAGGGAAAAAAAGGATGGGATGTGTGAAAAGATGGAGAGGAGGAAAGAGGGGACAGGGAGTGGGAATCGTAAGAAAGGAGGAGGAAAGGATAAAGGAAAGATATAAGGAGGAAAGGAGGTGAAAACATGGAGACATTTAGAGGAAGATGGAGAGGAGAGAGGAGGAAAAAGATGAAGTGAAAGAAGGGAAGTAATGAGGGTATGTTGGGAAAGATGGAGAGGAGGGGAGAGAGAGAAGGAAGAGTTGGACTCGTAAAGAGAAGCATCAAACGGAGGAGCAAAGGAGAAAGGAAGGATAGGAGGGGAAACAAAAGGAAAGAAAAAAGGAGGTGAAGACAAACAGGAGAGACGTTTAGAAAAAGAGGAGGAAGAAGTAAAAAAGGAATAGGAGGAGAGGTGGGAAAGCAAAGTTTAAAGATGGGAAGAAGGAATGAGGAGAGGAGAGAAGGAAAGGAGGGATGGGAAGGAAAACAGGAAGTATAGTGAAAGAAAGAAGGGAGGAAAGGAGATGAAAATAAGGCAGGAGAGACATTTAGAAAAGGAAGGAGGAGATGAGAGGAGGTTCGGGAGGAAAAGCTGAATTAAAGACAGGAACAAGGAAGGATGGGAGATGGAGAGGAAGACAACGAAGAAAGGAGGAGAAAAAACAAAGAGTTATGAAGAGGAGGGAAGGAGAATGGAAGGATGGAGTAAAGAGAAGGCAGAAAAGGAGGTGAAGAGAAGGGAGTGGAGGTATTTAGAGAGAGAAAGTAGAAGGAGAGAGAAGATGGAAGGAGAGGTGTGAACAAGAGGAGAAGAAGAGAGAGCTGGAAACAAGGAATAAGGAGAGAAGGGAAGGAGAGAGGAAGGATATGAGAGAAAATGAAAGGGAGGAAAGGAGGTGAGGAAAAGAGCAGGAAGGAGAAACTGAAAGAAAAGAAAAGAGAGGGAGAGAGAGAGAGTTGTAGGGAGGTAGTAAGGAGATAAGGGAAGGAGAAAGGATGGAGGGGAATCAGAAGGAAGGAGTAAGGAGAGGAAGACAACAGGAGAGAGCAGAGCGGTTGATGATGAGTGTCTGTAAAACAGCACAGTGTGTGTGCTGATGATGATGCAGGAACATGTCGGCCATGACACCAGAAGAGATCGATACACTCAAACATCCCGATATGATGTTTTGTCAAAGTGTATCGATTCTCAAAGACGTTTTACATTCACATGCAGCGACTCCAGGCAGTGGTTCATTTGTGCTGTTTAAATCCCAGCGGGGGGTGGCAGGTCAGCCATTTGACTCCAACGTAACAACAACTCCAACTGAGACAGGAAGACCCACGTCCCTAGCATACCGCTAGCATTAGCAGACTCGGGAATAAAAACACACCAACGTCAGCTGTTACCTCAGACTACCTGACGTGTTATCAAATACCTTGTTTTACTTTGACATCCGTCCCTCCACATTAGTGCCTGTAGTGTGCAGACAGCTCACCACACACTAACACATTCGTTCACCAACAACCAGACTCTCACCGACTCTCACAGCTGGAAGTCTCACTAAATCTCTGGCGCTCAAACGAGACTTCAGAGTAAACAAACATGGCGGACGACAGCAGGAAGAATCGGTGATGATGGTTTTTGGACTTTTGACTGAAAATTCAGGAAGAAAAAAAGAACAAACTGGATGAAGTGGTGGAGACGGCGTGAACACGGGCTGCACACGTTACTTTGTGCTGCACGTTTGCTTTGTCGCCGTGGAAGAACCATATTTATCATGTTTAATATTTAAAATCTGCGCGGCCACGACGTTCTCGCGAGCAGACCGGGGAACTTACTGCTCACTTTTGTCTGAAGGGGAAATCCGGCCCAAAGTCCGCCTGGTTATCTTGTAGTGTGTACCTGCATTAGTTGCTGATCAATCAAAAAGCTGCTTAAAGATAACGATTCGTCCAACTCTACATTTGTACTTTCTGTTTAACATTTATCCTTCTGATAGCAACATCTGAGCTCAGGGAAATGGCTGCTTTAAGTTCTTTTATTAGTACAAAAATGGAGTCTGACAGCTGGAGGAAGATTTAGAAAGTCTGAAGTCTCAAAAAACATCCAGCAGGATTTAAAAGTTACGTTTGAATCCCATCAGCTGATTCAAGTTTCCTCCTGAAGCTGAAAATGAGGCCATTTTTTCTGGGCTCATTTTGAGAGATTGTCACATGGCTGTTTGACCTTTAACAGCAGAACTAAACCACCTTTTCTACGAGCAGAAAAAAAGCACCTTTAAAACCAGATAGAAGATTTTCTTTCATTTACAGCTTTTCATGCTGCAGAATCCTCCCTACACGCCACACAGGGCTGATATACATTCACGTTGCATTCACAGCTTTTTGTTTTAATGTATCAAAGACATAAATCTATAAGAACACATCATTTTCTTCATAAAAAAACTGGTACGTCGTACTTTATGTTCCTGCTTGCGTCCCCTGACGGCCGCGTGTTCATGTATTTAAGATGAAGAAATAAAGCCGCAGGTTATTAAAGATGTTTTTTTGTTCAGTCTACGGAGGAACAACACAGCCGTCCGTCTCTCTCTCTTTATTTCTCCCTCTGCGTTCTTCATTCAATAAAGCAGCATCAATAAAGAGAAGCTGCTCTTCGTCAGATGAAAAGTTATTGTCGCGGGTTTATTGCATAAAGTCCACAGTGGGAGCAATAAAAGTTTTCCTTCCTCAGGTTTGGTTTGAATCACAGCGAGTCTGTCGGGTTCAGGAAGTTTAACCCCGTCAACCCTGAAAGAAGATCAATGAATAAATCGATATATTTATCTTTAACCGTCAGAGATTTATGTGGAATGCTCAGATCCTGAGGTTTACACACATCAGGCTGCTGCATCATTTAGTTCATTTATTCATCCATCAATCACACCGCTTATCAGGGCCGCGGGGGCTGGAGCCTATCCCAGCTGTCATTGGACGAGAGGCGGGGTGACACCTGGACAGGTCACCTGTCAATCACAGGGCTGACACACAGACAACCTTTCACACTCACACCTACAGTAATCTAGAGTCACCAGTGAACCTAACAAGCATGTGTTCGGACCGTGGGAGGAGGCGGAGTACCCAGAGGGAACCAAACTCAAGTATCAAAAATCAAATTGACTTTTAATGTCTGAATCGTATTTTAATGTCTGACTTTGATCCATGCATGCATTTGTAATGTTTCCATTCAGACCACAGAGTCACAGATTAATTACACCTGTGTGCAGGAGGCTGTTTGATGCTCTCGTAACACCTTGAGTCACATGACAGCAGCAGAGTTATAAATGTTCCTGAGTGTGTGACAGCTCAGAGACTCGTTATATAACGACACGTTTTAAGAGCTGCCGCTGGTCGGATTGAGTTTTTATTTTGGTCGTGCTGCTGCTTCTGTCTGCGCCACACATCAGCACCCACAGACGAGGACGGGAGAGTGGACGATATGTCACAGGACAACATCAGGAAACTCAACTAAAGAAATCACAGGTAACAGGTAAGAGAGAGAGCAGGGGAGGGGAGGAGAGGAGAGGAGACGGGAGGGGAGGAGAGGGGAGGAGAGGAGAGGAGAGGAGAGGAGAGGACAGGAGAGGAGAGGACAGGAGAGGAGAGGAGAGGAGAGGAGAGGGATTTCAAAGAAAATAAAATAGCCCATAATGAAGTTTTCTGCAGCGACAGGAAGCAATCAAGTTTGCCAAAATCCACATTATGAATGAGATTTATGTTTATGAATAAAGTTTTAATTCTTACAGATGACAGAGCGCTAACAGGGCAGAGGAAACCTGCAGACAATACTCAGGGCTGAACAGAACCACGCCGGCCTCTGTGTGGAAATCGATTTTTATTTACAGGCAGTAACGGACAAAACTATATTTAAGTGTTTTATTTGACTAACAGCCAAAGCAAAGAGCCACTCTGTAAAAAGGCTTGAGGCCGGGCTGCCTGCAAACTTTAAGCTGCCTGAATTAGAGAAGAAAAGAGTTCAATTAGTTTTGTTTGTAAAGTTTAATTAACTTTTATTTACAATTGAGTTGTTTTCTGTCGTCTCGGTCTTTTAAACCAGGGACGTTCTGTCTGTTAGCGACAGTGCTAACTGCTGCACTGTGCTGCCACTTCATGTGATGTCGTCTTGATCAGAGTTCTCACTGAAGAAGAGCTCAAAGTTCAGCTCACACACATTAAAGCCAACTTGTTCATTTATTCGTTTCCTTCAGTAGCAATGATTTGTTGGAGTCGTCCTTCACTTGCAGATATTTCCAAAGACTAAATGTGTCCTTTCAGTGATGAAAGTTTTTTTTCCACAATCTGCAGACAAACGTGACGTTTGTTCTGTTGGAATCTGAACTGAAGTGTTCATTAAACTCCTTCAGACGTTCAGAAGAACCGGCTCCAGCAGCACCAGGCGCTGCAGTGTCTGAAATGCTAGCAGCATTAGCCTGCCGAGTGCGTGCGAGCGCAGCAGCTCTCTGCACCTCTGAGAACGTGAGCGGCCGTTCAGCGTCTGCAGAGTGAACCACGCTCACGCTCTCCTTCATGAGCTGCTAATCGATTCGTTCAGTCATGTTGATATTTGACTTGATCATAATGTATTTCATTCTTCATTTCAACTGGATCATCTTCGTAAGTTTGAAAACTTTATGACATAAACACAAAATATTGAGTTATCACTACGTTTACACTCCCTCCTGGTTAAACTGACGGTGAGTTAGATGTTACCATGACGACATGTTTTTACAGTGCAGGACGCTAAATCTTTAAATTCCTGCATAAATCACTGACTCAGGTTTTATTGGTGTTTAAAGACGCAGCTGCATCATGTTTTAATCTTTAATAAAACTTCTATAAAAGTCAGGTTTCCTAACGCTCAACATGTCGTGGTTAGTCTGCACGAAGAGAACAAAGTTTACCGTCTGAGAGGAGGAAACAACTACACACAGCATGCTCATGAAATCATTCAGTCATTCCTTCCTTCAAACAATAAATGATGTCAAATAGTTTTAGATCAGTTAAAAAGTTGAAGGCTAATTGAGTTGTACTGTTCAGGAGGAAATAATGATATAAAAGTTTCATTCATTAAAACCAAATTCTTTCAGTAAACTCGCATTAAAAAAGGATTCATGTAATTATGTTGTGTTCTCCTGCAGGTTCAAATAAAAGTGAAGTAGAGGAACAATAAGAGTTCAGTTATAGATATTCAAACTTATATTCACTGATTATTTATTATAGAAACAGTTTTATCAAAGTCACTTTATCAAAAACACACACACACACACACACGCACGCACGCACGCACGCACGCACGCGCTTCCTGTACCTGCCCGACCTTAGTAAAGTCTCCAACATGCGCACGCGTGTATGTATGTGTGTGTGTGCGCGCGCGTGTGTAGATGAATTATGAATGAACTTTCAGCCTGACTAGTTTCAAAGCTGCACTGCTTCGGTCACAACTACGCACATACAGTCCACCACAACACACACACACACACACACACACACACACACTACGCCTGAATAATAAAATCATAAGGATTGTTCAGGTGTCTTTGGCTCCGCCCCCTCTCTGTCGGTCTGTCCGTCAGTGTGACTTCCTGCTGACATCGAGTGTTTCTGAGCTCACATTAGATTTGAACAGAATCCACAGAAAGCTTTTTATCCACAGCCGCAGGTCTGAGATCAGCTGCTGACCCCTGGAAGCTTCCAGTAATGTGTCAGCTGCTGGTTTTTATGGTTATTACTGTGTGAGAGCTGAACCTGAGTCAGTGGATTTCCTGACGACCGCTGAGTGGAAAAAAAACTCCTCCACCTCGAAAGGAGCCGAGAGGAGAAGTTTCAGATGAGGACGCAGGGTTCTGGAAAACCTCAGAGCCAACACGTCCGTACCACAGACTGTATGACATGACAGCTCCCTGAACCCTCTCTGTCGCCCCCTGCTGACTGGCTGCAGTATAGCTCATAAAGCCCGCCTCCTCCATGTTAACAGATGGGACATGAGTCAAACTATAAAATCAAAATACACGTCAAATACATTTTTCTCCAACATGGTTTCTGTCATTATAGTTAGTTCTTATCCTGCTGATTTATGTCACAGTGTTCTTTTTTCTGACAAGTTTACTTTTAGTTAGTTATTTGTTATAAAAAGGGGGTGTGGCCTCATGATTGACAGCTCTGTTGACAAATGGGGCTCCTGCAGCGTTCTGTTCCCGAGTAGCAGAGTAGAGGAGGAACGGCGAGAGGAGACGTAACTAACACTAACACTACAGTCAGTGAACTTTCCATCAGTGTGAATATCTGCTTCAGACCGACACAAGAAGCTGTTCTGCTGCAGACTGAGCCCACCTGAGGGCTCCGACACGCCAAGGACACCTGAGGGCTCCGACACGCCAAGGACACCTGAGGGCTCCAACACGCCAAGGACACCTGAGGGTCCAACACGCCAAGGACACCTGAGGGTCCAACACGCCAAGGACACCTGAGGGCTCCGACACACCAAGGACACCTGAGGGCTCCAACACGCCAAGGACACCTGAGGGCTCCAACACGCCAAGGACACCTGAGGGCTCCGACACACCAAGGACACCTGAGGGCTCCGACACGCCAAGGACACCTGAGGGCTCCGACACACCAAGGACACCTGAGGGCTCCGACACACCAAGGACACCTGAGGGCTCCAACACGGCAAGGACACCTGAGGGCTCCAACACGCCAAGGACACCTGAGGGCTCCGACACGCCAAGGACACCTGAGGGCTCCAACACGGCAAGGACACCTGAGGGCTCCGGCACGCCGAGGACACAAGGTAAAGGTGTGTCGAGTAGAGGAAGGGGCGGGCCACTAGAGGTCACCGCCTAACGTAAATATGAGCTATAATAAGACTCGTATATGTGGACATGTTTTTGGGAACTGCTCAAACTAAACATTGTGCAGGCTGCCGTCACTCAAGACAGAGTAAGTAACAGAAGGAAAATGTTTCTGCTGGAGTGGAAACTGCTGTCCACACACACACACACACACACACACACACACACACACACACACACACACACACACAGAGTGATGAGGAGCAGCACATGGCCGGTCAGTCTGAGTGTTTGTGTGAAACCATTAGACGACCATCAGCGAGCAGCACTTCACTGCAGCACACACACACACACACACACACACACACTAGAAACACAAACAGGAAACAGAGGAATACAACAGTAGAAAATGAAGCAGAAGAAGAAAGTGGCGTACGCAGCATTAAGGTGTGTCTGCTGACGGAGACATCACATCATGTTCTGTGTTTGTTCAAACTGTGTGTGTTTCCTGTCCGTCTCATCTCTCATGAAACTTTGATCACTTATTTAAATGCACGAATCTCTCACAGTCGATATTTAAAGTTGATTACATTTGATTTATTTCGAGTAAAACGACTAATGGTTTGTATTTTGGTGCGTAGCGGTCTTAAAGAGCAGAAGAATAAAGGATGATAAACACTGGAGTTATAAGAATAAAGGAGGTGTGCAGGATGTGAAACAGAGCTGCTGTCACAGTCGGTAAATATGTACATTATATCTGCGTACTTGTTGTCTCTGCCAAACTATAAAAACTTGAGCCGTCAGATATTTCGTCCAGCAGAGGGCGCTCTGATTTCATTCTTTACAACTCTGCAACAAAATGTCGTCAACCGTGCGGACGTTTTTTAACGGCTTCAGACGAAGACAAAGGATGTGAAACTCTCCTTCAATGATCAGTAACAGGTATCAGTACGGGCTTAAACATTTGTGTCACCTGTTCCTGTATAAAGAGTTTACATGAAGTCAAATATCTGCTTGAAAACTAAAAAGGCGAAGCGTGTTAAAAACGAACATCACAGTGTGAGTCCTGAAGACTTTCCTCAAATCATTTTATTTACATTTTTCAGCGATGACGTCACGATAAAGTGTCAGTGACGGAGTCGCCATGCCTACTCTGAACTGTAAACATGAGATAAGGACAATTTCCACATTTAATTATTTGCTAAGATCGATATGAGTTCACAGTCACCCTGCTACAGACGTTTCTTAGCTTGATTACTGCTAATGCTAACACCACACTTCCTGCTTCTGCTTCACATTAAAAGACTTTTACTGGACAACAGGCGAAGGCTTTTATTGTGAAGAAGCCAAAGGAAACACACAGTGAAGTTAGAACTGACCTCGTTATCTAATAAGAAATGCTAACCAAACAAACTACAGTTATTTTGGTACTTTTCTGCCAACCAATCAGATAACAGAACCATTGAGCGGTTACTGTTAGCATGATACAAAGCGACTCGACTGAATGCTTTCTGGAGTAAAAGCTGAGTTTGTTTAGCTGCACTGTGAACGGATGAAAACACAGTTTCTGCTCACGAATACCTGGAGGAGAACAAGACCAGACATGTTTTAGTGCCGCATTACTTCAGCACGTGTCCACTCAATGAGTGTGGACAGTAGAGATGAGACAGATTACCATGTTTAGAACATCTGTGTCATTAAACGGACGACTTGTAAGGGTTGAAACCACTAAGACCATCTAACAGCGAGCATCAGATCAAAGCCGACACAACAGAGAGCTTTGCATTTTCAGGCAATAAAAGCTCCTCTTTTTCTGAACCACTGAGCGGCATCCTGGATGTACTGGAGCTTCTTTCACAGATCCAACTCTGTGACTATTTAATTACGCGTACTTCCACATGACGGCAGCATAACTATTGGATTCTGCTTCTCCTTTGAAGAATACAACGGCTCAAACATCTTCTGTAAAAAGAGACATCTTGTGATAAATCCCAGCATGAACTCAAACTTAATGTAAAAGAATCCTGACAAAGCAAAATATGACATAAAAAAAACAGCGTCCAGCTGCATCAAATACTCACTGGAGCACCACATGTAGATTCCTCCGCCTCTGAAAATAGTCCCCTCAAATGCACTGCTCCTCTGTGCAGCAATTTCAAGGAAAGTTACTGAGCCCGTTTTTAAACATGAAACTTTTTATACGTGTGAGGTGTTTTTAAAGTCTTCAGTGGGAGCCAATGAGCTTTGAGCCGAGAGCCTCAGACAGGAAGTCAGGAAGCATTAAGAGACGACAGACACGCAAAGAGACATCACAGCAGGCGTGCGACACCCGTCACGACTCAGCCCGACTCGGTTTTGTAATCCGCCTCGTTTCAGACTCACTTTTTATTTCTAACAACAAACTCGTGTTCAACTTTAAAAATATCTCAAAGCCGAATAAAGACTAAACAGAAGAGTGTTTTTAAACACACAAGCAGAAGGTGTGTGAATATTAATGAGCTCATCGTGTGTGTTTGTGTGCATGCATGCATACGGAAAGTGTGTGTGTGTGTGTGCAGGTGTGTGTGTGTGAATGCTAACCACCGTTAATAGCAAACACACAGAAGTTCATCACTAATTCATACAGCTGGATTACGTCAACCTCAACACACACACGCACACACACTGGCATGCACAAACACACACATGCAAGCACAGTGTATGAAAACATCTTTTCTGCACTTCTTCCTGTTCTTCCTTTGTTTTTCACATTTCTCTGTTTTTCCTTTCGAATCTAAAACTAAACTACTCGACTTCTCTTCTTTCTCCACTCCTTTCCTTTCCTTTTCCATCTTTTTACCCGTACATCTTTCCTCCTCTTCTTTCCAAGTTTTCTACTCTGCTTCTATTTTCTCCCAAACTCTTCCTCCCTCCTCTCCCTCCGTCCCGTCCCGCTCCTGTCCTCCGCTCGACTTCCCTCCTTATTCTATTCTCAGCCGTGTGAGCGCCGTTATCTGGAGCAGTTTTCATCCTACTTACCACAGATGATGATGATGATGAAGGTGAGGAAGAAGAGGAGGAGTAGGAGGAGGAGGTGGAGGAGTAGTGAAGAAGAAGCCTGAGGCAGGTTTTTCCAGGTGTTGACGGACGGACGGATGCAGGAGGACTGACGGAGGATTAATGATAATAATAAAAAAGAAGAAGAAGGAGGAGGAAGAGGAGGAGGAGTGTTTACTGTCTCAGATCTGTCCTGCTCTGCTGCCGCTGCAACAACCACATCTCCTGTCATCCCTCCTCTCTCTCTCTCTCTCTCACACACACTTTCTCTCTCGCTCTTTCTCTCTCTCTCTCTGGCTCCACCTCCCATTTGCTTGCTCGACCCTCCCCTCCATCTCCCTTTTCTCACTCTCTCTCTCTCTCTTTCTGTTCGTTGTCATTTCTCACTCTCTTCTTCCTCTCTCCCTCGTGTCCCTCCCCTTTCTCCACACACACACACACACACACACACACACACACACACTGCTCCACATTAAAACAGACTGATGGGAGATTCATGTTGGGAGAGAGAGACATAAAAAGAGAGAGAGAGAGAGAGAGAGAGAGAGAGAGAGAGAGAGAGAGAGAGAGAGAGAGATTACTATCTGATGATGCAACAAAAAATGTAAATAAGTTTTTTAAGCATCGATTTTAAATAATCTTTAAAAAATATCTTTTAAAGTAACTTTTACAGACTTTATGAACTTTGCTCTGTAAAAACAAAAGAAGCTTGAAGCTGAACAAATGTTGTGGCATCACAATTATTATCACAATAAAAACTTTTCCTAACATTTATTTTGACACTAAACCTTCTAACTAACTAACCTGTTGTCATTAGTGGTGGGAGTAACTCACGATACAACACAACATATATAATGTCATGATAATATCACGATACAGCGATTCTGCAGCTCTGCAATAATTGATCAATTGCAAGAAATCATAAAATTATATTTTAACGATATCTGATTAATTTCTTCTTCGTCTAATTCATTTCCGTTCATGTTACCCTCCTTCATGTCATAAGCACCACCGCCAGGAGTCATGAGGTAGTGACGCGGTGAGTCAAAGTCGCAGGGAAATGTGTTTGGAGCGCCGTATATTATATATCATATATTATATATGATATATTATATATGATATATTATATATGATATATTATATATGATATATTATATATGATATATTATATATCATATATTATATATGATATATTATATATGATATATTATATATTATTTGGCGCCAGCCGAACAATAATTGTATCGCAGGAGTAAGGATGAACAAGTTATATTGCTGTATTGCTATTTTTTGTCCCCCCCCAGTTGTCATAATCCCTTTTTTTTTATTAAAATTTGTTTGTTTTCACTTTTTATTGACAGATTTCTCCAAAGTGTCCAACTTTATTTACACTATTGGAGAACATTTTCTTGTTTCGACCCTGTTCAGGATTTTATGACTCTGACTGCTGATGTTTGTTAACCCAGAGGATTCAATGACCTCAAGATTTATGACATTAAATATAGTTCTTCATGTTTTAAAGGAGAGAATTTAATTAAGACGACATTCCAGTCCGAACAGAAGTTTGTCTGTAAAACGTGACCGAGGTCGAGTTTCATTTGTTCCCTCAGAGACGTGAAGGAAACACAATCAGCGTCAGCACTTAGTGAGACAAAATACTGCAAACACACACACACACACACACACACACACGCACACACACACACACACACACCTCAACATATAGACACCTGGACACTGGAGCTGCATACTTAAACATTTCAAGCAGCTGAGGATCGACATCAAGCAGCTAAATGCTAACAGTAGACGCAGGTTGTCTGTTATTACAAATGTGGTGTATTTTTTTATAACTTATTAAATCACATATGAATATATTAGAGAGTTACACCTGTGAGGTGTGTAAAGTGTCTTGACATAACTTTAATGGTGATTGGGTGCTTTATAAATACGATTGATTGATTTGTGAGGAATCTGATTTTGCCATCGGCCCACACATCGTTGCACCGCGCTGTAGCTAGCTAGCTACAGGCTTTAATGTTATCATCTTAAATATGTTTTCTTTTTTCTTTTTTTCCCTAGAAACACATAAAATAAAGATATTGTTGAAAGAAGTGTGGAGAAAAACACACACACACACACACACACACACGCACACACAAAGACTGCCTCGAGGTACATGTGCAGCATGTGTATACGCCCACACACTAACACACAACATCCCATGATAAAGACTGTACACACACACACACACACACACACACACACACACACACAGTTCAGTTCCACTTAAATATTAATAATGAATGTAAATAAACGTTGGTCAGCTGTCGGACTCTCACTCCCACACACACACACACACACACACACACACACACACACACACACACACACAGCAGCTGGACAGTGCATCAAACTTTAATGTTTGTGTGTTGACAACATTTCCTTGTGAAGCCGTGGTTGAATGAATCTTAAACATCAGATCTGTTTATATTTACAGCTCGTCTTCTGTTCTTTATTTCTGGATGTTTTGAGTCCAGAACATCGAAGCTGCTAACATCACCGTGATCCGCTCTACTCGCCTCCAGGCCTCTTCCACGGCTCACTTTTCTTTTGTCTCTTGGCTTTCACACGTTGGTTTCTGTCGGTTTTATGTTCTTCTGCCTCCTCATTTACCAACACGTGTGCGATCGTGTGTTACACATGTGCAGAAACTACGTTCAGATTGTGAAAACAGACCTTTTGTTTTTACTCTGAGGAGCTGATGTAACTCTGAAACCTGAACACAACCAACGCTGTGCTGTAGGAAACAGTCAGCAGGAATGAACCATTCATAGTTAATGGGCTGTAACCAAGAGGCAACCTCAAGGGCTGAAAAATGAAGACTGCAGACGTCCCAACACCTGCAGTTCCTCTGGTGTCCACTTGAGGCTGTCTCCAGCAGTGAGTCAGTCCCCATAGAGCCCCATGTTAAACTTTACAGCAGAAATAAACATGTTTACAGCCTGGTACAAAAAACTTTTTCATTTTTGGAAACAAGAACAAAACTATTTAAACCAAATCGACCTTATATTCACAAAAAACAGAACATCCTTCTCTATGTGTTTAATGTGTGTAAGTGCTGCTACCGGGTCGGTGGTCGTCGTAGTGAGTGATTCGTTCAAAGATAGCTGGAGGCAAACATGATTTACACATGTACAGGAGGCCGCAGCCTGTACGGGAGGAGGTCGCAGCCTGTACGGGAGGCCGCAGCCTGTACGGGAGGAGGCCGCAGCCCGTACGGGAGGAGGCCGCAGCCCGTACGGGAGGAGGCCGCAGCCTGTACGGGAGGTCGCAGCCTGTACGGGAGGAGGTCGCAGCCCGTACGGGAGGAGGTCGCAGCCTGTACGGGAGGTCGCAGCCTGTAGGGGAGCCCGCAGCCTGTAGGGGAGGAGGCCGCAGCCTGTACGGGAGGAGGCCGCAGCCCGTACGGGAGGAGGCCGCAGCCTGTACGGGAGGCCGCAGCCTGTACGGGAGGAGGCCGCAGCCTGTACGGGAGGCCGCAGCCTGTACGGGAGGAGGCCGCAGCCTGTACGGGAGGCCGCAGCCTGTACGGGAGGAGGCCGCAGCCTGTACGGGAGGCCGCAGCCCGTACGGGAGGAGGCCGCAGCCTGTACGGGAGGAGGCCGCAGCCTGTACGGGAGGCCGCAGCCTGTACGGGAGGAGGCCGCAGCCTGTACGGGAGGCCGCAGCCCGTACGGGAGGAGGCCGCAGCCTGTACGGGAGGAGGCCGCAGCCTGTACGGGAGGCCGCAGCCTGTACGGGAGGAGGCCGCAGCCTGTACGGGAGGCCGCAGCCTGTACGGGAGGAGGCCGCAGCCTGTACGGGAGGAGGCCGCAGCCTGTACGGGAGGCCGCAGCCTGTACGGGAGGAGGCCGCAGCCTGTACGGGAGGCCGCAGCCTGTACGGGAGGCCGCAGCCTGTACGGGAACCTAAATACAACAAACACAATAAACCCAAATGTGTTTCATAATAAGCTGCTTACAAATAAGACCTACAAAACCATATTTATGTGAGGAAGATCTCCATAAAAAGTACAATAATTATCTGTGAGACTTAGTAGAGAAGAAGCATAAAGTTACATAAAATGGAAATTCTCAGGTGAAGTAGAAGTACCTCAACTTTTTACTTAACTACAATATTATATTATTTTTTCATTATAAGCACAGTAGAGACAGCTAAATGTTTGCAGAATTTCGAGTCAAAGAATTTCCCTACAGGGACGGAGGTATCGTATCACATTGTAACGTAACTTGTCGCATTGGAAAGAATCAAAGTCCTGTCATATCAAATCGCATAGAATCAAACCGTATCCTATCCTATCAAATCGTATCGTATCAAATCAGATTGTATGAAATCGTATCAAAGCGTATCAAATCGTATCACATTGTATCGTATCGTTTCTTATCATATCGTGTCGTACTCCACTGGACAGATGCTGAGCCACTGAAACTTGAACACTCCAGACACATTCAAGTCCAAATGTTTAAAAAAGGATTCCACAGCTTTTCAAATGTGACTGACTTAAATACTTTTTAACTTTCTCTTAATTTAAATCAAATCCAGCCCTAAAATCTGCAATGACTTCATAACACAAACAATGCTTCCATGCCTCCTCCCAGTCTCACTATCAGTCCTGCTCACAGTGGTTTCTTCCCACTCGTGTGTAAGATTGAGCTGTAATTGATTTGACTTATTTATACTACATTGGAAAGACGGGAAACACACACAAACACACACACACACACACACACACATACACACACAAATTCCACAGTGGAAAAATCAATGGTTAATCAGGTTGTGAAAGGGGGCGTTTGGACTCAGGGGACAGTTTGTTTAAGTCATCATTACTACTACGATCCCTTAGGTAAACTTAAAACACACACACACACACGCACACACGCACGCACACACACACAAACACACACACACACGCACGCACGCACACACAAACACACACACCCTCTACGAACTGCCATTTCTATCATCGGCACAGAGATAAGCGGATGTTTCTCTTTGACCAACCACGAAAGACATTATAACCACCAAGGCGTTTTGTTATTCTGTTTCCTGTTTGATTTGATTTTCACAATAAAATAAGACGGATTGGTAAAGTTCCTCTTCTAAGAAGACAACTAGCTGATTTTCTGGTGGGAAGACAGTTAGGCATTTCTATCTAAAGCCTCCACAGGACATTATACTACAATAGTAATAATGATAATGATTAGAATGAAGAGGAGTAGAAACAGTCTTCATTTTCTTTCACTGGTGAAGAAGAAGAAGAAGAAGAAGAAGAAGAAGAAGGAGAAGGAGGAGGAGGAGGAGGAGGAGGAGGAGGAGGGTCAGAGGAAAGGCTTTTTGTGGATGTATTGATCGTAAGAGGAGACACACTCTGACTCTGACTGTGTGTGTGCGTGTGTGACCCCATTAATAATTCAAAACGGCCCAATGCAGTCTGGGAGGAGGAAGAGGGGAGGAGGGGGGAGGAGGGAGGAGAGAGGGAGGAGAGAAGGAGGAGAGAGGGAGGACAAAACAAAAAAATGGGAGGAATCCAGAGAAAGAAAGGGGGACAGACGAAACACACACACACACACACACGCAAACAGTATTCCCTCGAGTGTGTGTGTGTGTGTGTGTCTGTAGTGTCTATAAATAGGCAGCAGTGCTGAGTGGACTGACATTTCCCAGACAAACAGGGAACTCCCAGACGTCCTCAGAGTTCACGGAGAGGAGACACAAGTCCAGCTTCGGGATCCAGAGAGCCGAGCGCTCCAACTAAACTTTACTTTAACTGTGAGCGTACTGGAAGAAGTGCTTTAACTAAGAGACCGGAGACAGGCCAGTGTACAAACACTCTGTGAGAGGTGATGATCAAAATACATCAGGATTTTATTTTTTTAATAAAAGTCACAATTCAACAAAATATCAACAAACAAAATATCTGGAAAATATTCAAATATTTAATAAGAGCAAATTTTCCCCCAAAAATGATGAAAAATATTTGTTAGAAATCAGGAAAATGTGGAGAAATACCAGAAAAAAATATTTCTGAAACGTTTGAGAAATGTTTGTAAAAAATTGGGGGAAATTTGAGTAATAATTTTTTTTTTAAACAAATCTCAGAGAATTAACAGAACAATATTTGAAGGGGAAAATATTTTCTGTAAAATGTTGGTACATTAAAAAAGAAAAACTTTTTATTGAACCATTTGAAACTGAAAGACTTGAACTTGAACTTTAGAACTTCTGACAATTTACAGGTAATTCTCCATGATGACAACCTCCGGACCAAAGGCTTACGTAAAGACAACACAATAACCGTCATCACTCTCCCACTGGGTGTTGTGACAGCTGAACTTGGTCCATCTCTGCAGGGACCCTCCATCCTCCTCTCAGACCCCCTCCTCTCTGAGCTGACCTTCCCTCTGCAGCTGGACATCAGAACTACTTCCTGTCAGTCGCTGCCTTCAGGTTCAAACTCATCCAAGAAACTCAGATGACCGCCACCGTCCTTTAACCCGAACTATTTTATCATGTCATATTATTTCCGTAATGATATTTCATCGTATCATGAAAATGCTTTAAATGCTCGTCTGGACGGGATCTGTGGACGCAGTGTGAGCACCCCGGCCTGTTGTCGTAACATCGAGTTATACAGTTGTTTGTAAAATGCCATCAGTTAAGTGAGACATAATATTTTTCAGAGACTACCACTGGGCTTTTTCCTCCCTCCCAACGTCTCCATCTTCCTCCCAAACCGAGGAGTCACTCCTCGTCATCAGTCATAAGTTTAAAACTCATCTCATCCACAAACACTGCTCCGTCCTCCCGGTGGGATCACAATCTCCATCTCCAATATCGTCCTCTTCCTCTCGGTCTAATAGTCTGCTCCGAGGCCTCCAGAGTGAAAAACTAATAAACTCTCTGACTGTGTTGATGTTTTTAATCTGATGATGATGTATGAAGGGACGCTTACTCTGGACAGTGAAGGAGGCGCACTGAGTGTGACAAAACCACTACTTACATGATGTTATTCTACAAAGCATGAAATATTTACTCCGTGTCGAGTCAAATGGGTTTAAACCAATCAGAGGACAGGATTTAAGAATATAATGTGGCTGTTTTTGCCTCTGCAGGGGATGTGGGCCTGTAAATACGGATATCTGGTGCTAGCGTAGCATGTAGCCGGCAGCTAAGTGTTTGTTTCATGTCTAATTTATAAGAGTTCCTACTCGATGAATGATTCATGCGGGTGTTAATAGCTCTGCAGAGGTTAGCCTGGATTAGCTTAGCGGTGTCCTACCACACCTGAGGGCCAGGTGTCTCAAAGAGATTCAGTGTCGAACTGCTGCTTCTTCACATTCAAGGTCTTACATAACACAGCATCTTCAGGTAATCAATGATGACAGGTACACACAGTGTGTGAGTGTCTCCAGTAGATGTGTTCATCCTGCAGCAGTGAAACAGGCTGTAATGGCTGCAACATAATCCTTGATGGGTCAAAGGTCGTCCACTAAAAGTTCTTGTTGTTTCCACTGACAGGCTCAGATTGTTCTTCTAAGTGTGTGACAACATGACAGAAAGGATCCCTACAGAGATAGACCTTTTTGTTACAGAGGAAGATGATTGTTTTAACCACACACAGACGTTACATCGCTCTCTGCACACACACCAGACTCCATTCAGAAAAACACTGATTTAAGCTCTCAGGACACAGGAGCTGCTGGTCTACTGCTGCCTCGATCCCTCAGCTGTTTTAGTGGTACACTAATAATGAGCTGGATCCAAGATAACCATTTAAACACTTGAGTCAGTAAAACACAAACAAACTCACTAATCAAAGCAGCAATAGACCAGCAAAATAAAATTACTCTGCACAGTGTCGGGTTCTGAGCACAGGGATGTGTTACCCCTCTCCAACTAAATTTAGCGTGTTGACACAGGTTTTTCGGACCTGAGAAGACCCGCTTATAGATGCCGATTGTCTCTTTTCCCATTGCCAGTGAAGTATCCTCCTGTCGGTCTCTTTTCTGCCGCATCACAAACGCGCCGGAGACAGGGTTAGTAACCAGTGAAGATGTGACGGTGGTTAGGCTCTTATTGTATCTGTTACTCATTCAGTCTGTTTATCAAACTCGGCGCGACACATTTGGATCGATGTTGGAGCGCTGCTCGGACACAGACGGGATGAATTTGTAGCTGAGATGACGAGGAGTCGCAGAACTAGCATAGCATCGCTCCGGACAGGGGGCGGAGATTAGCGTGTCAGCACAGGCTTTGTGTTCTGATCAATGCCGATCGGAGCCAAGGCGATAATTACACGGGTCTACAGAGTCATTTGACCCGGGTCTGAATGCCGATTGTAACCTTTCCCACTAAGCAAACAACTGAGTGTTAGCAGGTTTTTTTCACCAGTGGGAAAAGGGCTTACGTGTTCACTCCTTAAACGAGCCGGTTTCTTCTAATGGAAACCGTTTGGGCCGCTGCAGCACAAGTGCTCTTGGCCACCGTACATAAAGAGATCATAGTTTCTTCATATTATCGAAGCTTCCTTCACTGAGAAGCAGTTTAGAAAGTTTAGCAGAACAGTTCTCTTTTGATAAAACTACTAACTTAGAGCATGCTAACCTTGTTCTCCACACACAGGCGTCAGAAAAGATGGCGACGGATAGAATGCCAAACTAGTGAAAGCAGCGGTCTGTAAACCACTGGATGATGTCATGTTGCTACGTCCACTCTTTTTTTAACAGTTTATGTTTCCACCTCAACCTCACAGTCCTGAACAATTATATCTATTAGTCTTATCTCGTGTGCACGAGTAATAACACACTGCAGTATCTGCCAATCAGCTTCTTATCTCGTGTGTACCACATAAATAATATATCAACTTTCTGGACATTTCAGGGCTCTGTAGGATGATTCAGATCCCAACAATGATACGAACCCTGCATCCATCACAAAGAGAGGCAGCCTCCCGACAGTAGCCTCAGCAGAGATTAGCTGTACAAAGTCCTGCTGCAGGAGAGTTGGAGGACGGACAACTTCAGTGTGTTTCCCCGATAACACCAAGACTTGATATCCATCTACTGTTAACTCTCTCTCTCTCTCTCTGTCTGTCTGTGTCTCTCTCTCACAGGCAGAGGATGTTGGCTGAGGGCGGTGCAGTGACCCAGAGTTTATAATTTAACACTCATGCATGATAGATGAGACACTCACACAGAACGAGCCAAATTCAGACACAAAGTTCTGCATTTAAAAGCTGACAGAGGGAGTGCAGACAGAGGAGGAGGTAAAAAGATATGGATTGAGAGAAAGAGAGAGGGAGAGAGGGGGAGAGAGAGGGAGAGAGGGGGAGAGAGGGGGAAGTGGGAGAATAAATCGACTGCGAGAAAGAGAAAAGACAGTAAGTGGAGAGAGAGGAGAAGGAGGAGCATTTTACTACGTGTACATCTTTATGTATTTAGAAGCACGGGGAAATGAAGGAGAGAGAGAGAAAAGGAGGCAAGAAAGAGATGGAGAACATGAAGTGGAAAGAGGGAGACGAATGGAGGAAGACAGGAGGAAGTAATCTGGGAAGGAAGAGGAAGAGAGGGATGAGAGGTTTGGATCAATAGGGAATGAAGGAAAGGAGAGAGGAAGTAAACATGGAAAAGAGGACTAGGAAGTGTGTTAGGGGGGAGGGGGAGGAGGGAGGACTTCTCTGAGTGCTGATGCTGCATATGAGAAGTCCTGAAGTGTCCACCCCTCTGGGACGGCCCGACTGCAGACAGCAAACACACCCCGAGACAGACTGAAAACTTAAACCCTGACTGAGTAAGATGAAGAAGAGTAAAGAGACAGGAATGATCATACGCGCGCACATTTTAGAATCCGAATCAGTGAAACTACGAGGACTCAGGTTCTTCGTCTCTCTAAATGTTGTAACACACAGAACACACAGAACACACAGAACACACAGAACACACACTTACATTCAGACAGAGAGGTAAACATGGACATGTAACTCCTCTGCACCGACAGGCAGCAGTGGAAGATGTACTCAGATAGTTTGCATTAATAACAGTTGTGAGATATTGTCTCATATTAGTAATCTAAATCTGCAAAGTAACCACTTACCAAATATATTAACTGTATATTGATGCATCAATGATAGAGCAGCATGTTACTGTTGGTGTGATCAAGGGGAGCAAGTTTCAACTACGTTACACAGTCAGGCCGGCTGAGACTACAGGAGGTTTAAGATCCGTCTCTAACACGATCTCACAGGACAGCAGATGCAGAGCAGCTGGGACGGACTGAAACCTGCCGTGCCTTCCCGGTGCAAGGGTTAGAACGTAAAGCGTAAAGCAGTTCAGCTGCTGTTTTTGAGACATCACGAGAGAGACGATGTAGAAAACACACGATACACACTTTTATATCGTTTAACGATATATAGTCTTATTGCCCGGCCCGACTGCAGTGACAAAACACAAGAGCAGAAGGCTGAACGAGTCCGGATTAGATCATGTTTGAAAACTCAGAAAGCTCTGACGTAATCATCCATCCATCATCTATACTGTTAATCCTGTTCAGGGGGGTGGAGCCTATCCCAGCTGTCATTGGGCAAAAGCTGGGGTTACACCTGGACAGGTCACCTGTCAATCACAGGGCTGATACATAGAGACAGACACACTTACACGCTCACATTCACACCTACGGGCAGTTTAGAGTCACCATGAACCTAACGAGGGAGAACACGCAGACTCCACACAGGAAGGCCCACTACATCTGAACTGGGACTCAAAGTTCAGATAATCTGGGCCGGGCGTCAGCACCAACCTGGGGCCCAAACCAAATTCCCTGCGGTTGTCGGGGGGCGGGAGAATCGGGTATAAATCAGACTGAGGCTCCTGTGCTCTGAGTCTGGCCTAACTAACATAATGATGGGTTCAGCTGGACCCGTCTCTCATCCCAAACATGCACACACTACAACATGTTATTGAGATTAGTGTATGTAGCACATTAGCTAACATTAGCCTGGCACAGAGCTAAAACAGAGCGACGAAAAACATGAAAGAATCTCACTGTGAAGGTCAAATACTCTAATTGTTCCTCGCAAGATAGAACAACAACACACACACACACACACACACACACACACACAGCACAATATATGATCAGTCAAACAGATGCACATCTCACACACACATGCTGGCACGCAACTGTGTGCAGAGACACATATATACACACGCACACACACACACACACACACACACACACACACACACACAGGAGAAGGTCAGCGGGTGGTCAAGATACATTTGAGAGCGAGTGTGCACTTCCTTCTCACGCAATCCTCCCGCTCTCTCCGTCAAACACACACACACACACACACACACACACACACACACACACACACACACACACACACAAACACACACACACACTCATTAACACACAGTTGGTTGCACTCTCTCTCTGAAACACACTCATTCATATTCACTCACCTCTCACTCATTCATGTGCTAAATGTGTGTGCTGTGCAGAAACGACGTCGCACTGAAGGCGCACCTGCTCAGGAAGGTCTGTGAGAACATGACACATCTGTGTCCTTCACAACGTCCAGTATCACAAAGTCTAACATCATATAAGCCTAAAAACAATAACAGGCAAACATCTGCTGACCAATATAAAGAGGGAACAGGGTACAAGTGTTTGACTGTAAACCCTTTTTAAACCATCAATGTTGGAATGTTTCCACACTCTGCTCTGTCGTCTCACGCTGCAGAGCATTGTGCTTCTGAAGTGCAGAAATAAAAGCATACTCGTTTGCACATAGCAAACTGTGACCAGGTAGGACATCGTGCAATATTTTTGCATTTGATTAATCTCTGAACCCAACCCATCTAACTTTTGTGGGCGTCCAGTGTAGAGAGCGTTTGGCGATAAACGACTTCCGGCGCAGACGTCCTCCTCCGTGCGCTGCATTGTTTACAGTCCAGTTAGCAGCTTGAGAAGCGCCCGTGTATGTTTGAGTTTGACGGCCGGCCCAGGATAAAACCATCATTAAAGAAAACGTGACGAGAATCAATTATTCATGTTGAACATAAAGAACAAAAACTTGTCCAGACAGTTATTTTTAGTTCTTTCAGGATTACTGCACTGATACCTGAGGAAAGGTTTAGAGGACTGAGGTTAAAATACCATCATCTAGATCTGTAGTGAACGACACACACACACACGCACACACACACACACACACACACACACACTCAGCTGCTCCCTCAGACAGCAGCAGATATCATCTTGACATGCTTGTTCTATAATTAAACTGTCGTCCTCAGGATCAGACTGCAGCTGCACGGGACACACAACGCCGTCCTTCCTGTCCAAGCAGCTACTGTTACACACACACACACACACACACACACACACACACACACACACACACACACACACACAGTATATATACCTGCTCACATGGTGGGGATGAAGGAACTTGTGTTCTTCCTGAATCCTGATCTTGAGCTGCATGTTTCCTGCCTCCCTGCGTGTCTCCTGATCGATGCTGATGTCCGATCAGTCCTGATGTTTCACAGCCTGGTCCAGGTCTTATCAGGCGTCTAGAGGACCGGGACTTTTCCAATCTGGTGTTGCTCTGAAGTCAAAAACATTTGTGTGTAAATATTTAATTTGCAAAGTCTAATTACTGGGAAAAAATAGACCCAGACTGTGCCCTCACTGGATTATTCTGACAGTTGTTTGTGACCCAGCGACTTGAATGGTTTTGCTTTTTTAGAAGTGGATTTATGATTTTATTTTGTCTTAACTGGAGGAGATAAGATCCCTGTCATCTGACTCGTATACCTGATAACATTCATGGTCCCTTTATTGATTACAGTGGAGAGCAAAGCAACTCTGCTGCAGCTCAGAAGTTGTTCATTATGTGCCGCTTAGTACTTTTTACTTTTTTATTTATGACTTTAATGTTTGGGAATTTCTGAGCTTTTTTCTTGCATTCGTCACTTTATAATTTCAGAGAATATTTAATGTTTTTCTTGTCAATCTTCAACTTAATATTGTAAAGATTCAGATTTTTTTATCCAGATATTACCTCCCTCTACAATAAGTTATTTTTCTACAATGGCCCTAAATGCTGTCATATCTATATGCTGCCTGGTAGTGAACCAATCATTTAATGAAATGGTCTGATCTATTCCAAAGTAACACATCATACATGAACTTGTTATATATTTTTTCTATCTGAATCTGCAAAGTAGCCAAAAGAGTAAAGGTTTCTAATAAATGTAGAGCAGTAAAATGCACAACAGTTTTCTCTGAGATGTTGCGAAGTAGAAATACAAAGCAGCAGAAAATAGAAATACTCACAAAAGTAACAGACTTGTTTTTTTCAGTCTTAGCGTCCATCTTCTGTTGCTTTTGAGTTCCTTTGAAGTGGTGAAACAGCGCCCCTTCGACAACAAAGCCAGTAAATGTCAGTCCTTCAGTGGTGAAAAAGCGGTACTGCACCCTGACAGTTGGGGCAATGGCGAACCTGGCTACTCCTTGATTAAAAGTCCACCTTGATTCAAAAAGTCAGGCGTGTCACTTACTATCTGTGACCAAAGTGGAATGTTAAAGAGAAACATTACTAAGTTATGTGAGCCACTAGTTTGGTTCAAAACAAAGAATAAAGTTCATTTAAAGTCATTTTAATTAAACTAACGGCCGGGTTAGCTAGCTAACTTGTGCAGTGTTGCTAACATTGCTAGTTAGTTTAGCTAGCAGTGATCCTGTCAACAACTGCGCAACAACGACAGCAAAACGTCATGTGGATATTTATTTACCTCTCGACATACTTTAAGGAGGAGAAACAACTTCTCCATAAAATGTGAGTGCGTGCTCTCTGTGGCTGAAGGGGGAGTGGGGGGTAAAAATATGACGTTTTATTATTCATTTTATTTAAATGTATTTATTTTTGCATTTCTGGAATAAATTCGAAATGTCCAGATTAAAGTTGTAATATTATTTTAAGAATACTGTTTATTATTTATTTATATCAGGACTGATGCAATTAATTGAAATAGATAAAAAGAAAAACTTTTAAAATAGCTCCTTTCATCAAAACGTTTAAAGTGCTTTAAAAATAAAAGGAAAACAACAATAAACTTGAACAGAATAACATTAAATCAGCAGATGAATACACAAAATGAAGAGAATAAAAGACTCACAATAGAGAGACATTTTATTGGGGAAATATTTAAATATTGCTGCATCCCTTTTCTCAAGCTTGAATATATTCTGCTTTTCTCTTTAATCTGTCTCATTAGGCTGAATATTTTATTTGTTTTAGACTTTAAATCAAAATCAAACATTTGAGGTCGTCACCTTGTTTTTATTGGCCTTACATTTCTGACATTTTATAACTTGATTCTTAGTTGAGGAAGTGAAATAATGAAAATATATTTGTTCTTGCAGCCTGAATCATACCTACACCTGTCCTGACAGTAAGTATGCACAGGCAGGGATAAAGATAAAGAGAGTTTGATGTTGGTTCCAGAGAACAGACGGTTAATGTGGTGATTCACAGAGTCTGAGAGAAGAAGAAAAGAAGTTATTATCAGGCGGTTTCGTGCATCCAAACACAGATCATTTATAAACACATGTAAAGAAGAGAACATGGATGTATGAGAGAACGATGAGGACAAAACGTTTCATAAAATAAACAGATCAACAATAAAACAAAGTTTTATTAAAATAAACAAACAGGAAATGTAAAATCTGTTTAGCTGCAGGCTGGCAGCTCCAACCAATCACAGGCCCTGCTGCTGCCCCTGGTGATGACATCATCTTTGGAGACAGCCAATTAGGTGATTGGATGTGACAAGATTTTATAGATTTAATATGGATGAAGAAAAATAAAATCAGGTCAGTGAACTTTAACAGGAAGCAGGAAGATCTATTTTTATTGTCCCAGTGTGGAAACCTGAACCTGTCTGTGGTTCTGCCTGTCTGTCTCTCTTTCTCTCTGTCTGCCTGTCTGTCTGTCTATCTCTCTTTCTTCCTGTCTGCCTGTCTGTCTGTCTATCTCTCTTTCTTCCTGTCTGCCTGTCTGTCTGTCTGTCTCTCTTCCGTCCTGTCTGCCCGTCTGTCTCTCTTTCTCTCTGTCTGCCTGTCTGTCTCTCTTTCTCTCAGTCTGCCTGTCTGTCTCTCTTTCTCTTATTCTGCCCGTCTGTCTCTCTTTCTCTCTGTCTGCCTGTCTGTCTCTCTTTCTCTCTGTCTGTCTCTCTCTCTGTCTGCCTGTCTCTCTGCCTGTCTGTCTCTCTTTCTCTCTACCTGTCTGTCTCTCTTTCCCTCTGTCTGCCTGTCTCTCTGCCTGTCTGTCTCTCTTTCTCTTAGTCTGCCTGTCTGTCTCCTTTTCTCTCTGTCTGTCTGTCTCCTTTTCTCTCTGTCTGCCTGTCTCTCTGCCTGTCTGTCTCTCTTTCTCTCTACCTGTCTGTCTCTCTTTCCCTCTGTCTGCCTGTCTCTCTGCCTGTCTGTCTCTCTTTCTCTCTACCTGTCTGTCTCTCTTTCCCTCTGTCTGCCTGTCTCTCTGTCTGTCTGTCTCTCTTTCTCTTAGTCTGCCTGTCTGTCTCTCTTTCTCTCTGTCTGCTTGTCTCTCTGCCTGTCTGTCTCTCAGTCTGCCTGTCTGTCTGTCTCTCTGCCTGTCTGTCTCCCTGTGTGTGGAAAGTTTGGGGTCCTGCTGAAACCTGAACCTGTCTGTGGTTCTGCCTGTCTGCTGATTGTCTCTCTGTATCAGCTTTTACTGCCACACAGTGCGGCAACATGATCACATGTGTGTGTGTGTGTGTGTTCAGTCCTACCTGTCACATCACCTGTCCATCTCTCCTCCCTGCTCTGTCTACCTACACGTCTACCTGTGTGTTCTTTCATGATGTCACCTGATCCTGTCTGTGGGATTATGTGCACAGACACTTGAGTCTGACCTCTGTGACCCTGATCCGTCCTCCACTAACGTTTACGTTTTTAATCTCTTCTTTTAATATTTAGATTTAAAAAATCAACAGTTTTTTAATCAGGTCCTGAGAATGTAATGACTGCAGTCAGACATAACGTTTACCTCGCTTCACTCCTCAGTTTCTCAGGTCAGGCCCCATTAATGATTTCAGATTAAGACGCGGCTCATTTCTGTCTGCAGTCTGTGCACAGGTGATGTTATACTCATTATAAGGAGCTGCTACAAATGCAGCTACAACAGCTAGCACGCTAATCCACTCAGAATCAGGAGGGGAGAAAAACATATAAATTATTTCTTTAATTTGACTCCAGTTTTTTGTTGCTTTTGTATTTCACAGAGAAACAGAAATTACTTTGATAGTCTTCTTCCTCTTCTTCTTCATTGTGTTCTTCTTCTTCGTCGTCTTTTGCTGTGTTCCAAATGCCCTACTATCCTAGCAGTACATCCTGATGTGGCCAAAATGTAGAATGCAGTATGCAAACAAAAGCTAAAAATGCCCGAATGTCGTACTGATTCGGAAAAAATCTCCAGTATGCATCAGACCAGTCTACCTCGCCTGGTAGTAATGTAGTGTGCTGTATGTAGTGTGCAGTATGTAGTATATAGTAGGTAGTATATAGAATGTAGTATTTAGTATATAGCATGTAGTATATAATATGTAGTATGCAGTATGTAGTATGTAGTATGCAGTATGTAGTATATAGTAGGTAGTATATAGAATGTAGTATTTAGTATATAGCATGTAGTATTTAGTATATAGCATGTAGTATGCAGTATGTAGTATGTAGTATGCAATATGCAGTATGTAGTATGAGAGCTTTAGACAGGCGTTGAGAGACGGACGAACATGTTGCTGGTTGGAGCCTGAACACTATCATTTAAGCAATACACATGATTTCTGGAACTGATGAATTACAACAGTTCTCTCTCTTTCTCTTTAATTGGCTGCAGCTCCTCTGCTTCATATATTAATCAATCCTGCATTGTTACAGCAGACAGCCTGCGCCTGAACGCAGCACGCTGATGCCAAATGAGTGTTTAGTAAAACAAAACGCTGCGAGCCTCCCAGCTGGCAGACACGACTCGTCAGCGACAGCGGAACACAAAGTGAATCTGGGGCCGGAGCCAAAGCTGACGCAGACTGTCGGCTCAGCGTGTCACCCACTGATCCACAGGTAGATAAGCACGACAGGTAGACGCAACATAATGGAGCTGTCTGTGGCTGAAAGGAGCCCTGCACGCCTCGCAGACAGATGCACAGACAGCTGATGACACGCAGACAAGAGGAGAAGAAGAAGAGAGTGTTTAAGGCTGAGTGACACACAGATCACAGGTCAGAAAGTGACGCCTGGATTTGCTCCTCAGGTTCATTAAGTTTGATTAAAGACTGTTGAAGTCTGAAATGTGTATCAGATTTACCCTCATGTTAGGTCCCCTGTTGTTCCTAATATATATCACTACATTTTCTTTAATGGTGTTACCTTAAAGTGTACATCAGTCTCATTTGTGTGCTGTGTTTACACCCAAACAACAACATGATAGTCCTTCCTGTCTGAGGCTCTCAGCTCTGATCCCATTGGTTCCTAAAACAGCTGCTCATCGGAGTTTTTATCGACCGAACTGAAGGAAATACTGCATTTGTTGGGAACTATTTTCAGCTGCGTGTGAATCCACATGTGGTGCTCTAGTAAGGGGTTAGGGCAGCAGGACGGTGTGTGCTTTTGGGTCAAAATAAAAGTGTGTGTGTTCATGGTGATAAAGTCATGTCAGCCAGTGTGGCTGCTGATGTGGAGCTCTATGGCGAAGAGGACGGACATCAGGCTGTTTGTGCATGGCTATTGTTCAAAGTTAGGAAAATATAAACATCAGACCCTTCAAGAGATTTTCAGCAGAAAGGACGGCCTGATAAGTGTGTGTGTGTGTGTGTTTATGGTTTATGTGTGTGTGTGCCAGCAGGAGGGAAACCTGATCCTGCTGCATTAATGAAGCCTCATTAAAACCAATCAGATCACATAGCAAAGAGAGAGAGAGAGAGGGAGGGGCGAGTGAGGGGGACATGTGACCTGGTGGTCGGGCCAGTCTGAGGCACAGAAAGGATCCCTACAGAGAAAAACCTTTTTATTACAGAGTGAGATGATTTATTTTAATCAGAGACAGACGTTACATGGCTCTCTTCAAACTCACCAGACTCCATTTATAAAAACGTCATTTTACTCTCACAGAACACAGGAGCTGCTGGTTGACTGCTGCCTGGATCAGTTAGTTTGTTTGTGTTAATGTTCGACTTTGGTTTTTAAAATGGTTAGATCAGATCCAACACAATTTTTATTTTACACACACAGACTTAAGAGCAGAGGCAGCAGTGCACCAGCAGCTCCTGTGTGTCTGAGAGCTTAAATCAGTGTTTTTCTGAATGGAGTCTGGTGTGTGTGCAGAGAGCGATGTAATGTCTGTGTGTGGTTAAAACAATCATCTTCCTCTGTAACACAAAGGTCTATCTCTGTAGGGATCCTTTCTGTCATGTTGTCACACACTTAGAATAACAATCTGAGCCTGTCAGTGGAAACAACAAGAACCTTTAGTGGACGACCTTTGACCCATCAAGGATTATGTTGCAGCCATTACAGCCTGTTTCACTGCTGCAGGATGAACACATCTACTGGAGACACTCACACACTTTGTTACCTGTGAGTCAATTAGAACCAAATTATGTAAAAACAGGTCACAGGTTTAAAAATAATTTTCAACATCTTAGTTTTGTATGCTAACATTAGCAAATTAGCAGTAAAAGTTGTAGCTTTGGCTGATTTCAGTCTGAATCCAGAGGTGGAGTAACTGAACACAGCAGCAGCTCGACTCACAGCAGGCTGAGTGACAAACAGAAGAGAAACAGAGTGAAAGAAATTAAGGAACAAACTAATAGAATTCAGACAGAAAAGAAATGAACAAAAGACAAACGACGTAAAGAAAAAATAAAGTGTGCGGTGTTTGTGTAATCAGACCTCAGGCTGTTCCTCCTCAATTACAGCCTCCTACACCGCTCACTGTGTGTCTATATAAAGACACGGACAGCTCTGATTGGACCTGTATGTGTGTGTGCATTAAAGTATGTGTGTGTGCATTAAAGTATGTGTGTGTGTGTGTGTTTTAATGTGTGCATGTTGCCGCAGTGCCACATCTCTCTCCTCCCACACTGAAGCTAAAAACAAACGCAGCGGCTCTCATTACACACACTGAGAGTCCAATCAATACGTGAGGCCTCTGGGGGCCCACACTGCACTCTGCGTGTGTGTGTGTGTGTGTGTGTGTGTGTGTGTGTGTGTTAACAGTCAGAGTTCGGTCTGTTTAAGGCTGTGTGTAAAGTTGATGTGAGTTCAGATAAAAAATGAAACAAGACAAAAGAGGAATAAACAGTGATGCATTTACTGTCTTCTTCTGTGACGTGTTTACTGTATGTCTTCTCTGTAATGATGCCTTTACTTTCCTCTCTTGTGATGCATTCACTGTCCTGTTTGTGCTTTTTTCCAGTGATATCTTTTTCTTCTCTGTGATGCGTTCACACCTGTGATGTCTTATCGTCTTATTTGGCGATGCGTTCACTGTTCACATTATTTATATGTTTACTCTCTGCTCTGGTAATATTTTCTCTCTCTGGCGATGCATTCACTGTCTTCTCTACAATGTCTTTAAGTATCCCTGGTGATGTGTTTACTGTCCTTTCATGTGTAAATTTACTGTCTTCTCTAGTGATACGGTCTCCTCTGATGTGTGAAGACGACGATGCATTCACTGTCTTCTCTGCCTTTATGGTTCCCTCATTGTGTATTTACTTTCCTCTTTTGTGAGGCATTCAAGTCTTACCTTGTAATGTACGCTCTGTTCTCTCTGGCGATGCATTCAAGTCCTTTTCTGTCTCCTTTGCTGATGCTTCTTCTCTCTTAGTAATGTTCGCTTTCCTGTCTGACGATGCATTCACTGTCTCTCCTGGCAATGCCTTAATGGTTTCCTTGTTGTGTTAGTTTACTCTTTTGTGATGCGTTCAAGTCTTCCCTTGTGATGCCTTTACTGTCCTCCCTCATGAGGTGTTTACTTGGTGATGCGTTTACTGTCCTTTCTGATCTTGTGTTTTAATGTTCTCACACAATGCGTTCTGTGTCCTCACTAGTGATGCATTTACTGTCCCCTCTGGTGATGCATTTACTGTCCTCTCTGGTGTCTGTTGATGCATTTACCTTTTTTTCCTTTATGTTTGAATTTCTACTCTTGTGCTGCGTTTACTGTCTGCTTATGATGCGTTCTCTGTTCTCTCTGATGATGCGTTTAATGTCCTCTGGTGCTGTATTTTGATGTAGTCACACAATACATTCTCTGTCCTAACTAGTGATGCATTCACTGTCCTCTCTGGTGCTGTGTTTACTGTCCTCTGTTGTTCTGAATAAAGGAAGGTTGATAGTTGTTTACTTAGGTGTGTTGTCACAAATGTTTTTGGAGAACAAACTGATGTATTCTGTCATCACACACACACACACACACACACACGCGCGCACACACACACACACGCGCACACGCGCACACACACACACACACGCACACACACACACACACACACACACACACACACACACAGGTCTATAATTAGCGGGCCTCTGCAGGAGAAAACTCGTGAATTTTTTAAACTCTGTAACCCGACTTCTCTCCTCTCTCTCTCTCTCTCTGTCAGACATGTTGGGATGGCGGTGGCTTCCCCCCCTGGTTTCCCGGGGCGATTAGGGAGCCCTGTTACATCATCATCCTGCGGTCCTCACACAGTATATTCTTCTGTACTTGTGAGGACCTTCAATCACAGTCCTACTGTTAGCTCGAATGCATTGAAAGGTGCCGACTCGTCTCGTCACCTCAGCATCCCTGGTATCGAGCGTCTGACACATGTCGTGTATCTAAATAATCTTCACACTTTTTTCTTCAGTCCTTTAAAAAATGACTCAAACCGATCAATCGATCATCAGAGCAATCGATTACTTTTAACGACGACCTGCAGATCTGATGCCACTCCCATCAGCCTCAGCTGTACTTCAGGTTTACCGCTACTAAGCTAGTTAGCATGCTAACAGGCTAAATTAAGATAGTAAACATTATACCTGTTGTTCATTAGCATGTTAGCGTTATCTTTGGAAGCTTTTAAGCATGCTAACGTTAGCATGTAGCTCAAATACTGCTTCACAAAGCAGCAAGCATGTACGGAGACTCTTTCAACTCCTCTCCACTCCTCCACTCTCCTACTGTTTCACCTCCTCTCCTCCTCTCCTTGAGCACCATCTCTGCTCCTCTCCTTGAGCACCATCTCTGCTCCTCCACCCTCCTACTCATCTTTCACCTCCTCTCCTCCTCTCCTTGAGCACCATCTCCTCTCCTCTCCTTGAGCACCATCTCTGCTCCTCTCCTCCTCTCCTTCAGCACCATCTCTGCTCCTCCACTCTTCTACTGTTTCACCCCCTTGTCTCATTTTGACCTCTTTCTTTCTCTCCTTTCATCCCCTCTCCTCTAATCTCTTATTTCATTTCACCTCCTGCCCTTTTCACCCTCCTCTCATCCTCCCCTCTGCCCCCTCCCTCTCTTTTATCTCCTGTTTTTAATCCTCTCATCACTCCTCACCCCTTCTCTCCTTTCCTCTCTCCTCTTTGTGACCCCTCCTCTCATTTCTGTCCTCCCCTCTTTGCCCTCTCCTCTTTCTCTTCATCCTTACCCTTTCTCCATTTCCTCCTCTCTCCTTTCATTTGTCCTTGTCACCTCCTCATGTTTCCTCCTTAAACTAGTTTGTGAGCAAAATATTGAATTTAAAAACATTTCGTTCGTCTGAGAAATTTAAACGGCAGCGACGCCGCTCGGAAACATGAAAGTTATTAAATGAAGTTTGAGATGATCGAGACAGAAACATTCAGACAGACAGACAGACAGACGGGTTACATTCAGACAGACGGGTTACAGACGGAACAGTCCGTCTCCTCTGAGCTTCCTTTTAATTAAAACACATTTTAAAGAACTCATCGCTTCCTCCCCTTCAATTAACCCCTCGGCCCGACCAATCAGACGCTATCTCGTTAAGGCGGACCCCGTCAGCGCCGAGCGGTCACCTCTCTAATCTGTCTCTCTCTGCGGGACAGGAAGTAGCGGACAGCTAATTAGCGCTGAGCGAGGCGGCGTCTCCCCGCTGAGAAACCCCGAACTCGACCTCCATCAGCAAACTTTACCGAGAGAGTTTCATCCGACACAAACAGAGAGGATTGTGGGAAGGAAGCAGGGGGCGGAGTCAAATCACAGAGCTGATATACTGTCACCTGCAGAGATTAAAAGAGAACACGAGGACCAAACTTCATTCAACTTTTAGCTGATTTAATGAGAAAACTTCTTTTAAGAGATTAAAACTGAAGGGACGTCTCCTCAAACACAACGTCCAGGAAGTAGACCAAGCCCAATATGATAGTAGTTGTTAAATGTTTAATTACTTTCAAACTTATTTACTTTATTATGACTCCATCAGTTTTTATGTAAAACAGTCGGTGCGCGTGTTTCCCTTATTTTAAAGCATTTTGAGCCACATTCTTTACACCTGAGAGGAACCTGGAACATATAAAGAAATGTTAACGTCTTTGATTATAATCACTCAGAATATTCTTGTAGAGTTTCAAATATGTTGGTACTGAAGTATTAGCAGACTGCAGACAGAAAGCCCAGGAAAACGGATCACAGAGTTCCTGCACATAGAAACCATTGAGATGCATATCTTGTGTATTCCAGGACATAGCCAGAACCCGACAGAGAGACACAGAAACCAGTGGAAGTAAAGATTTGTGTGTTTTTCCAGGTGGTAGCCAGGACCCGAGGCACTGAACGGTGCAGTCTGATTACAGTACATTTAACAGAAATGAGCTGAGCCTGGGTTTAGATCGTTTCCCAGCTTGTCTCTAAATTACATATAAATAAAGTTTAGCCTTTTTTTGATCCAAACGTTGAAGCAGCTCTGTAGCGTGTTTATTTACCTCGACATGGTATTTTTAAAAAGCACTAATTAAAGCAGGGACCCCGGTGGGTCGGGTCAGGGTGAAGTCAGACGCTTCACATGAAGCTAAAGGAAAAACATTTGTGTCTGTTTATAACTTTTTTATAAGAATAAGATGTTCACTGTTAGCTCAACGCGCTAACTGGTAACGCGTCCTGAATCCACAAAGAACTTTGGCAACGTTACATTTAAAAGACATTAAAATCTGTCATGAATTAAAAAGCAGATGAAACTTACAGACGATGATCACTTGAAAACGACCGAAGCTTTAAGATTAAAATACGTCATGTTTTTTGAATGAAAACCACAGAAACGTCGTCTTCAGACAATATTTTATATTTTTCTCGTTACAATAATTAGCGTCATGATCGATATCGGTCTCATAAATAGATCAGTTGATTCTTCATACAGTTAGAAGTCATATCACAGCGCGTGAATATATACAGACTTTAACATTACAAACAAAAACAAAGCATCAGGCGCTGCCCAGCACATAGACCGATCCCGCTCAGTCTGTCCGGTGCAGACTCGGAGACTGTTGTACAGTGCAGCTCGACCGTCTGCTCAGAGTTCCTTCATCTCAATGCTTTTCTTATTATTTAAATGTGTAAGAACATCTAAACGTTGGTCTAAAACATCTTGTGAGACTCTCCTTCCTCAGAAGTCAGAGCTGCACTGTAAAACAAAGTCACCTTTTTTTGCAGTGTACAAACAAAAATAAAGCAGAAATATATACAGGCAGGTACAACGTAAAACACACAGCCTGATACAAGCGTAATGACCAGGATATAGTCACATCCCGGTCATCAGAAGCAGCTTGTAGCAGATGTTCAATCCAGGACATAGTCAGTGTCCGTAGAAAAACAAAACAAAGGCAGAGCAGACAGGAAGTGTTTGTCTTCCACTTCCTGTCAAAGAGTTAAATTTCATATATCTTTTACGTGATCACAGAGAACAGAAGCAGATTCAGGATACAGTCCAAATAATAATATGTTGTTTAAAGCAGGAAGTAGACCCGGCCCGGCAGCAAGATTAAAGAACTCTGTTGCAGGAAAGCAGCCGAAGCTGAAAGTTTCACTTTTGTTTTTTACTGCACCATTTGGTGTCCCAAGAAGGGATTCAAATAAGTCACAAAAATTAAAAGTGCAAACAAATTACAGTTTATGTGATCCAAGTCATAGACACGGCCCTGGGGATAAGAAGCAAAGAGATGCAGACAATCGTCTAGTTTTCATTGAGCCATTTTGCATCCCAGTTTGAACGAACCTAAAACCAGCTCGTTTAAAGTTTTTACCCCAAAAGAAAAAAATTAAGCTCATTTTTAAAATACTTTCTCACTTTTCTGATTTTCATGCATTAAAAAAATCTTAATACACAAATTAATTCAGGAACTTTTCTTTTGAACCCCAAAACAAGTTTTACAATATCAGATGAGAAAGATGAGCGTTTGAACCATTTCCCATCGCAGAGTGTTTGAAGCCAATAAATAAAACGTTTCACATCGAAGCCGGAAAAAACACAAAAGTCAAAACATGTTAAGACAGACAAAAGTGAAAGGCCAGCAGATAACCACGGCCCGACACGAACCTTAAAACAGGGAAAACATACAATCTGTTCATGTGAATACAGAATATGTTTGCTCCAAGACATAGCCAGGGCCGACTTTGAAGATCACCAGCTGAGTTTCAGTTTCCTCAAAATGTTAAATAACATAGAAAAAGGAAATATTTAGTGAATGTGGGGAGACTATTCTGTCGCTAAATGTTGTGGATGTAGCGAGTTAGCTTGAAGAAAGATGTCTGGACTCTGAATGTTCTCCAACCCGCTCCGCCAGAACAAAAGAAGCTGCATGTTGTTGTTTATAACGTTAGCTTAAACAATAGCCAGAGAAAGTTTCAAATAATAAGAATGTGAGCGAAACTGAGGTATGAGGCTCCAACATCAAAACAAATCTACTCTGCCTGACGTGCTTAATTTGTGATTCATTACAGGCTAACAGGCTAATGTCGTTAGCTAATTTAAGAGTCTGCTAAGCAGCTCAAAAAACTAATCTGACTTTTAAGCGAAACTAAAACGTTAAATGGTCGATTAACTCTGACAGAGGTTCTTACTCGAAACGCTTCAGAAAATAGTTTTAATTTGGTGTTTTCTGAGCGTTAGCATCTTTTAACGTAGATGCTAACGGTCGGATAACACTCGGCTGAAATCTGTCTGACTGCAGCGCCATGAAGCCAAAACAAACAGCCTGAAAGGAGGCTGAAATAACTACTTCATCCAGTTCATGCTTTGAACTAACTACGTTAAAATGCTCGTTTTTTAAATGGAGTTTGGTTCAACTGTGAAGTCTTCATCCAGTTTGGTGATCAGCTCTTTCCACACTGCGTCTGTTCTGTTTTCTTTTCAGTTGGAGGTGGACTCTTAACTTTGTCAGGTAAGTCTAACACCTGGTGGTGAATCATAACTTTGTATTTAAACCCTAAAAACCTGCAGAAATAAACTTTTAAAGTTCAGCTGAACGTCTTCACACAAACACGTTGCTGAAAGCTGAGCGGTTAAAAACAAGTCGACCTGTGATAAAGAGGTTTTTAGAGTTTCAAATATATTAGTACTGAAGTAGCTGCAGATTGCAGACAGAAGCCCAGGAAGTAGCCAGATCACAACAGAGTTACTGCACACAGAAACCAATCAATAATTCAGTCAGTTAAGATACATATGTTGTGTATTCCAGGACATAGCCAGAACCCGACAGAGACATAGAAACCAGTGAAAGTAAAAGTCTGTTACGACGCGTGTTTTCCAGGTCGTAGCCAGGACCCGAGGAACTGAACGGTGCAGTCTAATTACAGTACATTCAATAGCAACATAAATGAGCTGAGCCCAACTTTCCGTCCCCTCAGGTGTTTCTTCTTCTACTCCTTTAAAACTCACAGTTTGAGAAACAAAGGATGGACAGATTCCAGCATTTAGTCTTAGCCCAGCAGGCTGAGTGAGGTGGTAAAGTCACGACGTCTCCAGACAGTAGTTGAAGCCCACAGCAGGTCTTAGGTTCATGAACGCAGGGAAGAGGAATGGAAGGTGTCGAGTCCAGGTGTTAGTCAGAGCCCAGCCCACACTTTCCAGCTAAGCGGAGGAGGTATGGACTGCTGGGTCCAGGTGATAGTCTCATCCCGACCCGGCTGCACTTTCACCTGGACTGTCCTTACTGAAACGGACTAATTCCTGGGACAAAAACTCCAGGTTCTACAGAGGGAGAGAGTGTTCTGTTATTATACACCTAAAATCATTCTCACAGTTCACTGTTGACTTTTTAAACTGCTGCTGGAAAAACTGAAAATATTTAAGATCAGGAGTTTTATCTTTGATATATTCTTCATTTTGAGTCGTCGAACATCATCCAGCGTTTATTCTGTCATTCATAAATCTGCTGTGTTTACATGATGGATTTATTCGCCCGTTCATTAATATTATATATAATAATTATATTCAGTAAACAACTCATCTGTCCATCAGTCCTTTGACTGTTGGTGGGAACAAAGCCAATCATTGAAAAGGGGACATCACGTTTAAAACGTTTCATCTAAACTGGATTCAGTTTGCATAAAAATATTTGTGAGTCGCAGCAAAAAATGTGTTCTGAAAGCAGAGCATGCTTTTGATCGTTTGTGCTTCTAATATCTAATAACATATACATATAAATATATATATATATCTATATATATATAAATAAATATATATATCTATATATATATAACGTCATATTTTCTGTTCAGCTGTAAACGTGCTGCAGGAGCTGACTTCATCTTAGACCAATCAGAAGGCCGGAGACGTCTCAGTCTTTAGAGCCAAACATTCAGTTTATGATGACAGACACAGAAAACCTTAATGATCAACTTTAATCTGAATCAATAATCAATAATCAGAACATCACGTGGTGTGTTTTCTGCTGTGAAGTGATCGCTGCGTCACTGTGTGATCACTGCTTGTTTAATGTGAATATGTTCTGCTTTCTCTCCTCCTAAACGACAGGAAGCTGCAGATACTTTGTCTTCTTCTTGTGTTTCAGGAAACTGATTAAGATTAGATCGACAGTTAATCGATGAATCAGGAAATCAATCACTTGTTGCAGCTGTGACTTTACTCATTAATATAAATCTGCTTCCAATAATCTTTCTCATCACATCTGACATCTGATGCAGATTAGTGATCAATTATTTAATCTGACAAACATCACAAAGTTTGAACCACAAAAACACAAAAACAAAAGTCTGAAGTTTACAGCTGCTGTCCTCTGTCAAGGTGACTGCAGAGTGTGTGTGTGTGTGTGTGTGTGTGTGTGTGTGTGTGTGTGTGTGTGTGTGTGTGTGTGTGTGTCTGTGTGTGTGTGCATGCGTTACCTTCTGCAGGTGCATGTTCTTGGTCAGCTGCTCCTCCAACATGTTCTGCAGCTTCTTGTTCATCTCTCGCAGGTTCTCGTCACCCGGCTTCACCAGGTCTCTGAGGACCGAACCCAGACCTCCTCTGTCGCCCTGAGAGCCTCCGTGACCCCCGACCGCACTGCCCGACACGTCTGAGGAGACGAGGAGGCGAGGAGAGGAGGAGAGGAGTTACAGATGGCTCTACTGACATCAATAAAAGCAGCTTTTTTCAGTGATTTCCGCTGAGACAAATGAAAGCTTCGTGGTGGATTAAACAGTGTGTAACTCTGCTGTGTCTGAGTCTCTGTAACACTTTAAGAGCCTTTAAAGCTCCACAAACACTCACAGTGAGTGCCAGGAGGGGACGACACACCAACAGCAGAGACAATACAACTACAATGACTGAGGAGGGAATTAAGTTTTGGGCATCACGACAGCTTCCTGTTTTGTGGCTCCTCCTCTTCAGTCAGCCTCTGCTCATTGTCCTCAAAGGGTTAATTTAACATGCCGACAATGTTCCTGTGTTAGTTTTTTTCAGTGTTTTTCTGAATGGAGTCTGGTGTGTGTGCAGAGAGCGATGTAACGTCTGTGTGTGGTTAAAACAATCATCTTCCTCTGTAACAAAAAGGTCTATCTCTGTAGGGATCCTTTCTGTCATGTTGTCACACACTTAGAATAACAATCTGAGCCTGTCAGTGGAAACAACAAGAACTTGTAGTGGACGACCTTTGACCCATCAAGGATTATGTTGCAGCCATTACAGCCTGTTTCACTGCTGCAGGATGAACACCCAGACTAATTCCAAAACTTGATCTACGGTGCAGGGTAAGGGTCAAAATTAAGACCAATGAAAGTTGCACATGCTCAGTAAGTATTGGTTTCTAGCCTTGGCGTGCATGTAACAGAGGAAGCGATAAGGAGACGAGAGAAAGAAAGCAGAGGAAAGAAGCAGCAAGAGGAGATGAGGAGAGAAGTGGGTATGAAGGGAGATAAGACATGACAGGGGAGGAAAGGAAACAAAAAAGGGGAGGAAAGGAGGGGACGAGGGAAGTGGATAGAAGACCAGGAGGAAGGAGAGGATGTTTGTCGTGTTTTTATGGAGCTCAATGAGAAGCTTTACTACCAAACACACACACACACACACACACACACACAGACGCTTGTTCATCACATCGGATGTCATTAAATTAGACATTAAAAAGACTGCAGCACGCACGCACGCACGCACGCACGCACACACGCACACACGCACACACACACACACACACACACACACACACACATACATAAAACTGACAGATAAAAGAGGAGAAACTGATGGACGTAAGAAAACAAATGAAGAAGAAATAAAACAGATACTGATCATCTGAGGAGGAAGGTTTTATACTGCGCTATAGATCAACACACACACACACACACTCAGCAGCTGTGTGTTCCTATACAGAAGCAGAGGTGGGTGCGTGCTGACTGTGCAGAGTGTGTGTTGTAAATATTTAACAGCTGAACACCTGTAACGGTGTTTACCTGCAGGTTAACAGCTGGACGTTCCACTGAAGGAGCTCTGCAGAACCCTGACGGTCTTTAGCTTCACCTCGTGTGACAAACTATGATGTTTCTGATAAATGACTTTAAACAGACTCAAGCGGGCGTCAGAGAACACCTCCACCAACAGGAGGAAACAAGCGATCGTCTTCATGGGTCGACCGGGACTATAAGACCAGAGACCCAGCCCTGACCTGTGCAGCCCATGTTTCATTGTGTCCGGGTCTCATTCTGGTACTGAACAATCAAGGTGCTGTGTGTAACCTGCATGACGCCATGGCTGATTAAGGATCAGATTATAAGAGCAAAAGAACGGTGACACACATGCCAGCGAGCTTGGAGAAAGACTGATCCATTCGTCAGCTGTCGAGGCCTCGTCATGCAAACTGGACGAGTGTGCTTCAAAGTGGTGATGGTTAGTAAAGTTTGGGAGACGGGCACCAACCAGAAAAAAGAACTGGACAGGATCTCAAGGTGCATCTCTGCTTTCTGCAGATGATGTGGTTCTGTTGGCTTCATCGAGCTGGGACCTCCAGCAGGGACGGTTTGCAGCCGAGTGCGACGCGGTTGGGATGCGAGTCAGCACCTGCACGTCTGAGGCCGTGGTTCTCTGCCAGAAAACAGTGGATTGCTCCCTCCGGGTGGGGAGTGAGTCTCTGCCTCCAGTGAAGGAGTTTGAGTATGTCGGGGTCTTGTTCACGGTGAGGGTAAAATGCATCGTGAGATTGACAGGTGGTTCGGTGCAGCAGTAATGCGGGCGTTGTACCGGACCGTCGTGGTGAAGAGGGAGCTGAGCCTGAAGGCAAAGCTCTCGATTTACCAGTGGATCTACGCTCCAGCCCTCACCCGTGGTCACGAGCTCTGGGTCGTGACCGAAAGGATGAGAACTCAAATAAACACGGCAGGAATGAGTTTGCTCTGCAGGGCTCAGACACCCGGAGAGAGCTCGGAGTAGAGCCGCTACTCCTTCGCATCGACAGGAGCCAGTTGAGGTGGTTCGGGCATCTGATTTGGATGCCTCCTGGGCGCCTCCCTGTGGAGGATTTCCGGGCACGTCCAACTGGTTTGAGACCCCCGGGGAAGAACCAGAGCTGGTGGGAGGGATTATGGATCCCACCTGGCCTGGGAACGCGTCAGAACCCCCCAGGAGGAGCTGGAACACGTTACTGAGGAGAGGGGCGTCTGGGCCACTGTGACCGAGCTCCACTAAGCGGAGGACAATGGATGGACAGACCACACCTGTTGGTTCAGTTTGGTCCCATGAAGACCTCAAACAAGTGGCACAGACTACAACTGAAACCGTTTCCGGAGGACACTAAAAAGTGATGCGCACAGCTCGGCGTGCTTGTTATATGTTTTGAGTTATAGAGCACTGAGCCATCAGGGGCACCGTAGCACAGCTGTAAGAGTATAACAGCAACATAAACTACTTTACTGCCCTCACTTTATATTTGAACAACATTTAAAAAGGTTTGAATGCAGCTCAGTGCTCACTGTGCTGCTTAAATAACTGAGACACGGTCAGTCAGGCTCCACCACAACTGTAACTGAATGTAAATGAACTCTAGATGTATATAACTGTGTGTGTGTGTGTGTGTGTGTGTGTGTGTGTGTGTGTGTGTGTACAAACAGCTGCAGTATCAAATATTCATCACACACACTCAGAGTCCAGTCTGCAGCAGAAGCAGCTCAGCTCTCACTTTTACTGCCCATTAGATTTACCATTATTACAGCGCTAATGGGAGCGGGGCGGAGAGAGAGCGCAGAATTAAACCAGTCAGACATGAAATTGAAAACAGCAGGAAAGAAAAAAACAGCAGGAAAGAGGAAAAGAGAGAGAGAGAGAGGGAGGAGAGGAAAGGTAAGTATTTGTACAGCACATTTCACACAGAAGAACTCATGCAGCCTCTGATCCCGAGCTCAGAGTGATGTCTGTGAACGTGTGAGCTGGGCGATAAAACAGTCCTGATACGGGATCAATCGGATTGAAAATAATGATGTCAATAATGATGAAAACTCTGGATTGTTTACACTCCGTCCTGACCGATCGAGCAGCCTATAGAAACAGCTCAAAGTGTTCACAACAACAGGAAGCAGCCTGCGTTTGTCACATTCTGGACATGAAACATTTCCAAGCAGCTTTTTTCTTACGGTTCAAAGTCTCATCAACGTCAGCGTCAGATTCTGGTCGTTATTAGCTCAAGTCATTCGATGTCTGAGAGTTAAAATGGAAACAAGCTAAGCTAAAGTTAGCATTAGCTCGGCTCGCGGCCCCCTGACGCCCCACCAAAGGGCAGAGCAGAAACACTGACTTTAACATGAGACTGCTTTCAGTTAGTGTTTGACTGCTTTTAATCAACAGGTAGTTGGTTTCAGAGAGGAGGACACCTCTGAGGATAATTCGGCTAACGATAACACCTCAGGTATCCTCACCTAAAAACTGAGCTAGCATTGATAGCAGCAGATTGGCTAGCAGCCCCTCCTTGTGTCCTGTCTGCTACAGAGCCTCAGAGAAACACCTGAGACACCTGAGACTGAAACGTTTAATACCAATCGCTTTAAGAACAAAAGAGTGTTAAAATGTTAAACAACTAATGCATGTACATAAACTAACTTCTTCAGTACCAAACGTCTGCTGTCTCCAGGCTTCCTTCAGGAAACTCAAACGAGCAGCGATAACCTGATAAAAAGAGTTTTATCGATGTAGAAAAAATGATCGTGTTTATATATATATTATTCTTTGCCATAAAACCCGTTTTAATTACTGTCAGAAGAAATGTCAAATAAAAAGCTTTAAATGTCGGAAAGTTCAGGAGCTGCTGGTGTTTTACTTTAGCAACATGAGCAGCTAACAGTATTTATTTATCATATTAATTTATTATTTGACTATTCGAGCTTATTCTCAGTGGTGTGAAACAGACTGTGCAGTTTGAGAGGAGGGCAGGCGTCGAGTTCAGGACTGTATAAAACTGATAAACATCATGAAAGAGAGGAGTAACCAGGACGTCTGCAGGGACGACAGACTGAGCGAGGGAAAGAGGAGGAAGTGGAGGGTTTTAATTGAAGAATAAATCAGCTGATAGTTTGAGAGTTATTAAAACACACACTCAGCATCACTGCACTGAAACAGTGAAACAGCTAAATATAGCAGCAGCGAACACCAGAGGGACACGAGCGAGAGCGAGCGAGAGATCTGACGTAGAAACGATCATGAATCATTTCCGTCTTTAAGAAACATCAGAACAAACTCTCTCTTCCTGTTTGTGTCCCGTGTTTATCGATCAGTGTGATCAGCAGACGTTCATCATGTTTGGGTGTTACACATGTTCCTGTGGAGATAAACACACACAGAGTGTGTGTAAACGTGTGCGCAGGTAATTGAAGCTGCAGATTAAA
>NW_027211637.1:31857500-31877500 GCF_022749685.1 Semicossyphus pulcher
GGTGCTCTGAGTAGGCAGAGAGATAAGTAGGCTACTTTAAAATGTCTGATTCTCAGGTTTGTGCAGAAGAGCTTTTTAAACATTCATCACTGCTCATAGATTATACATGATGCTGAGGACTGCCCTGCACCGCGCTGAGAGTGTGTGAGAGAATGTGTGTGTGTGTGTGTGAGACAGAGGGACTGTTAAAGAAGAAAGAGGGAAGTCCAAGAAAGAACAGAGAGAGAGAGAGAGAGAGAGAGAGAGAGAGAGATCTGCACCAACAGACCAAAACAAGAAAACAATGCAGATAAATGGAGACAAACAGAAAGTGACAGACTATGCGTGTTTGTGTGTGTTGTTTTTGTGTGTGTTTGTGTGTGTGTGTGTGTTTTGCCAGCAGACGCCAGTGTGTCCACCTCAGCTCTGGGAATCAGAGCGCTGCATTAAATATTGAGCAGTAGGTTCCGGACTGAGCCAGAACCTCCTGACGCAGGGCGAGCACGCCGCCGATTATCGGACCCATCGGTCACGTTACAATCACATCGCACAGCCACTTAGAACACACACACACACACACACTCTGGCTGAGTACTGTTGTCTGTCCTTACTGAAGCATTTAAAGGGGAATGTCGTCCAGTTCAGGGGATTTAAATACTCTTTCCCACCTAAAATTAGCGTTTTGACGCAGTTTTTTCAGACCCGGGAAGACCTGCTTATAGATGCCGATTGTCTCTTTTCCCACCGACAGTGAAGTATCCTCCTGTAGGTCTCTTTTCTGCTGCGTCACCGCCTGACATCACAAACGTCGCAGAAGTCATCGACAGAGCATAGCATCACGCTGGAAAGGGGGACGGAGATTGGTGTGTCAACGCGGGTTTTGTGTTCGCATCAATCAATTCCCGATCGGAGCCGAGGCGATAATTTCCCGGGTCTACTGCAGAGTCATGTGACCCGGGTCTGAGTGCTGGTGGTGGGTGTTGGCGGGTGTTAACGGTTGTAAGCGGGTGTTAGCGGGTGTTGGCAGGAGTTAGCGGGTGTTAGCGGGTGTTGGCGGGAGTTAGCGGTTGTTAGCGGGTGTTGGCGGGAGTTAGCGGGTGTTAGCGGGTGTTGGCAGGAGTTAGCGGGTGTTGGTGGGAGTTAGCGGTTGTTAGCGGGTTTTGGCAGGAGTTAGCGGGTGTTAGCGGGTGTTAGCGGGTGTTGGCAGGAGTTAGCGGTTGTTAGCGGGTGTTGGCGGGAGTTAGCGGGTGTTAGCGGGTGTTGGCAGGAGTTAGCGGGTGTTAGCGGGTGTTGGCAGGAGTTAGCGGGTGTTGGCAGGAGTTAGCGGGTGTTGGCGGGAGTTAGCAGGTGTTAGCGGGTGTTGGCAGGAGTTAGCGGGTGTTGGCGGGAGTTAGCGGTTGTTAGCGGGTGTTGGCGGGAGTTAGCGGTTGTTAGCGGGTGTTGGCGGGAGTTAGCGGGTGTTAGCGGGTGTTGGCAGGAGTTAGCGGGTGTTAGCAGGTTTTTTTGGACCAGTGGGAAAGCAGCTTTAATGTTAGTTTCACTTCAGGTTCTGACTCACTCACTGTGAATTAAGTTCTGATCAATAACCTGCAGATAAACATGCACACAATATGTCTCTACTGTCAGCTGCTGGTTTGTTTTCAGACATTTGAAACCCTGGAGTTCCGGTTTATTATTTAATGCCATTTAGTTTAAGTCTCTTAGGTAATTAAAGTCTGGGGCAAACAGGGGGCATTAAAGCAACAGTTAAAGGTCTGGAGTGACCAGCAGCTGCAGGGATTTTGTGCTCTTTAATGCTGCACGATTTCTGTGAAACGTTCTAATAAAAGTGCTGAGCCCTTCTGGATGTCATGTTAGGACTTTGTAGTGTGGAGTGTCTCTGACATAAACCGGTTTTACTCAGTGCTTTTATTTTATAACCAGGTAGAGGAGGAAACACCTGAGGATGATTGAGCTCCCGGGAAGGTTAAGTGCAGAGATTCAACAACACTGTCACTGAAATGAACCACGACACAGTCAGAGCTGCATTCACTGTCTGTAGACCACAGACAGGGACGTGACATCATTGTGATATCATTCAGGAGTGTGTCAGGTGTGTGTGTGTACCTGTCCTGGTCTTGCTGTTGGTCAGTATCTCCTGGAGTCTCTCCTGCAGCTTGTCGGCTCTCTTCCTCTCCAGCTGCAGCTGCCGCTTCAGATCCTTCAGCTGCACGCACGCACACACACACACACACACACACAAACACACACACGTCACACACACACACACACACACACGTCACACAGCAGATTTACTTTCTAATTATTATTTTCCATGCCCGGCTGCTCTTAAATTACTCTGAAAATATTTTCTCTGTTTCTCATCTCTATTCAAATTCTGTCTGTCCGTCACTCCTCTACCCGTCTGTCTGTCTGTCAGTCACTCCTCTACCTGTCTGTCTGTCTGTCTGTCTGTCTCTCTCTGTATGTCTGTCTGTCCGTCCTACTGTTAGTATTTATATTCCATCCTCATTGGATGCTCATGAACTCACCGCTGCACTTCCCTTCTTCTCCAGGATCCTCTGTCCGTCCACGGTGTCCTTTATTTCCTGCAGAGACGGACAGATTCATGGAGCTCAACAGATTTTAAACACCTGTGATTCTGCACATGTCACCTGTTCTACCAAATGTGAACTGTGTCCTGATGTTTCAGCTGTTACCTGTTTGAGTTTTGCGATGGTGTCGTTGTGCTCCTCCTTCTGTTTCTCCACCTCCACCAGCTGCTGCTTCACTCCCTCCATCTCTGACTGCTTCTCCTGCAGCAGACACACAGAGACACATGAGGCCTCTACAGCTAAAGAAACCAGTCGCCTTTATAAAATGTCGTGCTCTGTTAAACGTCCATGTAACTCTGATATGCAGCCGCCTTATTAGAGTCAGATCAACGGACTGTTTAATCTGTTGTGTCGGAGTTTTTCAAAGGTCGTGACCTCCTGCAGAATCACGTTATGTGGCATCAGTGAGAGAATGACATGTACTATATATTTATTAAACTATGTTAGCTGTGTCACAGACTCAGACCTGACATTTAACAGCCACTTTAGACAATTACAAACCGTCACTATAAGAATATATGAAGGATTAAAGGACTGACGTCTCAGCCGGATCTGAAAAAACTGGTCCATGCATTTATGTTCAGTCGACTGAGTTCCTGTAACAGTGTGTTTACAGGTCTCCCTAAGGCTGGAGATATACCTGCTTTTAAACCTTGTGTTCGTGTACACAACCAGCTGCGACAGCTTCTGTGTGTTCAGTGGACAGAGCACACCGTCTGCACCGTCCCCGCTCCGTCTCTCCAACATGTTCCTCTGTGCACGGACGTAACGGCCCCGCGCGCTGTTCCTGTTTAGTTTTGCAGGTTTCCACGTCGACTTCTAAAACAGAACTTATCTGTCTGCAGCTGTTTGACAGCATGTTTGTCTCTGTGCAGCGGCAACGACACGTCGTACAGATGTGGATCATTGTGGACTCGGTCTATCGGCTCGTCTTCACAACTTTCTGCCGTTGTTGTCCCTGCTGCTGTGTTGACCCCGTCACATCCCCTCTGCCTCTACACTGCCCCTACTGGTCACGTGCAGACTGCAGCTCATGTGTGCGTGGAGTTAATTCTTGAGGAAGTGCACAGCCGACGCTGCAAACAGATGCAGGAAGAGCACGGCAGACATCACGCGCATGCAAACAGTTAAAACATCAATCAGAACTGCAGCTGATTCAGGACGGTTTTAATGAAGGCACCCGGAGGCGACTGGACCAGAGGGTGATCCATCAGACTTGTTTCCACCATGAAGGTCCAAATCAGAGCCTTTATTAACCCCCCATCTGTAACGTGTGCCCGCCCCTTTAAGACGTAAAAACAAAAGACAAAAAACCTTCAGAGAAACTTTTCTCCCTCTGCGGTGAAAACCTTAAAACAAGCCACCTCCAGTGATGCCCCCTCACTCCTAATCCAGCTGACTGAAGGATTAATTTAGAAAAAAAAAAGACATTTAATTCCCCTCTAATCTTCTGCTGCTAATTAATTTGACTAAAATCTACATTAAGAACACCCGCAGGCTGCAGCCGCCCACCTGACGGAGAAAAGAACCTGTAATTCTGCAGGAAAACAACCGAGTCTGTTAATTCCCTGTAATGTCACACACCTCTACCCTCACCGCGCACACACACACACACACACACACACACACCCACACACACACACACAGGCAGAATTAACTTTTGTGTTAATTTCTGAGGAGTTCAGATTTTATGTAACTGAAAACAAAACAAAGTCTATCCACAGTAAATGTTTTCAGTGATGCAGCATTAGGGGCGTGGCCTCTTTGAGTGACAGCTGGGAGCTGCTAGCTGTCTGCTAGGTGTCCCCTCAGCTAACTCAGTCACTGAACGTAACCTCTGGGCCGTGTTTGTGCTGTTGGAGCCTTTTGGAGATTTGTTCATGTAAATATCAGACAGATAATCTGTGTGTGCGCTTTATTGGACGAACAGAGCGTCCAACACGTCTCACACACTGTTTACACTCATTGTTTTATTTATATGTTAGCGCTGATTAGCAGCTATCTGTGTCTGTGCTCACCGAACCTGCTTGTTAGCTCGTTCACTGTTTGTCACACAGTGATGTGTTTGAGGCGGCCCGTGCGGGGAGTCAGGACTGCTGTTGGCTTTGGGTGGAGCGATGACAAGACCGTTTCCTCTCAACAAAAAGGTTGTGGCGGAGCGAGCAGGGAGTTAATATACTTTAGTCAGCTGTCACCACAAATAGAATTTCCTTCTCTGGGAAACATGATGGTCAACTAGCTTGTTAGCTAGCCAATGAATTAGCTACAGGTGTAGACTGTTTAGCTTTGATAACTTAGCAATTTGCTAACCCCTCCCTCCTCTCCAGCCCCACCCTCTTGTCCAAACAGCTCGTCACTTCTGGCTCCAAAAGAGACGGCGACGGCAGAAATGTGAAACTTGAGGTTTCAAAAGTGAAGTACACAAACAGATGGCCGACATCCTGGCAGCTACATCCTCTTTAAATATATACAGTCTATGATATATAACTTTATTTTTATGTTCAGAAACGTATAGCCTCAAATTATAGACATTATGAAAAACACTGTGTCCTTATAGATGAGACACATTAATAAATGAATCATTTGAATCTGATGACCCAGAGGAGTTCAGAGTCTCACAGGAACAAACTAAAGATGCAGGTGATCGTCTTTAACACGGTCCGAGTTCAGACAGTCAGACAGGAAACACCACGTGACGAGTGAAACTCAAACCTGCGCCTCTCAGCGTACCTGCCGAGCACCCGACCTGCTGCTAATTAGACTCCTTCCATCATTAATTAACTTTCCTATTAAGTTTCCTCGTCCTGCTCTTACAGGCAGGCTGTTATCCAGCAGATAACACACACACACACACACACACACACACACACACACACACACTCTCTCTGGAGTCCTTCAGGTCCCTCAGAGGACCACAGAGTTGGCCCTGTAATCTGATTGGCTGAGAGGCCTTGCTACACTGACATATCCCATGATGCTCAGCGGGTTGTTTTATTGCCTCGTTATCAGACTGCTGATAAGAGCAGCTTTTTGTGTTCTTATGAGCGTAGTTAATTGTTTGGGGATAATTAAGTTCATCTTGTTTTATGTGATCTCATTAATGTTGTTCTTTTTCGGGGAAACTCAGATTTCAGAGAGAACTTATCGATTTTTAACATTTCTTAATCTTATTATTTCCTTTTGATCGTTCATATTGAAGAGTACGTTTTCTGGACTGTGTGTCACATTCAGTGAGGACCAGGTGTGTCCCTTTAACGTGTGAAAGTGTCGTCTGCACGCCAGGAAGTCTTCGTATCCGTCACTACAGTCAGAGTACAACATTAAGACTGAGAGATACTGGAAACAATTACATGGTGAGATCTGAAAACACACAGTGCACAGTCCTGATCATAACATACAGCTCCTCTCGTTCACTCGTTCACTACGTAACACATCGTTCCTTGTGTTACATCAGGTTAATGTTGTTGTGCATTGTCTCTGCTCACATAAAGAAACAGAACATACACCAACAGAACATACACCAACAGAACATACAGCCAACAGAACATACAGCCAACAGAACATACACCAACAGAACATACACCAACAGAACATACAGCCAACAGAACATACAGCCAACAGAACATACAGCCAACAGAACATACACCAACAGAACATACACCAACAGAACATACAGCCAACAGAACATACAGCCAACAGAACATACACCAACAGAACATACACCAACAGAACATACACCAACAGAACATACACCAACAGAACATACACCAACAGAACATACAGCCAACAGAACATACAGCCAACAGAACATACACCAACAGAACATACACCAACAGAACATACAGCCAACAGAACATACAGCCAACAGAACATACACCAACAGAACATACAGCCAACAGAACATACACCAACAGAACATACAGCCAACAGAACATACACCAACAGAACATACACCAACAGAACATACACCAACAGAACATACAGCCAACAGAACATACACCAACAGAACATACACCAACAGAACATACAGCCAACAGAACATACACCAACAGAACATACACCAACAGAACATACAACCAACAGAACATACACCAACAGAACATACACCAACAGAACATACAGCCAACAGAACATACACCAACAGAACATACACCAACAGAACATACAACCAACAGAACATACAGCCAACAGAACATACAGCCAACAGAACATACAGCCAACAGAACATACACCAACAGAACATACAGCCAACAGAACATACAGCCAACAGAACATACAGCCAACAGAACATACACCAACAGAACATACACCAACAGCACATACACCAACAGAACATACAGCCAACAGAACATACACCAACAGAACATACACCAACAGAACATACAGCCAACAGAACATACAGCCAACAGAACATACACCAACAGAACACACAGCCAACAGAACATACAGCCAACAGAACATACAGCCAACAGAACATACACCAACAGAACATACAGCCAACAGAACATACAGCCAACAGAACATACACCAACAGAACACACAGCCAACAGAACATACAGCCAACAGAACATACAGCCAACAGAACATACAGCCAACAGAACATACACCAACAGAACATACAGCCAACAGAACATACAGCCAACAGAACATACACCAACAGAACACACAGCCAACAGAACATACAGCCAACAGAACATACAGCCAACAGAACATACACCAACAGAACATACACCAACAGAACACACAGCCAACAGAACATACACCAACAGAACACACAGCCAACAGAACATACAGCCAACAGAACATACACCAACAGAACATACAGCCAACAGAACATACACCAACAGAACATACAGCCAACAGAACATACAGCCAACAGAACATACACCAACAGAACATACACCAACAGAACATACAGCCAACAGAACACACAGCCAACAGAACATACACCAACAGAACACACAGCCAACAGAACATACAGCCAACAGAACATACACCAACAGAACACACAGCCAACAGAACATACAGCCAACAGAACATACACCAACAGAACACACAGCCAACAGAACATACAGCCAACAGAACATACACCAACAGAACACACAGCCAACAGAACATACAGCCAACAGAACATACACCAACAGAACATACAGCCAACAGAACATACACCAACAGAACATACACCAACAGATGTACTCCTTCTAAACTTCCTTCTAACTACTTTCCCGTTCTTCAGTATGAAGCAGTTCAGGGGAATCCTCACACCTCGTGCAGTATGCTAAACAAAAATACATTTTTTCAACCACCGTTTTTATCATTTCAGGACTTTAGAGTGAATCCTTGTCGAACACCTCTTTCCCACCAAAACGAGAGACCCCCTGATAAATGCTGATTGAGCCTCTCTCTCTGCAGGACGCAGAGCAGCACCCTGAAAGTAGCTTATAAAATCTTGTTACACCTGTATTCACACAACACTACACAAAACATGTGCTGCAGGTGAAGCTGCTAAAGAACATTTGGCGGCACGCTAACGCTCTGTACATGTGTTATATATACTTGTTATGTATATGTGTTATGTATATGCAGCCACAGCACGTAACTGAAGCGGCTTCTCGTGCATGTTTACAGGTGATACACACACTCTGCATGCAGCCATCAGCGGGCCATGTGCTCCGGTGAAAAGGTACACTTGTCAGGTCATTTGAGATGTTTGACGGTGAGAACTCTGCAAGTTTTCTTTTGTATCGAGCAGCAGAAAAGTTGTTGGATGGAGGTGTTTTACATTTGTGCACATAGACATGTGGATGCTGCAACAACATGTCCAGCAGTCCTACAGGCAGCAGTGGGGGAAGTATTCACACCCTTTACTGCTGGAATACCATCCTATTCAAATACTCTACTTACGAGTTAAAGTCCTGCAGTGAAATATTAAATAAGAGTTTGTAAGTTTCATCAGGAAAGTATCAAAATAAACAACTTTGCAACAACCTCAAACAGAAACTCATTGTGCAGGAAACACGATGATTAACCAGCTCATCTCTTTGAGAGTTTTATAACAGCGGAAAAAGTATTTATATCCTCTACCACCATCAAAGTACGACCACCACATTAAGGACGCATGATTTTGGATTACACTGACATTAGGAGATTCTTATTTCTGTGATTATGTTGCAATAAAATCATTAGATGATTATTGAAATAGTTGCTGCTGTTGCATGATCCTTTTGAGTTATGTGTGCAAAAATGCTCCTCACTCCTCCATCGCTGCGACTGCAGGTAAACAAACCTTTCAGTGCTGCAGCTGAGTGAAAGCGAGGATGAGTCAGTGTGGTCAAACGGCAGAGGAAGAACCAAAACAGGGATCAATCATCGCTGCAGAGCTGACAGATTGTTTCTCTGTAACAGACCGGCAGCGTTCACACGAGCCTCCTCCGCTCTGATCTGCTGTTAACACGGTTTAACCTGTCTGCGTTACCATGGAGACAACTACGCTTTAATTAGAAACACACATTCAATTAGAGCTGGACCCGATTCAACGCACACACACGCAAAAACACACAATGCACACACCTACACCGACTGCATGTATAAACAAACACCCACACGCTTATATTTATATTTACAAAGCACGTTCTGAAAACCATGTGTGTGTGTGTGTGTGTGTGTGTGTGTGTGTGTGTGTGTACCTCTAGCTGAAGTGTGTGTTCCTTCTGAAGGCGCTCAAACTCCTCCTGATGTTCCAGAGATTTTTTCTCGATGTTCTCCTGCAGAGAAATCAAACAAACAGTCAAAAAAAATGTAAACAAAAAGTTAAAGAGAAACTTTGGTATTTTAAACTTAGGTCCTGTTTTTACATATTTTATGGATCTAAACAGGAACACACAGTGTGTGAGTGTCTCCAGTAGATGTGTTCATCCTGCAGCAGTGAAACAGGCTGTAATGGCTGCAACATCATTCTTGATGGGTCAAAGGTCGTCCACTAAAAGTTCTTGTTGTTTCCACTGACAGGCTCAGATTGTTATTCTAAGTGTGTGACAACATGACAGAAAGGATCCCTACAGAGATAGACCTTTTTGTTACAGAGGAAGATGATTGTTTTAACCACACACAGACGTTACATCGCTCTCTGCACACACACCAGACTCCATTCATAAAAACAGGGATTTTACCTCACAGGACACAGGAGCTGCTGGTCTACCTCTGCTTAGTCCAGTTTGATTGTTTGGTGTTTAAAAGTATTATTTGGGATGGACAAAATATTTGTGTAACATTCAAGTCACTCAGTAACACAAACAAGCTAATAGATGGAGGTAGAGGTTCACCTGAAACTCGATGTCCTGTGAGCTTAAATCAGTGTTTTTCTGAATGGAGTCTGGTGTGTGTGCAGAGAGCGATGTAACGTCTGTGTGTGGTTAAAACAATCATCTTCCTCTGTAACAAAAAGGTCTATCTCTGTAGGGATCCTTTCTGTCATGTTGTCACACACTTAGAATAACAATCTGAGGCTGTCAGTGGAAACAACAAGAACAACGAGAATCTACCGGAGAAAATACAAAAACTGTTGAGATCCGAATGAGATGATTTACAGTATTGTATCACTCCTTTCACACAGTCTGACTCATGTCTACATTATTTAAATAAAACTGGTGTCGGAATAATTAAAACGGAAAATGACTGAACGCCCCCTTAAGATGAAACTCAGTAAGTTGGATAAACGGTGGAACCTGACTTGCTCAGTCGAGGTCACATTACGCAGAAACATGGCAGATTAATTGATTGTTTTATTGATTGTAAGAAACTTTTTATTGACTCTCGTATTGCAGATGATTTTATGTAAAGTGACCGACCTCAGCCTCCTTGAGTCTCCTCTCGAACCATCCTTTGGTTCCCTCCATGGACAGAACCTGAGCCTGCAGCTCCTCCACCCGCTGCTGGAGACCCTCCAGCTCCTTCGTACGAGCCTGAAGACACAAACAGAAAAGTAACCATCACAAGACAGAACAGGAAGAGACGAGCGGATTCTCACCACAGGGTCTTCGTGTTTTGGTTCTAGACGACACAGTTCTGTTTCATTTTGAGAGTCGGTAACTAACTCCTAACTCTGTAGCTTCCTCACTCTTGTTCCTCTGTTTCATTCAGCTTTCACTTCCTCTCCCCGGTGCTCCTCCTTCCTCTTCCTCATGTTTACCTTTTCATCTCTGAGCTGCTGTCGGATCTCCTCCTCTGAGCGATTCTTGTCTTCATGGAGTCCTCGGAGCTCCTTCTCATATCGAGCCCTCACCCCAAGAACCTGAGAGGATTCAAGGAGAGGAGAGGAAACAAGGGGAGCAGAAGAGTGTCAAACAAGGAGAGGAAACAAGGAGAGGAGAGGAAATAGGAAGAAGAGAGAAACCACAAGAAGAGGAGGGGAAACAAGGGGAGGAAATTACACAAGAAGAGGAAACAAGGAGAAGAGGGAACAAGGAGAGGAAAACAGAGAGGAAAGGAAACATGGTGACAAAGAAGAGGAAACAAAAATGATTTGTAGTTTTATGTATTTTTAAAACCTGACAGAAAGTGAAAGACACACAAATATAGAAAATAAAGACAGAACGTGAAAGCAGACATGAAACCCTGCAGTGAGTTCGAGGCGCACCTCCTTCTCGTGCTGCAGTTTGAGGTCTGACAGCGCCTCCTTGTGGTCAGACTTCTCCTGGTTCAGCTGAATGGCCATGTCATCCAACATGGCCTTCCTCTTCTCTGCTGTCTGCTCACGCACACACACGCGCACACGCACACGCACACGCACACGCACACGCACACGCACACGCACAAACACAAACACAAACACAAACACAAACACACTTAGTTACATTTGTGATGATCATTAGGGTGTTTATGATATTAATGGCTTTATGTGTCTTACTTTTGTTTGTGTATCAGTGTGTTTGTTCGTGTTCGTGTGTGTGTGTGTGTGTGTGTGTGTGTGTGTGTGTGTGTGTGTGTGTGTGTGTGTGTGTGTGTGTGCGTGCGTGCGTGTGTGTGTGTGCACGTGTGTGTGTGTGTGTGTGTGTGTGCGTGCGTGCGTGCGTGTGTGTGTGTGTGTGGACCTTCTTGGCCTCGTCCAGCTCCCTCAGCAGTTTCTCCTTCTCTTGTCCTTCGTCTGTTAGCTGCTCCAACAACTTCCTGTTTGCAAAACTCGACTCCTGAAGGAGCGCAGGAAGACGAAGGAGACATAAACACACGTCCGTTCACATTAAAGGGAAGTTTAGCTGATTTCCAGCCTCGTCTCTTTCCCTGACATGTTTATGGTCGGACAGTCGGGGATGTTCATTATGCGAGGGCGCTGCACGTTTCTGGCACCAGGTGTTGGATTCATGGATGAATAACATAAATACCTGGATTTTGCACTTCAGTGAAGTACCTGAGTAATGCCTATTTCACCTCTGCCTGCAGATACAACAATCCGATGATTAGAACCAGCGGCTGCTTCACCTGTGTGAGTGTTCTCACCTGCAGCTGGGAGTTGAGGTCGTCTCTCTGAGCTAACAGACTCTCCTGCTCGGCTCGTCTCTGCTGCAGCTCGGACGTCAGCGCCTCCTGCTGCTCACGCAACAGATTCATCTCCTGCGTCTTCACCGTCTGGATCTGCACACCAACACACACCTTTATGTTTGCATGTAATGAGCCTCCTTAAGTGCAGAGACGATGATGGAGATGTTTACATTGAGTCAGTGTGGAGCCACAGACGAGTCTGACATGAGTGTTTCACATGAAGCAAAGATAGGAGACAGGACATTAGTGATGTACAGGTAGATTACAGGTGACAGTAGGAGACATCAGATGGCAAAAAACAATCAAAGAAATGAGTGAACAGCGGAGAGATAACTGGGAATATTACATTACACAAGAAGATGGTAGAAGGCGGAAGGGCTGGAGCTAAAAGGGACGTGTTTTAAATAACTTAATGATTTCTGAAGGCTAGTTTATAATCATTGAGTCTACAAAATGTGAAAATACTCATCAACAGAGTTCTGTTTGTATCAAAGTCAGAGTCAGGTGAAGAGGAGGACTCAGAGAACATTCAGGTTCTCACAGAGGTACTAAAGATGTCAGGGTCACTGTTCAAAGACTGCAGCTGGTTCTAGAAGCTGTGAGTTCGTTCACATTGAAGACAGAAGAATATCACGTTTGATCGTCCAGCTTTAGAGGTGTTGATTTTCTAAGGTGCCTAGCTTTGTAATAATTAAGAGGAGTAAGTGTTCTTTGCATGTCCTTGGTTCCTTTATTAGTTTCAGACCATCAAACGAAAGATCTGATGTTTAACTACCTGTTCAAGAGCGCACAGACTGGTCCTCAGATCACTGCTCTCCTGTAAGACGGCTAACAGGTCCATGCTGAGTTATGTGTTCTAGATAACCATCTATACGATCAGACGAGGGCTGCACCGGACTGGATTTTTTGCCGATAGTTGATACCATGCCTGCTCTTACTGTAGTGGCCAAATACTGCCATACCGCAGACATCTTGCACCCTTCTTGACAGAAGAGGTGTTGTACCAAAGGTCACATGTCTGATCACTCACGTTTCTGAGCGCACCTGAATGCAGCATCCCCCCAAAACACGGCAGTGAGGGAGACATGCCCAGACGTGTTTACTGCACCGGCTACGGAGACATCAGTGATCGCAGACGGACTCTTTTCATCGTGTGTGCGTCCATTAATATGCGAGTTAGTTTTGCTCTGATGTTTATGTTACTCTCTGTTTTCAGCGTGTTCGATGTTCAGTCGGTAAAATGAGGAGAATGTGAGCTAACTGTGAGCTAGTTAAGAGCTGTGAAAGTTGTGTAACTTCTGTTCATCGGCTCGAGTTTCTGAGACTGTTTATTCTTTATTTGTATATTGTTGATAACTTTGTGCAGGCAGTGCGCGCACACTCATGCTGAGTCAATGTCGCAGCTTTATGTCAATCTTTTTTAGGGAATCATCGAGCGTTTAGGCAGAATCAAAGTGTTTTATCTGCGGAAAATATCAGCAGAAAAATGACTGCTGATGCCGATAATATCGTGCGTCCCTAGATCACACCTAAAGTGTAAAACTTGACATTAAGGGCAGCTAGGACACAAGAAGATAACATGGAGATTATTTCTCTGCAAAGTGTATATTTGACCCGTTGCAGGATGCCTTCAGACGTCTGTCCGACGGTCGAGGTTATGTTCAACAATTTACACCCCGAAGGCCCGCTCCAGAGCCGCTCAGTTCTAGTCGATATTCTTTGTGAACTCAAGAGAGCTCCTGAGAGGTCGGGCTCCTGAGAGGTCGAGCTCCTGAGAGGTCGAGCTCCTGATTTGAACTTGTTCCCTTTGACATGTTCTAGATGGAGGGTCCAGTTTCTCATGAAGGATTACTTTTACAACAATCAATAACAGCAATTATTCAGGCATGAGTGTTCTCTCTGCTCTGTGGTTCTAGGTCACTTGAAGGGTTCTCAGCTTTGCATTAATCAGATCAGTATCAAGGGATGTGGTCAAGGTTAGTTTCAGACTGTGGGTCTAAAGGGATCTGGGTTCTACGTTCTAAGTCTGACTTATAATTACCTGTTCAAGAGCACACAGGTTAGTCCTCAGATCACTGTTCTCCTGTAAGAAGGGTCACAGTTCCAACTTTATGTTCTACAGATTCTTGTTTAGACTCAGAGTTTAACTGTATTAAGGTTCTACACAAACTTCCCTGTAGAACCTTGTTTGTTTCAGATGTCGGTAATGGTTCTATGTAAGGTCCACGTGTATCACCTGTTCAGCCTGTAGCACACTGTTTTTGGGGTTACACTTCTAGGAGGATGTTCTCTTGGTTTATCATCTGTTCTAGGTTAGTCCAGGTACATGAAATGCTGTTAGGTATCTATATAATGTCCGCCAGGTGTATTACCTGTTTTATGGCAGCTATGTTAGTGCGTGCACTATTTAGGGGTTACATTAGTTGATGTTCTCCAGGTATATGACCTGTTCTACAGCAGTTAGGTTAGTCCTCGGAGATAGTGTGGTGTGTAAAGTTCTCCAGGTATATGACCTGTTCTACAGCAGTTAGGTTAGTCCATAGAACTCTGTCCAGGTTAAACCTCCAGCTGATGTTCTCAGGGTATATTACCTGTTCTAGCGCAGCTAGGTTTGTCCTCAGAGCATCGTTCTCCTGCAGGATGTTGTCCACCTGCTCCTGACTGACTGCACTCTGACTGGCTACCTGCAGTACCAGCGCACCACAGGCAGGGGGCAGCAGAGAGAACAGGGCAGAAAGAACCCAAAAGAAGAGAAGGAGACCCACAAAAAAAAGACAAGGAAGAAAGAAGAGAAGAAGAGAACAAGAGAAGGAGAAGCAGGTGAGAAACACACAGAAGGAGAAGCAGGTGAGAAACACACAGAGCTATTCCACTGCCAAAGTGATCCTGGAGAACACATCACTGATTTACTCCTTCAGCTCTGTTTCCCTTCTTTCTTACACGAGTCTTTGTCTTCCTGTTTGACTGTTCCTGACTGAATCACGCTGGCAGGGAAACATCATCACAGAGAGGTGTGAGAGCAGAGCAGCTGGCGCCTCCTCCCTCACCTCACTCCTCCAATCCGTACCTCTATCTACCTCCTCAGCCCTCGCTCCCGCACTGGAAAGACTTCCCATCAGTTGTGAGTGTAAATCAGGTTAAACTTTGTCCTAGTAGGACGTTTATATTGTAGCTTCATTATCTGCAAATGTTTGAGGAGAATTGTGAAACTGATCGACGTGTGACTTTGAGATGTTAACGACGTAAATGTGCCTGTTTGCAAAGGTTGTCTTTGCCCAGAGTCAGGCCTCACAGGCTCACAGGCTCAACATGTCCTCCATTCAGGTCGTCTTTCTCTCCAAATGTGTTTAAAGTATCATTTCATCACTGTGAACTCATCTCATACTCACTTCCTGTTTCCTGAATGTATGTGTGTTACCTGGTCCTTCAGGTTGTGCAGAGCCAGTTCATGTTCTTTGTCTTTGCTCTGCAGCTGCTCCTTCAGCTCTGCCGTCATCTACACCAAAACACAAACAGGACAACAAGACTTTAACTTCTGCAGCCGGAGTCGAGGCCCTGCGAGGCTCCAATGATCGATACAGATCAAACAACAAACTAAAACATGGGGGACAGCTTTTCTGTTCTTTACAAGTAGTGGGACAGAAAAGTAAAGATCATTTAGTCGCCATGCAAAGGAAGTTTTGCGTCTTGTTATTGAGGTCTCACCTGATTGGCTGCCATGTGGTCCGACTGTAGCTTCTGGATGCGGAGGTTCATGGCCTTCAGCTCCTCCTCTTTTCTTTGGTTGATCTCATCGATCTTTGTCCTGCAGAGACACAGACAGGAGCAGCAGCATGAGTTTAGGAGCACCTGTAGTTGTATTACCAGCAGTATAAGTGATTCTGACCTGCTGTCGTTGTACAGAGCCTCCTTCTCTCCCTGCAGACGCTGAAAACTGCAGAAACACACTTTCACTTTCTGATCTTTGATGAGCATCCAGCATCAATAAGAAATGTTGTGTAAGTGTTTGACCTCTCACCTCTCCTGTTTCTTCTTTAACTTGTCAGACAGCTGTAGGAGAAGCAGACGGGGAATCTGAATTCAAACGTTTCCTTTCTTCTTTAAAAACATGATGACAGCTTATTATCTAACAGAGTATTTCAGTAGCTCAGGATGTTTCGTACCTTTGTAATCTCCTCCTGCAGTTTGGTGATTTCAGCCTGTTTGGACGCCTGCAGGAGACAACACACAGATTCAGACTCGAGGGACTAACAGAGAAACAAACATTTTTAGGCACTTGTACATTTCAAGGCTGCTTCTAATAACTCGTGCAGCTGAAGCATTTTCGCCTCTTCACATAAATTGCGTCTCGCAGCACAAATCTTCTTCTTACGTCTCATTTCACAATAAGATGTCTTCATGTTGGTCGTACGCACACGGAGAATAAAGGTTCACAGCAGCTCTGTCAGGAGTAACCCGACATCCTGACCTAACTGATTGTGTTTACTTTGCTTTAAATATTTTAATTGTTCTTTTAATCTTTATTGTCTTATTGATCATTTAAAATACATGAAGATGATGATGATTTCAGTTTGCTGCACATTCATCGCCGAAGTTTTTCCCGTTACCGAACAACCAGAAGATTATGAGACAAGGAAACGAGGAAACGAGGAAACGAGGAAACGAGGGGGAACGTTTCCCGATGAGCTCGGACTACAGAGACACAACACTCCTGTATGTGCCCATCAGACACCTGAGTGGAGGTAGATAGATGTTCATCTGCTGTTTTTCACAGCAAACATTTGTACATCCAGCTCAGGTGTTCATAGCAGCATTAATGATGGCTGAATTCCATTTAGCTGCTTCAGTTTCATGGCCCTGGGGCGTGCATGCTGACTGCCTGTCATGGCTTTCTCAGACAGCTGAATAGAACAGAACCATTGTTAAAGTAATGATTAACACCTGTGCTTTTCCTCCTGTTGGATGTAAAAACGTCCGCTGTGAAAAAAGCTAATTGTATTGACATCCTTTCAGGTAAAGTTTCCAGACATTTAGATTCACTCAGAGATAGGACATAAGTTTAGTGTCCTAAATGTGCTGATTCCACCTGTTTCTGATGTGATGAGTGATTTAAGGTGATTGTATCAGAATAACAGTCTCAGCTGCTGTGTGCATTAAGGAGGACGAGGACAACCAGAACTAAACTACACGAGGACAGAAAATATTCACACATTTAAACACTGATCTGTTTTTAATGCACAGATTAACAAGTGTGTAGAAAGTGGTGTGTGCGTGTGTGTGTGTGTGTGTGTGTGTGTGTGTGTGTGTGTGTGTGTGTGTGTGTGTGTGTGTGTGTGTGTGCGTGCGTGCGAGTACCTCCAGGTTGTGGATCTGCTCCCTCAGCAGCCTCTTCTCCTCCTGCTCGGTGTTCAGTGCCATCTCCAGCTCTGGTCCAAAGCAGTGAGTTATTGGACAGAGAGCAGCCGACCAGCCTAGCGCTGCCTGCTTAGCTACAATCTTCTCTACGCTCTTCTCTGACAGGCCTAAAGGGGGCGCCGCACACAGCAGGGGGCAGTCTGTTAGGCCAGACACACACTACACCGGCTGAGAGCTCTACATGCTTTCTGTCTGCAGGACGGGGTCGATCAAATCGGAGTGTTTCTGGCTGAGCTGCAAAGTCAAACATCATCATGTGCTGAGGTGCGTTCACTGACAGCACGTTAATCTGAACTCTGCCATTAAACTTTATTAAATAAGATGCTAAAAAATGTTGAAACACTCATTAGTTGTTACCATGATGGACACTTTCCCACATCAGTCTCACATATTGATTCACACCATAAGATGCTACGAGAGGTTAAACTGTACAGAGGCCGCGGATCACAGACAAGTGCAGGACTAAGTCTAAACACTTCAGGCTGCTGCCTGGGTTTATTTTTCTGATGCCTTTTCTTTGCATTTTCATATTTTCTTCTTTTTAACACTATTTTTGTTTTGTTTTAACACATCACATCATTTGCTCAAAAAAATAAAAAACTCTTACTGATGACAAACTATGAGGCTGAGTGTGTCTGCAAAGTCTTCTATACCAGTGTCAATATAAAACCTATGTGTCTGTGTTGTTCATTAATACTACCTTTACTTAACTTTGAGATAACAGCTTAAACCTGTAAGACTGAAATCATGAACTGATCAGAAAGAAGTAAAACCTGCAAAAACTTCAGACACGTTTTAAACTCTGTAGAAATAAAATATACATTTCATGTAATCTCTAAAAACACTTATTTGTGGCCTTGTGAGCGTTAACATCTGTCTTCATCCTCACACCACCCGCTCTGCCTTCGGACATGTGCAGCTCAACAGACTCGTGGTCTGCGTCATATTTGCAACAAGAGTTTGAATCTTTGGATTCTGCAGGAAAACTGGAGTTTGAAACACATTAAAGTTAACAGGTGTAAGTTAGTGTTGGCTTTGCAGCTGTGCAGAAAACTCCACCTTTATGAGGCTGCACTTGTACAGCAGGGTGAAAATCCTGGGTCAGCTTGTAGTGTGTGTCTGCCCTGAGACAGCGAGCTGCTCTACGCCTTGATAAAGCCAGGCTGCAGGTTCACCGCTCATTCTCAAATAGAAGCCACATTTCAAACATGATAATAATAAAAACTCTCTGTTGTGTTTGTTGTTGTAACTGTGCAGGACTAAAGACTTTGAGCAGACGAGGTACATTAAAGCAAGTATTTGAGAATTTATGGCAACAAGCTTCCAAAAAGCCACAAAATCAGTTTGCAGAAAATAATCTAATAAATTAACAGTTCAGTCAAAAGGATGTCACCACTGTTTGTCAATGCAGTTTAAAGCTGGTAAAGTGATGCGTTCAAGGACATCAACATGAATCAAAGCAGACTGACCCTTTAAGTTAAAGCCAGACAACAACTGGAAGAATCAGCTGTATGATTTAGAGTGATTTAAATGTTGCTGACAATAATCTGACATTCAGCGTCATCCTTTAACGAGAAAAACGGCTCGTAAGCAGAAAGACACGGCGACCTCACAGAGCAGAACTCCTGTTTCTGATCATGGGACACTTAAATGTTTCACTCGTCTATGACGGACATGTTGTCCTGTCCGACTGTGTTTATGATCACAAGAGTTAAAAAGCACAGAAGCTAGGTTTATTATAATGACAGCAGAGAGTTATTAAAGATCTCATGACAGAACAGGAGTTCCTGCTTTAAAGAGAAACGCTTCTAAGAAGTGAGAAACAGAAACTCACCGTGCAGCTGCTTCTCGGTTTGTTCCCGCTGAGCCACCGTCTGAAAACAGGGACAGGAAATACAGAAAACAACATAAACAAAATAAAACACATAATTAAATTAAATTAATTAATTAAAATTAATTAAATGTAGATAGCAAAGATGATGTGCAGAGAATTCAGAAAGACTGAGCACCGAACATTTTCAGAATCAAACTATTATTACAAAGGTGTCAGGTGTCTCATCAGCCTCAGAGAGCTAGCTAGCATGCAGCATGGTTGTTGAGCGGGGAGTTTGACTTTACAAACTGTAGAGGAATGCAGGACAAACCCGACACTATGCCCAGAGACGGTGTGTCGGCTGGTGCTCAAAAACACTAAAGTGATCTGTGACACATTTTTAAGGCAGACGGAAACAAACAACAAATCAGCTCTTTGTTTAAATCTGTGTCTCTTTGTCGCTCTTTGGCTGCAGCTAAAGCTAACTCAGCTTGTTTCTGTAATAACTTAAGATCTGTTTTTTGTTAAATAGACTTTAATCCAAAAACAGTTTGTTCAATCGTTCAGGAATGTGTATTAAATTTAGGGCATCATTACTCGGCCTAAATATCAGGAAAACACATCTAAATCCTTTAATACAGTCAGTAAAACATTTCTTAGCATCA
>NW_027211637.1:31882500-31890000 GCF_022749685.1 Semicossyphus pulcher
ACTACTACTACTACTACTACTACTACCACCACTACCACTACTACCACTACTACCACTACCACCACTACTACTACTACTACCACCACTACCACCACTACTACTACTACTACCACTACTACTACTACTACCACTACTACTACTACTATTACCACTACTACTACTACTACCACTACTACCACTACTACTACTACTACTACCACTACCACCACTACTACTACTACTACCACCACTACCACCACTACTACTACTACTACCACTACTACTACTACTATTACCACTACCACTACCACTACCACTACTACTACTACTACTACTACCACCACTACCACTACTACTACTACCACTACCACCACTACTACTACTAATACTACCACTACTACTTCAGCAAGTGGCCGAGGGTTTGCTTCCTTACATCGTTACAGAACGACTTCAAATGACTGCACTTTAATTAAACCCACACAAGATTGAAATGTGTAACATTAAGACTTCAACATAAAACAAACTTTATGCTTCATACTGAATAAGAAAAGGACATTTGGACTGTACATCATTTCACATACTTATAATAATAATATCTGCAGATTTCTTCTCCCTTTAATTCTTTAGTTTCTTTGATATAAGCGCCTGATCACAGCAGCAGAAACAGAACACAGACAAAAAGCATGTCTATAAAATGTTTGAATGTAATGCATACAATTAATTTTATTTACAGGATGCAGGTTCAGTATTTACACGTGTCCTGGGACCAGGAAAATGTCCATACTGAAGGCTGAGAAACAGTTTTATTGTGAAATGCAACAGTGATTTTATCTGAACAACGAAGATATTCAATTTGCCGATGATTACGATTTCATTTTGCGTGAAACTCTGGTGTAAAGTAGCCGTTGTTAAATGCATACAAAAAGACTTGATCTCAGAGAAAAGAGCTACTGAAGTTGATTGATCCATCCACACGTGCCAACTGTGTCGTTCTTTCTAATACATCACCTGACTTCCTACTCTTCTAGAGCCAGTAGGTGTCAATGTAAACACGGGTGGTTACCTGTTACCTGTACATGATAACAGACTGCAGACTTGTGGGTGGAGTCATACTACCTCAAATCTATACTTACAGGTAAAAGCCATTTACAGTCTGATAACACCTGAACCAGCTGACCTTTAATACAAACATCATTGGTAAACACAAAGCACACAGGTGTTTTACCTGTCGAGTTCTTCCTGAGATCATCAGACAGCTGGTAGTTCTGAGTCCGCAGCTCCAGCAGCTGTGCCTGCACACGCACACACACACACGCACACACATTATTTCATTATCATTATATCTTTGTGCACCATGTTTAATAGCCCTGCTTTCACTTTGCTCTTGACTCATTCCATAATTTAAGGAGTGAAACCATTAAATCAGTTCTCCTCATAAAGATCGTCTCACAGCTGTGATAAGAAATGAGAAGTAAATAAGCAACTTCATTAATATGTCATCATTCAAAAGTGTCTCAAACAAGAGGACCAACACAAACAGACTGAGGAAGAATACAACAGATAAAACACAGATCTCTAAAGCAGACAGCTGTCTGACTCGGCACAGGTTTCATAATCATAATTACAATCGGGAAACTCACTAAATTTTACTAAATCCAAGTTAGCACCTGCTGAAACAGAAGTAATGGAGCTTTATTGTCAGTGCAGTATTTTTGCAGTATATCCTAGTACAGTATATTCTCCACAAATGCACAGCTTTTCCCTTCTGATTCAGTGTTTTTGTACATGTTTTATTGTTTCATCTACTTTTTAGGCTGCTGAATGCTGCTACATTTCGGTCCTCCTCACCTTAGGAGTTGTCTTTTTTTATTGTATGACCAACAGACCAAGGAAGATTCCTTCTTGAGTAAAAAATACTGAGCAATAAATCTGATACTGACGCGAATTTACTGTCTGTGTTGTTGCTTTCTTACTTCTCATTAAGTCTGTCTGCTCGTGCACTTGGCAGCAAGATACTTAACTTAAAGAGCCAACAAGTACAGATATATATTATATATGACAGAAACATGAACTCAAGAATAATTAACTAAAACTATAAAATAGAATAAACGATAATCGTACTGTATGGTGGTGGGGTGGGGGATGTTGATGTGAAAATGCGTAATTGTGAGTTGAATCAAAACCTCTCTAAAGCAGCTTTAACACAAACTGAATATATAACCAACATAAAGACAGGACTGACTGCTGTGTTCGCCTGTTACAGTTTAAACTTGGTCACCAAATAAACCGAGAACCGACTGTGAAACCTTCTGTATGTAAACACCATCACTGTCTGCAGCTAGCATGATGCTAACAGGTGTCAGTCTCACTCAGCCAGCCATCTCTGACTCTGTCACTCTGCCAGCTATCTTCTGGTTTATTTTTAAACACCAGACTGTGTCTACCTGTGCATACGTGTATTTATGTATTGAACGTATACTTTTGCATTAAGCGTTAGCGGACACTGACCTATGTTAACGAACAACATTTCTGTGTTAGCTCTGCCTCAGACCCCGTGACTCTCATCAGGACGAGTGTCCCGTGGATGCTAACATGCTAGCTAACTGACAGATAAAAACACGGGCTACCACCACAGAAGCTAATGAAACCATTTTTTCTTCTTCTGCCCCCTCCAGAGGAGAAGGCTAAGCTAGGTTAGCCAACACCGAGCTAGCTTATTGTACTGGTCTGTCAATTAGCTAAAGATTGTTCTAGCCGTCTATTATAATTCAAGACAACAACAAACTCATGACATTATTAAATTAAAAACGTCAGCCCTCTCTGCAGCCACACAAGCTGTCATGCTAACCGTTAACCATTCACACCCTAACGGCTAACGGTTAGCATGAGCGAGCGGACGCTGACAGTGATGCCGCACCTGGACAGCGCATTGACAGGTGGAATGACAGCAACCTGCACGTAGGCCCGCCGACCCAAAATAAGAAGTGTAGTGCTTTTCTTACCTGCATCCGATGAAATTCCTCCTCTGACAGAGCCTGCGACATGGCCATGTTTACCTGTGCTGCTAGCTAGCAGGCTAAGCTAGCGGAGGAGATGGAGCGGCTAATAGAGAGGAGCAGAGCAGCACAGAGGAGGATACTGGACAGAGGTCTCACTCTGACTCTGTTTCCGCGAACCAACAATGAACAACAGTGTTTTCAGCCTGTCTGCTGCCCCTCTGTGTAAGTAGTCTACATTTACTTAAGAACTGAACTTAAGTGGCGTTATCAGGTACTTGTTCTTTACTTGAGTTTTTCCTTTTTTTGCTTTAATTTTTACTTATCTCTTTTTTTAACCATGCATATTACACAATCCCCCAGAAAATTGAGAATTTTCTGCCCAGCTCAGTTCTTTCACATTAACATCTTTGTTTATTATTCTTGTTGTATTTAAGGTGTTTTATATTGTCTTGTGTTTCTTTGATGTCTTTTCTTAAAGCCTTTCTATCTTATGTAAAAACCATGTCGTTCCTGTATATATAAACGTGTGTTACATCTTCTTAATCTGCAGGGAGAGAACAAGGTTACAGAATTAATGTTAAAAAAATCTAAGTTTGATTCTAATCTTCTTCATCCAGTAAATCTGTCACTGCTTCCCTATGTTGTGTATATGTCTCTGCACACAGACACACACAGGTGAAACGTCTCTCTGACACACGTTGGCACATTAAAACTCAATCCTGAACATTCTGTTATTTCATTCAAAGTTTCTACACACCTTGTTTTCTAGTTCACACAGACACAGAGGTGCTCAGTTATCTGGTGTTTAATAATTAACTAACAGAGGTAAATTTGGAGGCAGAACTCAGAGAGGTAAAGAGAGAACTAAGAGAGAGAGAGAGAGAGAGAGAGAGAGAGAGAAGCTTATTTCAATTTCAGTTTTGCTTGGTCAGACTGCAGCCACAGCTCTCTCTCTCTCTCTCTCTCTCTCTCTCTCTCTCTCTCTCTTTCTCACACACACACACACACACACACACACAGTCAGAGGAGTTCGGCTCAGGTGTTGGATGTTCTCAGTTGTTTGTTGGATGTTATTTGATGCGACATGGAGCTGCTGCCGTCCCTCCTGTCCACTCTGAAGTCTGTGGATCCCGACACTCTGGACCAGGAGTACAACGTGAGTCTGCTTTCATACCTGTGTGTGAGAACATTTCAGCATGGTTCACACCCTTTAGTTTTAGTTTTAGCGGCTTAGAAAGTTTGTTTAATTTCAGGGTTGAAGATCAGAATTCAGTTTTAGGACGTGAAGATGAAGTGAAAAGTGAAGAAACCCTGGTGTCAGTAAGTGTTGAGGGTTGAGGTTAGCGCTGATGGTGTAACAAGTTTCTGTGTATTTCTGAACACACAAACGTCTCTGTGTTGTTGCTTTCTTACTTCTCATTAAGTTTGTCTGCTTCTGTTCTATACTTTACTTTCTTGTTGAGGATAATAAGTGTCCTGCTTTCCTGGAAAAACCTGCTGTTTTACTGGATTTATCTTGATCTTTATTCAAATGCTCTGCAGCCAATAATCTGATAAACTGATGCTGTGTGTAAAACATGCAAAGCCAAACATGCCATCATTTCCCTTAACACCACCACTAAACCTCCAGGTAATGAAAGCCATGTGACATGTTCTAGGAGAAGTATTCAGACCTTTAAATCAAGTAGCAACAGTGTAGAAATACTGTGATACAAGTTAAAGTTCAACAGTATTAACATGAATATGTGTGTTAAATTAAAGGTACTATAAGTATCATTATTAAAACCAGATTGGCCGGTGCACCATCAGAAGGGAAAAAAGGGTTAAAAATAACAGCCCATCCAAAAAGGGCCACACAGTCCCAACACTGTCTGAAGGTTCCCTACACTGGTGCAACACGTCAAATAAACCTCGTAAACACATGAAATGAAGACAAACGGAGCAAAATGTAATAAAAAATGAAGAGAAAAATGTCCACATGAAAATTGCGAGGGCCAAATGATGTCCCCTCTCAAGCTTGTGTCCATCAGGTAATCTATAGTTTACATCGTGACGTATTAGTTAGTGTCACGATGCAGATGACAACAGGTAAGGTGTCAAAAATGTGCTTTATTTTAGAGAAGCCTGCGGGGATAATAAAGGGGTGGCTGGTGGGGGTCCTGGGCTGGGGAGCGATGGAGTGATCTGGGAGGAAGCTGGCTGGCTGGCGGGCTTGATCAGTGGCTGGACCGGCTGGCAAAATGTAGGTCTTTGAGAGGGGGGAACAGGTGTAGGGGAAGGCAGTGGCAGGCAAACAAACAGGTGAATAATACAGGCGGGCAAAAGGGCTGAACTAGAGCCGGACCTGCAGCACAACGAGCCGGCAGGGACTGACTGTCGGTGCACGGCTCTTGGGAGTGACTGCTTGATGGCAGGCAGGTGTGCTGATTGGAGATCCAGGGCAGGTGTGCACAGACTGAAAGAGACAGAGGGCAAAGGGGGGGAGGGGAGAACAAAACACACCAAGCGCTCCACTCCACACCAAACAGTGTGAAGATACACATAAACACTGACATGCGTCACAGAGGAGGGACTGTGACACTTGGTGTGCAGTCTGTGTTAGATAAATGTAGTGCTGTAGTTACACCACTGCACACGAGTCAGATCTGTCTGAATAAAATGATCATGTTAAGCTCGTTGCTCAGGTTTGTTCGCCTCCTCAAACACTTTCGGTTTGAAGAACAATCATCTGTATTCTGCTGCTGGTAGTTATTCAGTTTATGTATGACTGATAATGTTAATGATTATTAGCATGAAACAAAGACATTAATATTACAAGTCACAAAGTGCAGACTTAACTTTTACTGAAAAATGTGACGACATACATTTTCACTGAATAAACTTCTGTTACTTTTAAATGAACAAAGCGTTAAGTTCTTTTGTAACTCTCTCTCAGGAACGATTTCAGAGTGTTTAGGTGTCCCACAAGGCTCCTTTATGGGTCCTCTTTTATTCACTGATAGAAGAAACAAATACACTTTGAGAATACTCGACTGAAGGTACTTGTACTTTACTAAAGTATTTGCATCTTACCCATATGTTACTGTATTATATGTATATATTTTTCTGTATGAGTTTATTTTCGAGGTAAATATTGTTTATTGGACTTTTGAGATTAGGGCCCTTTTTATCAGATGCAACATTAGCAACACTTGAAGGTTAATGCATCACTTTTTATAATGAAATAATATAACATACATTTTCCATAAGCTAAAGTATATTTTTGTGCTAATATTTATCTACTTTAACTTTGAATGCAGGACTTTATTGCCGTTTTATTAAAGGAAAAGTACTTCCTCTCCTGACATTACAGTATATACTATTGCTGTAAACAGCCTTGTGTAAATGTGAAAACAGTGGGTCCATGTTCACCCTGACTTTCTGAAAGACTAAAACTGAAGCTCACACTAAAAAAAGTGAAGTGAAGCGTTGCTCTGTCTCGTTTCTGTTGCATAACTCGGCTCTGAATATAAACGTGTGGCTGAAGAGAGAAACAGGAAGAAATAACCTGCAGGTTCATCACAGCCAACAGTTTCTGCACCTTTTTCTGCATGTCACATTACACATACAGCTTACCACATCACACACACACCACACACACACACACACACACACACACACACACACACACACACAGTTGTTTAACACGATCTCTAACAGTCTCTGAACTGTAACCTACATGTTTAATGATTATTGTCTCCATGTTGATGCCTGAAAGTTTCATATTTTACTGAGCAAAGATCAGCTGCGGTGTGAAACCGTCCCTCGTGTTTAAAACGTGTTTGTAGTCAGATGTCTGATATGAAGCTGCCTATTGTGCTCAGGTTAGATACATCTGAGCTCTCATTTGATGTTTTATTTAAAGCAGCTTCATTAGAATGACAGGAGGAAAGATAAACACTACTGATTGGCTGCAGGTTATTTGAACAGGTGAATCTCCATAATATAACTGAGTTCCCACCAGGAAGTTTAAAATGAACATTAAGCGGCTCTTTAAAAAGGACTGAACTCTGCTGAACTGAGCTTTCCATGTGTTTGTAGTATTTGTTTGTTTTCACAGTTTCTGCTTTAAAATGTAGAATGAGACGGCGCAGGATGTAGTGCAGGAAGTGTTCTGGTTTGTAGTCCGAGTAGAGCTGACCAATCACGTATCAGCAGGTTTCCGTAACAGGAAAAACAGTCCATGTGGAGAGCAAACCATGACAGCATCCCGGCTCCCATGTGATGACGACTGATCTTGTTATTGATCTCTATAAACAGACGTCTGCATGCTAACAGCTAACTATCTGTTTTTAGCTGTCGTCTCTCAAACTCCAGCTCCATCCTCACTTCTCAAGTTTCCGTCGGACTGTAAACGCAGCGCACGGAACTCGTTCCAACTCTCCAGAGGACATGTTGATGTCAGGCAGTAAAGGATGGGTTCAGAGATTGGTCTGTTTTAAGTTTAGCGTGTATCTGTGAATCTGCAGAGCACCTGTTCTGA
>NW_027211637.1:31895000-31935000 GCF_022749685.1 Semicossyphus pulcher
TCAACAGGCCGTATCACACATATGGCACACACACACACACACACACACACACACACACACACACACACACACACACACACACACAGAAAGCAGGAGGCTGTGAATATGCAGCAGGTAACACCTGCTAATGATGGCACTGCTAACATCCACGCTGCATCTGTTCCTGTGTCTGTGTGTGTGCGTGTGTGTGTGTGTGTGTGTGTGTGTGTGTGTGTGTGTGTGTTACAGCGCAGGCTGTGGGAGGACAGGAGTCATCTGTGCTCTCGACTACATCTATGACCTGCTGGTTACCCAGGTAACACATGAAAACACATCACACTTCACCTCAGTGCTCAGGAGGATTTCTGCTCTGCATTTAAAAACTCTGCACTCACTCTGCTGCATCACTGAGTGACATGAGAGGAGACTTTAGGGTGGTAAAAAAATAAAGGATTTTGTCTCCATAAAAGAATCCTCCGAACAGCATCACCATGACGCATTGAATTTAAAGCAGCTGTGAGGAACTTTCTTTGTGTGGATTTTGGCGCCCCCTGTGGACAAAGTATATAGTGCATAGCCCATTTAGAGCTCTGGTAATCTGGATGTGGCCATCTCAAAAAGTCTAGATCACATTGATCCAATCCAGTTTTACTTTGAAAAACCAGGACAACAGGAAGAGGGATTATCTGATCCGGATTAAACTTTCAGAACCGCTGGTCCCAGCTGATCCAGACTGTGTCCGACTCTGTGCCGTGTGTTGTTTCTGCAGCAGATCTCTGCAGACTTCAGCATCATGAAGGTCGTCCTGGAGCTCAGGAGACAGAGACCGTCTGCTGTGCAAACTAAAGTAAGAGCTTCGGCAGCAACAAGCACATAAAACACATAGACTGCAACATGTGTCACTCTGTTTGTGTCGGGAACACGAACACGTTGAAACTTTTGATTCCAGTTAGAAAAATGTGACATAAACAGAAACACAGATAAAACACAGCTTAAACTTTATGTTCGCTCTGCTTCTTTAGCCTGACAGACGTGTTGATCAGCAGAAAACTTCCTCTCCTGATGACTTCAAAGTTAAACGCTTTCTTTGTGTCTCTCTGAATGTGTTGGCTCTGATCTCTGAGTGTGAGACCTCTGTGCAGGTGGATGTAAACATAGTGACTTTATCATGTAATTTAAACCATGTTGAAACTGAGATGACTCACTTCCTCTGAAACTGATCACTAACTTCACTGTGAGAGACGTAATAAAAACTCCAGAGTGATAGTCGCCCTCCTCTCTCTTCCTCACTGCAGGAACAGTATCAGTTCATCTTCACGGCCGTCATCTGTCTGTTACAGCGAGTCCTCCAGACGTCCAGTGGGCCGCTCTACAGCAACCTGCCCGAGGTAACACACACTTTCATCTGACTGTAAAGGGTTAATTAAATGAGATAATTATGGTGGAGGAGGAGGATGTGGACGGAGAGCAGCTGCAGAAAGAGGAAGTGCTCTGTGAGACTACTTCCTGTATGTAAATTCAGTGCAGAGGGTTCAGAGCACAAACAGAAACAAACAGAGAGAGAGCTTCACAAAGAGTCGGGTCGACATTCAACAGAACAAGTGTCAAAGTCTGACTGATGGACGACTCATGCTGACAGGTAGGTTCACTCTAACACACACTGTGAACCTGCAGGAGACTGGACATACTGTTGAGTCTGTTTATGATTCGTGTGTGTGTGTGTGTGTGTGTGTGCGCGCGTGTGTGTGTGTCCTGTGAGTCTGCTGCTTTACCTGTGAGATCTTTACTCATCACACAGGGAAACTTAGAAACACCTTTGTACTCTGTAGCAGGAAGTATTCAGAAGCTTTACTGCAGTAAAAGTACCGCACTGTTCAAATACTCTGCTACAAGTCCAAGTCATGCACCGAGTCAGAGTATACATGTGTCAGAGTACACATGTGTCAGAGTACACATGTGTCAGCAGCCTGTTCTGGAGGACTGACGTGGCGCTGGACGAGGATGGGCGGCCGCTCGTTCTTCCTCTCGGCCTTCACACGCTCATCAGGCTGCACTTTGTGTTCTCAGCTGCTTCAGCGAGTTAGTCGTGTTGCTTCGCGGCGCAGACGCAGGTTTCATGACCTCTCTGCTGATTAAGACAAAATCATGATCGGGATTAATATTCAATCAATCGTTCAGCTCTTCATTCAAAACATCTGAGAAGCTGCAACCAAGACGTTATCGACGAGCTGTTCTCGTATCGACTGTCCATTTAATTTATTATTAATTTATTTAAACTCGTCACACGCTCGGCGTGTGGAAATGTTACGTCGTCAGGTGAATGTCTGAAGTCAGGTGTGTTGTTCACTGAATACACTGAGAGCACCTGACAGGTGTGGCTCTCACTCTGCTCGTTAGCTCGTCGTTAGCCTGCAGCTCGTTTGCTGTAGCGCTTTCAGACATAATAACTGATGCAAAGCTTCGAGCTCTCCCACATCAGGTCCCATGTTTTACCTGTGATGTTATCTATCACAGTTTTCCATAAGACATGAAACATGTTCAGCTTTTTATAATTATCATGTTTATATGAATGTCTCTGTTCTCTGCTCAGCTGCCGAGAAAAACAGTGAAGAAAACCAGAACACCTGCTTCCTCCTCCAACAGGTACCTGTCTGTCTGTCTGTCTGTCTGTCTGTCTGTCTGCCTGTCTCTCTGTCTGTCTGTCTGTCTGTCTCTCTGCCTGCCTGTCTCTCTGCCTGTCTGTCTGCCTGTCTCTCTGCCTGCCTGTCTCTCTGTCTGTCTCTCTGTCTGCTTGTCTGTCTGTCTGTCTCTCTGTCTGTCTCTCTGCCTGCCTGTCTGTCTGTCTGTCTCTCTGTCTCTCTGTCTCTCTGTACGATTTCTCACCCCGAGGTGTTAGATTAACACTTTCTCGCCCTCCATTTTCCATCCGTGCATCCCCCCATATGTTACCACGTTACCATGGAAACGGAGCAGAGTGAGGATAGAGGGGAGGAGGAGGAGGAGGAAGCGAGGAGAAGAAGAGGAAAGGGAGAAAAGAGAGAGAACAGGAGGAGAGAAAGAAAAACACAAGGTGCAAAAGAAAAAAAGATGGTAGAGTGGGAGAGGAAAGGAAACAAGTGAGGAAGGAGATGTAGGAGGTGAGAAAAGGAGGAGAGGTAAAAGATGAGGAGCAGAGGGAGGAAGAGGAAAGGAGAAAAGTATATGAAAGGGTACATGAGAGGAGGAGAAAAAGGAGGGGAAAAGAAGTGTAAGGAAGGAGAGAGGAGGAGGAGGTGAGGAACGAAAGAGGGAAGGAAAAAATGAAGGAGGAAAGAAAATAGAAGAGGACAGGAGAGGAAACAAAATAGGAGAAGAAACAAGGAGAGGAGAGGAAAAAATAATAAATAAGAGAAGAGGAGAGGAAACGAGAGGAGAGGAAGAAAAACAAGGAAAGTAAACTGGAGAAGAGTGTAGAGGCAGAAACAAAGAGGAGAAATAAGGAGAGGAGGATAAGAAATAAGGAGAGGGGGCAAGAGAGGAGGAGAAGAAATAAGGAGAGGAGAGGAGAGAAAATAAATAAAGGAGAGGAAACAGGAGAGGAGAGTACAGGAGGAACCAAAGAGGAGAGGAATTTAAACAAGGAGAGGAAATAAGAAAGGGAAGGTAGAAAATAAGAGAGAAGATGATGTAAACAAGGAAAGGAAACAAGGGAGGAGTAGAAATAGGAGAAGAGAGGAAACAAGGAAAGAAAAGGCGAGAGGAGAGGAAAGGAGGAAACAATGAGCAGAGGAGAGGAATAAGGAAAGTTAAAAAGAGAAGAGGAAATAAGACAGTAACTGAGGAAAGGAAACAAGTGAGGAGAGGAAACAAGGTCGGAAACAGAAGAGCAGGGTATAGGATGCAGAGATTAAAATCAGCTGATATATCCGTAACCAGACTTCACTTCTGTGTGGCTGCTCTGAGACCGTTAAGCCTCTCTGGTTAGACCACTGTGGTTACAATCAGCGTAGCTATGACGACGTGGTCACACAGCCTGAACAGGAAGTGAATAGCACTGTGACTTCCTGCTGAGATGTAAATGTGCAGCAGAAGTGTTAAACTGACAGTATTCTGATCTTATAACAGCTGGTTCACTTTGTTTCAACAAGATCTTGTTTCACAACCTGAACTCTGTCCCCAGAAGTTTTAAGGCTTATGGGTAATGGTGTTTGTTAGAGGCTTAAGAATAAACAACAATATTAGAATAATCTTTCTTTAATCCTTTCCTCTTTCAATATCTATCATACAAATACATCAAACAAATATCTAAAACAAGCCACAGAAAACGGTGAGAAAGCTTCAGTTTCAGGCTTAGTTCTTAAAATCCTTAAAAAAGTAAATGAGATTTTGAATTAGGTTTTCTAACTTCCCAAAAGAAGGACCACCACCAGGTTTCACTTCTCCTATCAAAAGGAGCTTTGCATCATTTGGTTGTTGCAAATGAAGCTCATGGTCAACAGTGTTAGACACAACTAGCAAAAAGAAATACTAGCATCTGTTTTAACGATGAAACAGCTGTTAGCTAGTTTCCGGTGCTGCCTGATAGATTGCTCTCGAGACAGGATTTTTATGACTAAATGTTACATACAAATATATGTTCAAGATATCATTTAGGAATATGAACTACAGCCAGTCTGCAGTTTTTAGCTAGCACGCTGGACATGAAAACATTCCAGTAAACTACTTTTTTACTTTTTTACTTTTAAGATCTTTTTAAAATTTATTTTAATATGTAACCGGTTGAATTTTAGTCGTCAGACGTCTAAACGTGGAGGAGAGAAAAAGGAATCTGATTCATTGGCCATGTTTGTGAACACATTTGAATTTGACTTAAGCTGAGCTAAAGTTAGCATTAGTTAGCAGCGTGGCTCACAGCCTCCCCTCATATTCTTTCCATATGCATAAGCACTGCAAGAAATGTATAATGAAACGGCTTTATTCTGTGTTTTTTAATACACTTTTGATAAATGTACTATAAATAAAAAGATACAGCCTTTAAAATGTGTGCTGGACACCTTTAGCTTATATTTAAACTGTATTAAAGTTTAACTGGTTTCTTCTTCCTTTTCTCCTCAAACCAGCAGAATTATTAAATTATATATCATGATGAATACAAAAATAGATCCATGTTGAAACCTTTAATCATATTTTTCCAATATTGCCCAGCGATTCTGTGTAGCTAGCTAAAACCTTTAAGCATGTTAGCTAGCTCTACGGCTAAAGAAATGCAAAGAACCCATTTTCTTGATTGTGTTCACATAAGATTTAAAGTGACGCTGCTGCAGTTTTATTCGGTTGTTCTATATTCTGACAGACAGGAAGTGAACAAAGGTTAAACCACTTAAAAATAACACTTCCTCTCCTGTGATCACACCTGTCTGACCACCTCTTCACACATCAACACAACATTTTCTCAGAAGTAGTCACGTCTAAATCTACACGTATATTAATCATCTCGCTTTGTTTGAAAACAAATACTCTGTTAGCGATTAGCCTAGCTTAGCATAAAGACTGGAATCCATAGTAAACAGCTAGCCTGGTACTGATCAAACTTTAAAAAAACACAGGACACGTGAATCTCAACAATTAACATGTTTGTCATCAATTAATCTGAACAGAAATGTTAAAAACACACGCTGGGGGGTTGTGATGGGCTTTTTCTCTTTTAGCAGCTAGCATGCCTTCATCATCATCATCATCATCATCATCATCATCATCATCTCTGTGTGTGTGTGTGTGTGTGTGTGTGTGTACAGACTGTCACTGCAGACTGACATGAGTGACACGTACGCTGTGGTCAACAAGCCCAAACACCCCCAGCCACCTTCAACAAGCCCCGCCTGCTCTGTTGTGAACAAGCCCGGGGCCAGCACTGGCAGCAGGTAAAGACACACCTCTTCAAACAATAACGAGTTTTAAGCTGTACACGACAACAACTCCTGTTCTTATGTTTTATGATGAATTTCACCTCCATCGGAGTCGATGTTTGTTGTGTGGATGTTGATATATTTCAGCTCTGTTTACTCGTCCGTGTGTTGGCTGGTGCCGGTTGCAGCCGTTCAGAGTGTCTGAGAAACAAACAGAGAATGATGTGTGTGTGGAGTTACAGTCAGGCTGAGCTCTGCTGCAGCTTTAATCTGCAGGTTCAAAGGTCAGCTTCAGGAAACACTTCAGATCACAGGTTAGGGAGGTTACACAGAGAGACGAGGCGTCCCTCTCATGTCCCAAACATGTCCTGATATTTGGTGTTTTTCTGCCCTGAACTATTTTTCTTGCTTTTATTTGCAAATTTCTTCAGTTTTTCCTTTTTCTATCAGAAATGTTCTTCCACATTTAGATGTTTTTACACCCTGACCTTTAACCCTTCAGGTCCCTCCCCTCGGCCCATCACTATGATAACGACGGAGCTCCGGTCTACAGCACCGTCAGACCCCGAGCCAAACTGCTCAGCCAGCAGCACTCTGCCACACCCATCTATGACACGGCTACGCCGGCCAATCACAGGCCGGGGGAGAGGCCGACGTCTCTGGCCGTCAATGGAGAATATCACCTGATGCCAGGTAACGAAGAGAGGAAAGAAGGAAGTAAGGATGTAAGGGGTGGATACATGTGGTGAGATAAATGAGTGTCTCCTCTTTCCTCCAGCTGTTCCTTCTCCAACCACAGACGACGATTATGAAGACTTCTCCTCCTCAGTCACAGGCACCACCAGCCTCTGCTCACCTGGTGGGATCGGTCAGTACACCTGTGCAGTCCGTCTCTATATTCATGTGTTATTACCTGATGAGGGATTATTGATATCAGACACGTTCCTAAGATGCTAACTTTAGCCCGCTAGCTTCTGTCTCTCCAGACGGTGGGTTTGTGTATCTGAATGTATTTTGTTCTTTTCAGGGTTTAACTGTCGCGTTCAGAAGCCCCGAGGACCCAGAGACCCTCCTGCTGAGTGGGACCGACTGGAGAGATGAAACTGCTGCACTGGTTTAACTGGACTGCACTGCTTTCACTTCCTGTTAACCTTAAAGCACAGGTTTTTATTGAGTCTCTTGCTGTTGAACTGACCGTCGTTGATTAAAACTTTAATATTTATGAACAGCAGCTCTTTGTGTGTTTTTGTATTAAAGGACTTCTTTAATGTTTGTGAAGATTTTAACCTGTGATTCAAAAACACGTGTAAAAAACAAACCGTTAAATTATATTTACATTCATACGAAGCAGCAGAGGGTCAGTCTGATCTCAGTTTGGACAAAGTGTACATTCATTAAAAACACAGGGGTCATCAGAGGTCAATTCACACCCTTTAACTCTGCAGGTAGATTCAGGGGGAGTCTGACAGTTCCGCTGTTGACCACCAGGAGGCAGCAGAGCAACATGAAAGACAAACGGGAGAGTAGCTGTAACACACACACACACACACACACACACACACACACAGTAGAGCAGCATCCAGAGCCAAGACGAGTGTAAAGGAAGAGAGAGAACGCACACTGAGGGAGGAAGAAGATGGTTTCAATTAAACCTTTGGCAGGACTGTGTGTGTGTGTGTGTGTGTGTGTGTGTGTGTGTGTGTGTGTGTGTGTGTGTGACCTCATCAGATCTGAATCAGGTTACGAATGATACCAGAGGTGATTCAACACACACACGCATGCACACACACGACCTGTTCAACATGCTGTAACTGTGTCTCTGTGCGTTTTCATTGTGTGTGTGTTTCCTGCACTCCCATCATGCTTTGCTTTAACTTGTCCAACACACACACTCACACACGCACACACACACACACACACACACACACACACGTGCGCGCACAGAAACTCTGGTCCGTCAGTCGTTCTGATCTCAAAAACCACTAAGTGCAACTCTCACTGCCAGCTGTGTGTGTGTGTGTGTGTGTGTGTGTGTGTGTGTGTGTGTGTGTGTGTGTGTGCACACTGCCACAAAGCACACATCACTTATGGCAGCAGTTACACACACACACACACACACACAGGTCATGGGTGTTGGCTCTTCAATGGTGGAGAGACCACAGGCATCCACAGAGAGAGAGGACAGAAATAGAGGGATGAAGAAGAGATAAAGTGTGTTTCGATGATCCATATAAAGAGTGTGTGTGTGTGTGTGTGTGTGTGTGTGTGTGTGTGTGTGTGTGTGTGTCTCCATCTGTTGGCTCATGTTATGGTGATGGATAAGTTTGTCCTATGAGGCCACCGTACAGCTGTAAAGAAGAAGCAGTGTGTCCCGTCTTCTTGGTAACGATGTCTGGTTGTCTCTTCTTTCTGACTTCACACCACCTGATAGATTTCTTCCTCTGAGCCTTTAAAGCAACATTACGGAGTAACGGCTGCTTTTTGTCCCATCTGGGCACCTGTACACTTCCTGTGACTCCCTCTCACCTGTGACTTTCAGACTCACACACTTGCGTGTTGGCCTCTGTTGATGATGATCGAGCTCCAATCAATAACAGGACGATTTTGTCTCTTCTGCTAAAAAGCTTCGTCCCGTCGGACGAGCGCCACCAGCGTCTGAACCCCGCTCACACACACTCTGCTCTCTGGAGATCAGGACGCCTGAATGTCCTGAAACAGGCTGGGAACTGTCCGGACACACTGCTGATGAAAGAGACAATCGTCAATCGTCACTGTACCACTGAAAGGATTTTCAAGCTTTTATTGTGAGGTACAAAAAGGTAAACCTACAGAATACTTCCTGCCTGAGGTAAATGAGGTCATAGGTCATAGGTCCATGAGGGTTTATGTGAACGTCCTCATGCAGCCAGAAATTTGTGACTGCTTTGATAAACAATCGAACTTCCCAGAAGAAGAAATAATCAAATTCAATTAATTCAATTATGAAGATGAGCTAGCCACTGCTTGGCAAGGTAGCTTTTGGCCCTGGCATGGCTAACTGTTAGCATGAGAGCTACAGCCAGTTGTTTGTTTGTTGTAATGGAAACACGACCAAGTCCTTGTGACTCGTACATCAGGTCCGAGTCTCTACAGCTCCTGAGCCTGTAAAGACTCAGAAACCTGCTGAGATGAAATCAGACTGGAGTCTCTGATGACGTTTAGAACATGCACATTGTTTAACATGAATAGAAACGAAGCTTCCTGTTTAAATCACACCGGATGTCTAAAAATAGCACATAAAGGATGAAATGATTTTATATGTTTAACAGCAGGTTTGTCTGATAATCAATTATTTCCTTTAAACTGGCAGCAAAGAAACGTTTGTGTCTGTAAAGTTACAGGAAAACTGAGTAAAGGAGGAGAGAGGGATGAAAGAGGAAAAGAGAGAAAGTAGGAGGAAAAGAGGGATGGGAAAAAAACAAAAAAGAGAGTGATGAAGACAGAGAGAGAGAGAGAGAGAGCAAAACAGAAAATATGAGAATTGAGTGATGGAAGGAAGAGAAAAAGAGAAAGTGGGAGGAAAAGAGTGATGGAAAGGGGAAAGAGTGATGAAGAGAGAGACGAAACAGGGTGATGAAAAAGAAGAGATCGTGGTTTAGGAGAGAGAGTGATGAAAGAGGATGAGAGAGAAGGAGGGGAAGAGAATAGAAAAGAGAGAAAGTGGGAGGAAAAGAGGGATGGAAAGAGAAAAAGAGGAGATGCCTGGAAAAGAGAGTGATGAAGAGAGAGATGGAACAGAGTGATAGAGTGATGAAACAGAGAGAGAGGTAGAGAGAGAGAGAGAGAGAGAGAGAGAGAGCAGTCCTGCCTCTCAGCCTTGTTGCTAGGAAACTGAGCGGCTCCTCTTTGAAGTTTTTCCCTCATTGTTTTTTTTTTTAACAATCAGGTCAGAGTGAGGCTCAGTGGTAACCATGGTAACCACCTCAGCACCACGAAGCCCGGCGGGCGTCCCGTCCCCGGAGAGAGAGACAGAGAGACAGAGAGACAGAGAGAGAGAGAGAGAGAGAGAGAGAGAGAGAGAGACAGAGAGACAGAGAGAGAGACAGAGAGAGAGACCCCTTTTAGGACGTCCTCTTCTACCCTGAGTTCAGACTCTCAGGCAGTCTTTCCTGTCAGGCGACACACAGGGCCAACCCTAACTTGGACTCGTTTTTGGCCACTAGAGGGCAGAATAACAGTTGTTACCCTCGCTGTTCCTCCTCTACTCTGCTACTCGGGAACAGAACGCTGCAGGAGGCCCATTTGTCAACAGAGCTGTCAATCATGAGGCCACACCCCCTTTTTACAGCATCAAATAACTAATTAAAAGTAAACTTGTCAGGAGGAGGAGGCAGGCTTTATGACCTATACTGCAGCCAGTCAGCAGGGGGCGATAGAGAGGGTTTGGCTTCGCTTTTAGAGAGCTGTCATGTCGGCCATGTTTTTGTACCGTTTGTGGTTGTTGCTTGTTTTTAACGCTTTCCCTACGACTTTTATTTTGTAAGTTTAACCTGACGTCTTTTTATCATCTCTTATTTCTCTGATTCGAATATTTCACATGAAGCTTTTCAAATTAACAAGTGGCGAGTTTGTTTTCTAATGTAGTCTGTTTGCATTTCAGCTAATAAAACACACACATGCACACACACACACACACACACACACACACACACACACACACTGTGTTGGTTATCAGAGAAACCTCAGAGAAATAAAAATAAATAAAGACAGACAACACAGAGAATTTATTCTGCTCTGCGGCTTCGACCTCGTAAACTCCACCGAGGAACAGCTGCACACACACACACACACACACACACACACACACACATGCATATAAACACACAAAGGGTCCAGATGTGATTTGTAATAGTAGCAGGGATGTAAAGAAGGAAGCATACAGAAGGTCCTACAACCACACACACACACACACACAAACAGGGGTCCATTGTCATGCATGCTGCTGGCTGTTTCACGCTGACTTAAAAAGATTAACGGGCCGATCGGCATCAATTTACACTGGGGGGGGGGGACAGGACAAGTCGCAGTTTCATCAGGAGAATTTAACCACAGGCTGACTTAAACCTGCATTCTGTCCAGCAGGGGGCGACTCCAGATTATCTGATCCTATAGAAGTCTATGAGAACATGCTCCTCCTCCTCTCCTGATGTATTCCCTCAGTAAACATGTTCCTGATGAGTTTATGGTCTCAGTCTCTAGTTTCAAGTCTTCTTCAACCCAGCGTGATGTTCATGTAGTCTCTGATGCTCCCATTGAGAGTCACAAGCCCTTTTCACACCGCCAGCTCAAGGCAGGATTCTTACGCCTCTGATACGTTCCATCTTCTGTGTAGAACGACGGAGGCTGAACGCTGGGGCGAAGCTGTTCCCCCTCCCAGCCGCTATCAGAGGTGGTAACAGAGAAACGGCGTCTGTGTAAACAGCGGCTCAAGCAGGGCGGACCAGCGCCGTGTGTGTGTGTGTGTTTGAAGCACGCGCTGTTTGTTTAGACCTCGCGCACGTTTGAGGACGGAGCTTTGTTACGTTGCTGAGGCGGAACCACAGTGTATCAAGAGCTAGTGAGACCATAAAGCAGGGGAGGATTTAGGGCGGGGCTACCTGTGATTGACAGGTCACTAGCATTCACTTTCACCAAAAGACAGTGTGAGGAGTCGGCTGTTTATTTTGTTTGTTAGTGGCCAAAGTTAGCATCATATTAACCATGAATTATGGATGCACCTTGCTCGCTGAGCTAGTGTTGGCTAATTAACAGCCTTTGCTAACCACTCGCTCCTCTCCAGCTCCACCCTCTCGTCTAAATACAGTGATGGCTCTAAAAAAGGAAAGGAAACAAAACAAAAAGGAAAAGTAAGGTAAGGAGAGAGGATGCAGAGGAAAATAAAAGAATAGAAGGTAAAAGGAAAGAAGAGGAAAGGGAAGGAAAGAAGAAGTAAGGGAAGGAAACAAAAGAAGAGGACGTTAAAAGTAAAGAAACAGGAGAAGTGGAAAGAATAAAAAGTCGAGGATGAAAGAGGAGAGGGCTCGACCCCTCGAGTGGCTTCAATTAAGAAAATTACAGAGAAAGGGAGAGAGCGAGAAAGTCAGAGACAGAGAGAGAGAGAGAGGGGGAGAGAGAGGGGGGGAGAGAGAGGGGGAGAGAGAGTTAAAGTTGAATTGGAGCTGATTACAGGGTGAAGCGTTCTGCAGCCCAGAACCACCAGCATCTAACCCACGTCTAAACCTGAACCTGACCAGACCAGGCTTATTTTCAGCTCCAGCTGCTGGAAACTCTGAGTCTGCTGCTCCTCCCCCGCTCCTCATTCACATTCAAAAAAACTTTATTGTCCATTAAAGAAACACAAAGTTCAAGCTGCTTTTGAGTCTTTAGTCGAAGTCTAAACCACGACTCGATATCTGACGACTCTGTGCGACAACTTCTGTAACTTTACGCTGCTAGCGAAAACTGCTACCACATATAGGCAGTTAGCATCTGTTAGCTCCAGCAACAACAACATCAGAGACAAAGCGAATGATGATCTTCGACCTCTGACCTGTTACCCGTCTCTACAAGTCCCGACGCTGACTGTCTGTCTGACTAACCCTCTACCTGTCTGTCTACCTGTCTCACAGTCTCCCTGTCTGTCTCACTTGGTGTCTAACAGAGCAGTTTCCTGCAGCAGCTCGTCTGACTCAGACTCATCGGGCTGTGAGGATGTGACTAATGTGTAATCACATGTGTGTACTTCATGCACTGTGAACTTTACTGGTGATGTCGATGAACAACTTGTGAACAGTAAAGTTTTAAAATCAAATTCATGTTTAATGAGTTTATTTTCAAATGATGTGACTGAACCTGCACTTTGTTCTTGTAACACATCAAAGTACTTTGAAATTGATAAACGATATTAACGTAAATCTTTTATTCATAGACATTCATTCACAGACCAGTAGCCAGGGTTGGTGGTAACGTGTTGCAAAGTAATCTGTTAGAGTATCTGACTAATGTGACGCGTTCGTTCTGCAGCTCAAGTAATCTGTTATTTAGTTACTTTTCCATCGACAGTAATCTGTTACTGTAAAATAAATCACCGTGTTTCTCTTCTTTTTTTGTCTCCACACAAACAGAAACTCTGAAGCTCTGTCTCTGTTTCTCTCCTCCTTCTTGGCAGGTCGCTGCGCACCAGCAGAAGGTAAACACAGCTGTGTCAGTGCGCATGTGTAGCTAGCTAACTCAGCTAGCGCGCTGTCAGAGAGGACAGCGTTTACTTTGTGGAAATATTCACATGATTCTGAATGTTTGGGTGAAAGGGACGAGAACAACATGACGGTGAAATGTAAGCTGTGTCTGGAGGAGAAGTGCTCGTCAGCTGTGAAGAGCTCGACTTCAAACATGAAGAAGCATCTGCAGCTAAACACAGCTCCACAACACTGGTGGGACTGAGAGCCTGTGTTGTGTAGTTTTCATGGAAACAGCTGTGCCTAATACTGTCTGCCTCTGCCCAGTTCACTGTCAGACTGTTAGCATCATAGAGAGCTGTAAAGGTTATACTGCGTCTGTCAGTCCTGTTATCAGGCTGCAGAGTTACAGATTATGGGCCGTAAACCAGGCGACGCAGAGACGGCAGAGTCGATACATTCAGAGGTAGACGTACAGCAGGCGACACGCCGTCCTGATGATATAACACACACGTGGAACGAGTCGCAGAGGGGGTTAATGTTTGGTAACGCAGAAGTAATCTAACGCGTCATGAGTTTCTCATTTCATTTCCATTCATCCCAGCGCACGCTGACTCCATAAAGTCCAGATCAAGTATTTAATTGACAGTATTTGTAGGCAGTGAAACGCTCTGAAACTCACCTGAGGAAAAATATCTTAAAGCTGCCAATCAAATGTATGTCGTCCCACAGAGAGAGGGCTCCAGGACCGGATCACACGAAGCTTTCTTTATGATGATTATTAACTTTGAATCATTTAATAATTCATTAAAACTAAACGTGTATTTAGCGTTGAGTTTTCCTTCTGGTACACAGTTCACCCACTGATGCTGGACACACCCAGCAGTGATGTCACAGTGTTCTGACACGCCCTGGAGTACACTGTGACATCACTGCTGTGAGCTCAGAGGTTAAAGCTGTCTCCTCCACACTTCTTTATCTGCTGACATTTCTCTTTTATTTGCCTCTTACTTCCTTCCGTCTCTCTTTCACTCTTTTTTAAAATCTTTTCTTTCTTGTTCGTCTTCTTTCTCTCTGCACCTCGGCCCTTTTACCTTTTTACATTTCTCTGTACTCCCCCACCTCCATCCTGTATTTACTCCATCTTTTTATTCCCATGCATCTCCCCACCCTCCTCCTCTGTCTTTATCTCTATATATACATCTCTGCATCTCTCTATATATTCCTCTCTCTCTCCCTGTGTGTGACTCATGCTCTCTCTCTCAGTCTCCCTCTCCACATCTGGCTTTAGGAGGAGAAAAACAGCAGATTAAGGAGCTGGACTGAACCAAAGGCAGAGTTTAAAGGGGTGGGACACTGTGTGTCGGCCTTTAAACACAAATATCTTCTTTTGGGCCATAAATATTAAAATAATGTTTCACAAATGTGGATACAAATGTTGTGCGTCACGGATTTGGCCTTTATCAAACCGATTAATCGATGTTTACCAAATTTGTTTGATCTCCTCTAATGGCCCCGCCCCCCTCCCGGCCGGGGGCAGAGTGGTACGCTCCAGATGGGGGGCTGGCTGTGGCGGAGCAGGAGCAGACCGAGCCGAGCCAAGCCGAGGCAGGCTGTGTGTGAATGGAGGAGAAGCGCCGCTCCGCTCTGAGCTCTCTCTAACCTGGATTATTGTTTCTCTTTTTAACGCATGACATTTTTACCTGTGCGGACTCCTCCTCGTGCTGCCAGCACCTGACTGCAGCTCCCTCAGGTTTTATGTGAAGAGGAGCAGAAGAAGAAGAAAGGCAGCAGCGGCTGCGCGCGTGGGACTGTGGATTTAAATCACTGATTGGACTTTTCTGCGCGTTTCCGTCCAGGTAAGTCCGGAGGACTCTGGTGCTTTTGGGTGGAGATGTTGGGGGGTTCTCCCGGTCCCGGTGGCAGATCTGGGGGTAGCGGGGTGGTGGTGGTGGTGGTGGTGGTGAGGGGGGGGGGTGTTTGTGTGTGAATGTTTGGGGGGAAAACGCCTCGCCTCCCCGCCGCATCACCGCTCATCTGCTGCTTTCCTCCCTTCTTTTACGTGTGGAAATCTCTCATTTCACTGTTTCCCCACGCAGAGAGTGGGGGTGAGGGAGCGGGACCGGGTGGGGGTTGATACCCCAGGTAGGGCTGCTTCTACCCTCGGGGTATTTTTGAGGAACGCTCGGCCTGTGTCAGTGCAGCGAGCGGATCGGATCGCTCTGCGTTTCCATCTCATTGTAAACGGTTAAAATCTGCGCGTAAAAGAGGCATTTTGAGGCTCAGATGTGTGTTTTTCAGTGTGTGGTGGAGGGGAGAGCGGTGGGGGAGGTGGAGAGGGAGGTGAGGAGGGGGTCTGGGAGGTAGCGAGGCTCCAGACGCCGATCCATTAAAGAAGAACAAAGAGGGGGGAGGAAGCAGAAAAACGTTTAAAATCGGAGCCGAAACGCTGAAAAACGCGTGAAAACGTCGCACCCCGCCGGCTGCTGCCCCGCAAATCACGCAGAAAATTCACATCCGTGTTTTTCTGAATCCGCCTTCATCCATGTGCTGGAGAGGAGCCTCCATCCCCTGAACCGGCTCCGATCACAGAACCGGCACTGATCGATCCGTGTTTCTGCTCCGGATCAAACCGGGAGAAATGTTCGGTCGATTCAAAGACCTGATCGTGTTTATCCGACTGTGATCGATGTGAATGATCACATACAGTCACACCAGGCTGAAGGTTATCAATCACGGACCTCATCAGTTGTATAACGCGAGATTTTCTGAACACATTTCAGCTCCGGACAGACCTGACGATCCTCACATACCTGTGAGATCAAAGGAATCACGTGATCGATTTTAAATTACAGCAGACACATTTAGAAATCGGTAAAAGTGATCAGGTGACTTCAGAATCTGTTTTAGAGACCAAACAGCAGAAAATATCTCCTGCAGGTAAACACGTCCGGAAATGAATCAATACTGATCAGTTATGATAAAAGATCAATACATGAATCTGTGAGTCCTCACGTGATCAATAACTGATCATCATGAAAGAGGAGCATGTAAAGAAACAGCAGGTCTCACCCACGTGCGTCCTCACATCAGATGTTCAACTGATCAATAACCTGATCGATCAGGTGGATCACAGTCAGGTGGATACACGAGGAGACAGAATCAGAAGTTCTTTATTGATCCCACAGGGAAATAATATTTAATAAAATGGAGATCAGAAGTTTTTGAGACCAGAGTGAATCAATAATCGATATCGATCAGTAACGATGGGATGTGGATCAAAATCAAATAAAAGCCAACATGAGAGATCGATGGAGAGGAAGTGAATGGAAGACTAATTCAATGATCAATCATTTCCTGATCTCATCACTTCACAGCTAATGTTTTGTTATTCTCTAACAGATCAATAAATCATCAAGGATCCAGCTGTACATAATCAATAAGGAAACGAATCATTCGTTTTAGCAACATTCAGATTATGAATAGCTGTATTCAAACAGGAAGTGACCTCACTGAGATTAAAATAAAAGCTCAAACAGACGAGACAGAAACAGACTCAATCAATCAATAAACCATAACAGGAACAAACGGGTCAATCAAATATAAATAAAACTCTGAAACAATTAATCAATCAGAAACACGTCCGACCTGACAGGTGATCAATGCTGTGATCCATCAGTCTGATCGGTTTTACCAAAGTCAGAGAATCAGACACGTTTCTGTTGTCGTCTTTACTCGACTGTTTCTGTCTGCTCCAGCTCACTGACTTATTCTGCCGTTCTTTGCAGAACCACGTTTCTGTTTCTGATCCAAACTCTGCTGTTCTCACTGCATCGCACAAAATATCCCGTCTGCGTTTGTTCCTGTTATTCTGTCCTCGCTGCTGCGGTTCTTACTGTAATTCTTTCTAGCACACTGTTTTGTTAAGTGTTCCTCCACTGCGTTCCTTACCGTGTCCATACTCTCTCCACTGCGTTCCTTACCGTGTCCACTCTCTCCACTGCGTTCCTTACGGTGTCCACACTCTCTCCACTGCGTTCCTTACCGTGTCCACTCTCTCCACTGCGTTCCTTACCGTGTCCACACTCTCTCCACTGCGTTTCTTACCGTGTCCATACTCTCTCCACTACGTTCCTTACCGTTCCTAACCATGTCCACACTCTCTCCACTGCGTTCCTTACCGTGTCCACACTCTCTCCACTGCGTTCCTTACCGTTCCTAACCATGTCCACACTCTCTCCACTGCGTTCCTTACCGTGTCCACACTCTCTCCACTGCGTTCCTTACCGTGTCCACTCTCTCTCCACTGCGTTCCTTACCGTGTCCACTCTCTCTCCACTGCATTCCTAATCATGTCCACACTCTCTCCACTGCGTTCCTTACCGTGTCCACTCTCTCTCCACTGCGTTCCTTACCGTTCCTAACCATGTCCACACTCTCTCCACTGCGTTCCTTACCGTGTCCACACTCTCTCCACTGCGTTCCTTACCGTGTCCACTCTCTCTCCACTGCGTTCCTTACCGTGTCCACTCTCTCTCCACTGCATTCCTAACCATGTCCACACTCTCTCCACTGCGTTCCTTACCGTGTCCACTCTCTCTCCACTGCGTTCCTTACCGTTCCTAACCATGTCCACACTCTCTCCACTGCGTTCCTTACCGTGTCCACACTCTCTCCACTGCGTTCCTTACCGTGTCCACTCTCTCTCCACTGCGTTCCTTACCGTGTCCACTCTCTCTCCACTGCATTCCTAACCATGTCCACACTCTCTCCACTGCGTTCCTTACCGTGTCCACTCTCTCTCCACTGCGCCTCTATACTTACTTACACTGCGTTTCCGTTACTGTATCTCTTACTCCGTCTGTGTGCTGTATTATACATGACATTATCCTACCGTGTTTCAGCACTTTACTTCTGTACTGTGTGATTGGCTCATGTCCCACACTAGTGAATCAGTTTTCTGATTGAATTTTATTAGTTAGTTTGTGTCCACTGAACGACAGACGTTCTCTGTTTGTAGGCGTCCATGTTTGTTTGGTTCTTGGGTGTCATTCAGCATCACAGCTTTTAGACGAATCAGTTTCCACATTTACAGTAAGTGGAGGTGAGCGCAGCAGTACGTTTCTCTGTGTTTCAAACACACTTAATGTCAGAAACAGTGTGAGTGCAGAACACGTTCAGGATCCAGAGCTTCTCCTAGAGAACCTCAGATGTTCAGATTCTCATCAGATCTCAGAAGCTGAGTTCACATGGAGTCTGTCGGTCCTCCAACAAACCGAGAGGAGAACGGTGAACCTGTCGGACACATCAGCAGCGAGCACTTCATGAGTCTGACAGACCAGTGTCTGTTGCTGCTTTCGATCACTCAGTAAAACCTCGTTGGATGAAATGTGGCTCAGACGTTCGTGTTCCTCTGAAGATGAATCATCACTCTGCTCATCGTCTGACGCCATCAGCAGGCCAACATCAATAATGACAATCTCATCTGCCGTTGTTAACTGCTAATATGCTAATGCTAGCATGCTAACAGACTAAACTAACATGTTTACAATATGCCTACTATACATTAGCACATTAGCTCTTTTTCGTGAGCACGCCTATTCTTATTACCACATCCATGCGGTGCAATTATTTATTCTTATGTCACTTAACTGGTCATCGACCGCGTCCCCATGATACACACGTGTGTGTTTTTGACTTGGTGCATTTCTTTGTACAGAAACGTAACCATCCACAACAAGTGAAAGGTGTACGTAGTGTATCTTTATTATTATTCATATTATTATTTTTCTCGTTTCACTCGCTCCTTCACTTTGAGCTGTTGTAACAAGTGAATTTCTCCCAATGGGGGATCAATAAAGTCTACCTTATCTTATCTTAGAGTTGAATCTGCTTCAAATATCAGAGCTAGCATCAATGCTAACAGCAGCACCAGGACAGGAAATCAATAATAAAGTACAGAGGTCAAAGGTCAGAGGTGTCTGACTCTACATGGCTCAAATATCTGCTTTCATACTAAAACCTCCAAACTCTGACACCGACATGGTGCTTGTTCCTGTTAGCATGTAGCATGTAGCATCAGGCTGCAGTGACCTTTTAAAGCGTTTCTGCACACGGTACACGTTTAAATCAAACATCAGACACACACAGGAAGTCTGCAGATAAAAACATGTCGATGTAGGAAACAAAGATTCTCTCAGAAACAACAGAAGTGAGCCGAGTTATCAGAGCAGAAATCAGCTGAGTGTGAAACTGTGAAGGACCAGACCCCAGAGGGAAAAAGGCCGATTTAAGCTTCGAGAGAAGCTGCCAAAAATATACGTTCAGCATTTTTATATGTACTTTTCTTTTATTTACACTCTTCTTTCCTTTTTATGTTAATGATACTTTTATTCATGTATTTCACTTTAGATGAAATAACTGTTGAAATCGCAGCTCAACAGGGGCCTGCAGCCTTTTCTTTGAAGCTTCTACATGTTTCCACATCGAGCGTCACTTTCCTGCTGCAGATCACTTTTTCCGTGTGTGTGTGTGTGTGTGTGTGTGTGTGTGTGTGTGTGTGAGTGTGAGTGTGTGTGTGTGAGTGTGTGTGTGTGTGTGTGTGTGTGCGCGTGCGCATCCAGTCTGTGGTCACCAGTATCAGTCTGGTCTCCAGTTCAGCTCCAAAGGGAATTTAACCTTGATTCCTGCAACCTCCAAACCACACACTACTCTGTGTGTGTGTGTGTGTGTGTGTGTGTGTGTGTGTCTCTCTCTCCGTGTGTGTGTGTGTGTGTGTTTCTCTCTCCGTGTGTGTGTGTGTTCCTCCTCTTCAGATCCTCTCTGTCCTCCTGTTATTGGAAATCCATCACTGCTGCTTATTATGGAGTATTGATCAGATGTAAATATGTGTGTGTGTGTTTGACCGACTGGTTTGCTTCCATATTTAAATGGTCTGCAGCTCTCAGAGAAGCTTCAGAGTTATTTCTGATCACGTTCATCGGCTCGCCTCTCTCTCTGACCCTCTGAGCCTCCTGTCAGCGTTAACACTTTGTCCTGCATCACTTTCATTTCCTGTTTCAGACTCAAAAATAAACACACGCACTCGCACACGCACACACACACACACACACACACACACGCTGAGTCAGTAATAGAGTCAGCTCTGAGGAAACGCTGAGTCAGCAGACGGACAGCAGACTCTGATTTGATGTTTTCAGTCTGCGGGGTCTCACCTCTGTCAGACACTTTACTGTCTGTCTGTCTGCTGCTAACATTGTTAGCGTAGCCGAATATTCCGGAGAAGTCTCCTCCTCTCAGAAACAAACAAACCAAGTGATTAAACCAGTGAAATAAAAAGTTAGAAGCAGTTTCATGTTAATATCAGTGTTTCTCACATGACGTTTGGTGGGGCTTCGGGGCTGCGAGCTGAGCTGCTACTTACTTTAGCTCTAGTCTCTCTTAACTTCCAGTCTGATGACTGAAGTTGCTGTAGGATGAAGTTGAAAACGAGTGACGTGAAACAGTGAACAGGAAGTGTGCTGGGAATGTTTAATGGTTGCAGTTGTCTTAAAGCTTCAGATAGAGCAGATAAAACAGGATCATGATAACTCACAAACATTTTTTATCAAGTATGAATATAAAACAATATAAATAAGAAAATGAGCCACGCAGTGTGCAGTTTTTAGCATCCACTTGGGACAATAAAACATTCCCTGCAGACTTCTTTCTTACTGATGTACGTCACGTCACCGTCACCGTGTTCACATCCATCGTTTTGACTTGATCTTTTAGGATTTTAGTCTTCAGACGCCTGGAAGTTAAGAGAGAAACAAGCAGCAGCTTGACTCGCAGACCCCTGAGCCCCACCAAACATCATGTGAGAAACACTGATTTTAACACAAAACTGCTTCTTACTTTTTATTTCAGCAGTTTAATCACTCGGTTTGTTTGTATCTCACAGGAGGAGATAATTCGGCTCCAGGTGAAAACATTCCTAACAGTGAACTCTGATGGAATCCTAACCTACGTCTAGCTAACACTGTTAGCAGCAGCTCGGCTCACAGCCCCTCTGAAGAAGCTCTGCAGCGACACAGATTTTTGTGTTTGGGCTTTTAAACGATGATAATCTGAATGTGAGGCTCATGCTGATGTTTTCAGGGTATTTCAGGAACTTTTTTATGAAGCTGGAAAATGTTCCTGTTTTAACGTATGGAGCCGCTGAGCTCAGTTTGTCTCTCGCTGACCGTCTGCTGAGAAACACGAGACTCAACCATGTCTGAAATATTTGAAATATTTGTCTCACATTTACTCTCACGTCATGTCCAGCAGAGACTCTCATTCACACACATTCATCACTTAAACACACGCACGCACACACACACACACACACACACACACACACACACACACACACACACACACACACACACACACACAGGATGAGCTGAGGAACCGGCAGGAAACAATCAGCTGACACTCTTCACTTCCTCCCTCGATGCCTCCTGACCTCCAGCAGCTGGACCTGTGTGTGTGTGTGTGTGTTTTGGTCCACAGAGAGGGCAGGGTCAAACCCATACGTGTGTTTTGTGTGTTTGTCCTTCAAACAGCTAGTGTACAGTGTGTGTGTGTGTGTGTATTTTAACACAGGCTGAAGAAACACACCTGATGTCCGTGTCTGTCTCTGAATAGTAACACGAGGTGACTGCGCCGAGATGATATCTTAGAGTAGTGTTCAGGTGATGCTGGGACTCAGACTGATGACAGATGTGTGTTCTCAGGGTCAGAGGTCGCTGAGTCGTGGGAAAAGTTGATCATTAATAATATTTACTGGTGGGAAACTGTGAGTTTGATTTAATTATATTTAATAGATGTGTTGACTCATGACCCGACACAGTGATCGTATTGAGCCGACAGAGGAAACATTGTGCTGCTGTGTGTGAACACAGACGCTGGAGTTATACGTCTGCCTGAAGGCGCCGCATCGTCTCTGCAGCCGTTAGAAGTTCATCATCTGAATCGTCAGGCGGGGAGAGAACGAGCTGTGCTGCGTGTCTGTGGAGACACGACGGATCCACAGACGAGCGATCACTCTTCTTCTGCTCCTGGAGTCAGAGCGGCTGCAGGAGTTCACGCTGACTTCTAGAAGTTCAGTGAACTCCCTTCATCACTCAGCAGTCGTCACCTGATCAGTCACATGACTCAGATCTGTGTGTCGCTCACACTCTCTCTTTATCACTGAATATATCAAAGACTGTAAAGCAGCTGTCACGTGGTGTGGTGTCCTGAAAGCAAGACTGTTAACCCCTCGTGTCGGCTATAGAACCAGCTTCTGCTCTGTGACAGACCTGCACCTGTCCAGGTGGGTCCTGTCTCTACCTGACAGAAGATAAGCAGGTACACAAAGTACAAGGACGGATCTACCTGGTTGCCAGCTTCCAAGATGGCCGCTCTCGTTCATTCCAGTGAAACAGCGGATTGGGTCCACTGAGCATGCTCAGTGCTGACTTCACTGAAACACTCTTTTATTGGATCAGATTGAGAAGATACCAGATCAGCTCACACTGTCACCTGTACACCTGTATTTACACACACACACACACACACGCACACACACACACACACACACACACACACACACACACACAGACACACACACACACACACACACACACACACACACATTTTCTTCTGTATAAATAACGTTTTTAGATTGAAATCGATGTTTTAACAGACTCAGCTCACACGTGTGTTTCTGTGTGTGTGGGTCAAATACGTGTGTGTGTGTGTGTGTGTGTGTGTGTTCACATCCTGTGTGTGTGGATAATTGCATGGTAGTGTGTGTGTGTGTGTGTGTGTGTGTGTGTGTGTGTGTGTGGTATCCCCCTGCAGCTGTCGAGCTATAGAAATCCTTTATGAACCAGCAGGGACACATACACTGTGTGTGTGTGTGTGTGTGTGTGTGTGTGTGTGTGTGTTCAGGGTGGAGTCCTACATTCAACATGACTTTTCTTTTTCGCCTTTAAAGGGGCGTTCCGCTGTTTTTCCACGTGCCAGACTTGCAGCTCTCTGAGCGTCTCTGGTCTTCACACAGTTTATTTGAGCGCTCCGCAGGAATGTAAAGTGTGTGTGTGATTAGTTTGAGGTTTCATCAGTTCAGACTTTAACACAAACTTTTCTTCTCGTCTGTTTGTTTCTGAGACATTTAAAGACGAACTCACGGCGCGTTCAGGCGAGCTGGTCGGTGTCAGGCCTCTGAGAGGAAAGAGTGACGGCAGTCTGCTCTTTAAACATCGTTCCTCAACGTTCCACAGACACGAAGCAGCGCTCACACGTGGAGCAGACGGCGGCCGTATCGCCGCTGTTATCTGCGATGTTCAGACTCTCGTGCTGTCGGATTGCTCGAGTGTTACAGCTGAACTTCTCGATGTGGTAGTGATCGTTTCAGCCTCAGTGACACTCAGGTTCAGGGTGTTAAATATTTCCTGCTAAAGGTAAAGTTGCTTCCTTTGCTTAGATTGCACAAACAGAGGTTGTGTGATGTTGGCTGTGAGAGGCTCTGTGTAGAGGTTCACTTAGACTGATGCACACGATGATGCGTTCCTTAAACTCTGACCGTTTCTTATTAAAAGAATGAAATATATTGTGATCCGATCTGCAGATTTTATTTGATTGTGTGGTTTGTATAAAATGACAACAGTTCAAACTGTTAGAAACAATTAAATCCTTCCTTATAGAGCCTGTGTCTGATTAAACTTCTGTGTAAAGTCATTCAGCTGTTTCTATATTTAATGTGTTAAAGTGTTCTGCGTACCTGAGCTGTCAGAGAACAACCAGCAGTAATGTAGAACCTGCAGGTTAAATGAATTTAAACTGTGTAACAGCCTCAGTGCGACAGGAGCTCAGGTGAGGTGAGCCGCAGGTGAACCAGCAGGTACACTGTGAGCTGATCATCCTGCAGGATATTAAACATCATCTTTTACCGATAATATCAGATTTAAATTAATAATCTGGGACACTTTAAACAAGGTCGTCTGCAGAATCATCTTCAGCTCCCCGATCAGTGTCTCTGTTAGCAGGAGGTCAAAGGTCACAGAGAGCTCGGGTTCTGTTTTAAACCTGCAGCCTGACTGTAAAACATCTCAGAGACGCGTGGGGCCGACTAAAAGCTTCTTCTTCTGCTTCTTTAAAGCACACGCTGTGTTTACTGGAGAAGCTGCATTAGTTGCTAAGTAACAGGACGTTTATGAGAGGACAGCTGAGAGGCTGCAGGAGAGCGTCAGGGTTTACTTTTTATTCTGTCCTCGAGGAGAAAACAGACTGTGTGTAAGTGCCTGAAACCTGCAGTCCCTCTCATGTCCAGCAGGGGCAGAAAGAAGTCTATGAGAACATGCTCCTCCTCCTCTCCTGAGTTATTCCCTCAGTAAACATGTTCCTGATGAGTTTATGGTCTCAGTCTCTAGTTTCTTCTTCAACACAGCATGATGTTCATTTAGTCACTGATGCTCCCATTGAGAGTCACACAGACCAGGAAGAGGGGAGGGGTTAGGGCGGGGCTACCTGTGAGTGACAGGTCGCTACCTCTGCAACCTGAAAAACGTCCTGGTCAGAGTTCAGTTGTCGTAAAAACAGTCTGAGGTGTCGACTGTAAAACTTTTTCTGTTCTGTTTTTAGCTAGCCACAGTTAGCATCCATATTAATATCATAGTAGAAAGAGTTGAATGCACCATGCTAACCAAGCTAATGCTAATTTTAGCTGATACAAATAGCTGATAAAAACAAGATGGCAGTGGCCTATATGACAAAGTGGACCTCACTGTGGCTCCGCCCCCCTCTCATACACAGCAGCATAAACACACATATAAAGACTCAGAGACCTTAAAGCAGCTTTTACAGCCTGCTGTGTCACAACAACAAGAAGACTGTAACAGCAGCTGAACACGCAGGTGGAACATGGTCTAACTTTTACCTGCATGCTTCTTCTTCTCCGTCCACGTTCACTCGTTTGTAACAACACCACTGAAGCAGGCAGATCATTGAATCCTCATCCGTTTTCATCTTGTCATGATCAAAGATAATGTCATGTGTGCACAGAACTTTCCGCTCCAGATGTTGTAAATTGTTTTACACAAAGACAAACATGTAAAGACAAACTTTTGGATCGGGGAACTTTTCAACTGTTTTTTAACGACTTAATCGAGAAGATAATCGGATGATAATCAGTGTGTTTCTTTGCTTGAAGGCATCCCGAGCAGGAACTTAAAGTCTTTAATGGAGAAACTTCTTCCAGAGTGAAACTGCAGCCTGATTACTGACGTGAGTCGTAGCTGTTCTCCTGGGACAGAGGCGTCACTCTGTCTTCTGCCTGTAATGAAGCGTCCTGCAGTGAGAGTGCTCTGCCTGTGTTTGTCCGTGGAGGTCAGAACATTGCTGTGAAATGAGACCTCGTGGTCGTGCCGAGCTGCTAATGACTGAAGCAGCAGCAGAGTTTCCTCGCTGCTCCGGAGCGACTTCACACGTTTGAAAATAGCTGCTGTTAATGTCCTCGGCTCAGGCGGCAGGTAAACGCTTTTATCGGACGCTCGCGAAGGCGGCGGGCAGAGATTCAAACAGAAACATGTTCCACATCTGATGTGGACGTCTGAGCCGTGCCGTCCCAGCTGACAGATCAAACGTTTAAAGGAGCGTGCTGCTGTTTCTGCACGTTCCGGATCATTTGAGACACACAGCAGATTTTACATGAATGCAGATTATGATTTAAACTAACAGGAGTTTTTACATTAACACAGAGTCACAGAGCAATGACACCTCTGCTGCTCCTGTGTGTTGGTCTGTAGCTCCGCCCCCTGCCAGTGATGTAACGGCAGCCATTTCTCCTATAAGAGCCTTTTTACAAAGAGGTTTTTGTTTCAGAGAACTTTCACTGCTGCAAACACCACAAGATAAAATTGTATTAAAGATGGAGGCCGATAGAAACGTGTCCTGCATCCTTCACTGTGAAGTCCCGCCCACGAGATGCAGCTCAACTTTAACCAAACTTTTAGATTCAAAAGCAAAACTAATTAAAGTTCAGTTCATCCAGTTTTTTATTTGCATCAGGACTTTTTTTTATTATCGGTCAAATGTTTTCGGTTTTATTAAAGACACAAAACGACCATAACATTCAGCTCCAGGATTCAAAACACAACATTTAACAAAATCAAAGTCCAGTACTGTGTTTTCCTGACCTGCAGCGGTCCCTGAAGCTGTCACACGTGATGACGAACATCACTCTTGTTTTCATGTGCAGAGATCTGAAGCGGCTGATTCAGGCTGAAAACAAGCTGCAGCTGATCCTTAGAAAGAAAACAGCTCCCAGAATCCTTCACTCCCCGCAGACTCTCAGACGTTCTGCTGCTGGTGTTTCTCTGCTGTAAGTGAATGATCAGGAATTACATTTAAATTAGATTCAATAAGATGTTGTGTCCCTTCACTCACAGCCTGTTTTTAGTCTCTCACCAAACGACCCGTTTAGCCGCTGCTGCTCAATGACATCATGAAGGTCTGAGCTGCCGGCCGAGCGAGGGAAGATCGCAGAGGTTAGAAAACACTGGAAGGTTCAGCAGCGACGCGTTTAAAGTCAACAAACTGAAGATTAACGTCTTCGAAACACACAAAACAAACTTTAACTTTAACTTCATATTCTGCTGCAGCTCTTCTTCGTCTCACATGTTCCTGAAACACGTGTGTGTGTGTGTGTGTGTGTGTCTGTCTGTCTGCTCGCCTGTCTGTCTGCTTTGTCTGTCTGTCTGCTCGTCTGTCTGTCTGCTTTGTCTGTCTGTCCGACCCTGCAGGAGTTTAGCCGTCAGAGCGGCTAAATGCAGCGTGACTCGACTGTCAGTCACGGGAATAAACTTTGTTTTCATTTTCTGCCCCAGCAGTCGCTGCAGCCCTGATGTATGGAGGGGTCAAAGGTCACCAGAGCCGTCCCATGAATGAGTTCCCTGTTGGTCCACAAATGTTTACAGCAGCATCAGGGATTATTCCATGCTGAGTGTGGACAGAACGACATGTCAGAAACCAGTCGTGCTGTGGTGTCGTGTGTGCGCTGTGGAAACAGGAACGTTGTGACGTGTTGAAGCTGGATCACTCGAGCAGCCGATGTTGGAGCTCTGTGAGGAAGTGAAGCGTGTCTCAGGAGTAACTGATAAAAAGAATCGGCTTATTTTCTTCGTGTTGCCACGGTGACGTCACTCTCTGGGTTTTGGACTACTTAAAGCCTCGAGTTCGGCATGTTCACCAAGTCCAGCTTCAGAGCTAAAAGTGACCGTGTTCTGTTAGCGAGCGCTACGATATCAGCTGAGGGTACTTTGGTTAGCAAGGTGCATCTGTAATAGAAGGTATTTGTGATGCTAATCAAGATGGAGGTGGATAATCTGTTTCTTTCTGTAGTGAGTCGTTCAGACAAATTATCAGTCTCATGTCTCACTATAGAGCTGGAGTCAGGAGGTGGTTAGCCTAGCTTAGCATAGACTTAGCAAGACTTGAAGCAGAGGGGCACAGCTAGCCTGGCTCTGCCTAAAGTTCAGATGTCTGAAGCTCTGGGCTTAAATCTAGTTTATATAATCAACACGAGGGCTCTTCTTGCTGCCAGCATCATGCAGCCTGAACTGAACATAGATCAACACTGTGCAGAGACGATCTATGTGTTAGATCCAGTTAATAAATGATGCTAAAGCTAAGCATCTGTCCAGAGTTTAAAACTGTTAATTATAGACGTCGTTGTTGTGAAGATGCAACGATTATCTTGTGTGCAGTATAAAAACCTTCTGCAGTAATTGTGGCTAACATGTTAGCAGGCAGCTAACCCTAACCCTCCTCTTTGAGCTCTGTTTTTGGTCTCCACCACCTCCTCACTGAAACTCTGTCTCTTTATGCTCCTCCATGTTCAGCAGCTCGTCCCTGACTGTGTCTGTCTGCTGTGTGCAGCTGATGTGTTTATCAGGACACTTAAAGGGAACGTTCCTAGAAACAAACTGGGAGCTGAGAGAGGCTAAAGAGCTTCAAGCAGCCGTCTCAAACATCTCCACCCCCTGTGATGGTTTAAGTGTCCCTGCAGTCTGACCCACAGAGCCAACATGGCCGCCGCTGTAACCGCTCACAGTCTGTTTATGTTCTGCTTCCATCAGCTGATCCATTAAATAACGTCAGTCATGTGATTAACAGAGTCTCCCTCTAATGAAATAACTGATGATGGCTAGTATGTTTCTGTGTGTGTGTGTGTGTGTGTGTGTGTGTGTGTGTGTGTGTGTGTGTGTGTGTGTGTGTGTGCGTGAGGTTGAATTGAGTCATAATAGATGCACACACACACACACACACACACACACACACACACACACACACACAGGTTTCATGAAACAGTCCGTGTGCAGAGGTGTAACTCAGTCCTGGGCCTGACGGCCTGTCAGAGGATTCAGAGGATGACTATCTGGTCGGAGACGTCGTCTCTCATCAAACTCCCTTCTTGCGTCTCAAGTTGCAGGTGGACTGTAAACGATGGAGGAGAACGTCTTGTTTAACACTTTTCCTGGAATTATCAGACACACCAGAAGCCCTGAAATATTCACTGTCATCCCAAGAGACTAAAATGTCTTCACGTCAGACAGAAGCCGATGGGTTTGGAGACTGCTGTTGGACAGCTCCTACCCCCTGATTCCAGTCTTTATGCTAAGCTAAGCTAATCAGTTGTAGCTTCATATTTAAGAGAACAATGTCAACCCTCTAAACCATGAGAGGTGTTCATATTCAAACAGCAGCATGTAGCCTCTGATATGAGCCATAACCAACAGGAGGTCACCGCTGCTTTGAGCTGTCAGACATTCAACACCTCTGAACCTCTGTCCTCTGTGTGTCCGTAGGTTTCACTCCCACACACGGCTGTAAGATGGAGCCGGGCCGGACGATAAACAGACTTTATTTAGAACTTAATGGAAACAGAAGCACTGATGATGAATGAGGACAGAAAGGATCGGGGGTGGGGGTGGGGCTGTGCTGCTGTGTAGAAAAGTTAAAATACGTCCTTTTATAAAAACACGTTCCTGCCTCGTGGACGGGGAACGTTCTGCAGACTAAAGAACAAAAGTTTCTCCAGATTTTCTTTATTCCAGTCTTGACCTTGAACCTCTCCTGCAGCATGATGGAGCTCATATTTACAGACTGACAGTGAAGCTCTCACGCTGCTGGGCCCACAGGACGGGGTGTTAGCGTGTTAGCGTCGTAGCTGTGAGACAGTTTACAGTGGTTTGTAATTACAGAGGAAGACGCAGTAAAAGTTAAAGTGGACGTATTAAAACGCGCGCGGTTTACGGCTCAGTGTGTTTATGTGATTACAGGAAGTGACACCACGGTCAGACCCAGCCATTGTTCCCCCAACATGAAACGTTTACTGTCACACAGCACGTCGTTTAAAGGGCCAGTCTGTCATTTTACACCACACTCATCACAAACAGAAAACATCTGGATCTGTTTCAGGGCCGGCTGTTGATGGGACGTTTTTAACACATTTACACGTCGAGTTTCAGATTTCACTCACGAAAACATCAAAGTGTGAAAAAGTTAAATTTTCTCCTACAGGAACATTTAAGACGTTAATTCTAAATATAATCAATAGTTTGACAATAAAAACAGGACGAGAGGAGGGACGAAACAATCCCTTTAAGTGACTTACAGTTGGATTTTTTGGGGTCAAATAATCTTACATATTAAATTCTGGCACGGTCACTTTTCGGATGTTAAAATGTGAAAGACAAAAAATGTTTTCTTTGTGTTTTTAAAGTTTATTTAGAAAGCTGTAGATGTGAGACGTCCTGCAGGAGTCCAAAGCTTTGAACCCACCGACTACATCGAGTCAGACGACTCGTGTGGCGTCCTGAAACACACGGCATGCCTCCTCAGTGTGACCCCCGATGACCTTTAGGTTGTTTTTCTTGCTTTGTTTCCAGCAGAACCGGCTCGTTAGCACGGCTGTACATCAGTTTTCTTGTAATAACTTTAGATTCAGACGAACAGAAAGTGGAATCCATCCTCACACCTCAGTGAGAAAGGAGGCGATGTCCGACAGGAGACAGAGAGCGAGTGTAACGGGCTAAAAAGTCTCCCAAAGCAGGCAAGAAAAGTTTACACAGGAGGTCAAAGTTCAAAGTAACACGACCAGAACATTTAAATGAACCGGGACTTTCCTTTAAGTCGGTCAGAGAGTTTGGGGACAAACATCTCGTCCACAGAATAACTGCAGGGCAGAAGGTCCTCAGCCAATCAGAATGTGCTAATGAGTTTGTACCACACTTTGCTCATCAGACGCAGCGCGTGTCAGATGGTCTGCCTTTGAATCCTCACATGGAACAGTTTCATTATTACGTCTCTGTGTTTGCGGGCAGTTTCATGTCTGACTCCTTCGGTTAAAACAAGTTTTCTAAAGTTTGTTCACAAACAGACTTACAGCACAAACGTGATTTAAACTCTCCAATGAAACAGGAGGTGTCTGCAGACAGCTGCTCGTCACAGCTCTGATCTCGTCGTGTGACACTGACTCGCACTTCCTGTGCAGACGTCACGTCTGATCGTGCCGGCAGATGTGTGTTCTCCATGAGTCTGTTTCTGCTGGAGGTTTCTGCCTGTCAGAGGAAGTGTTTCTGTCTCATAGAAATAAATGATTGATGGAGTTAGAGTCTAAATCAGACTTTCTGCAGCTTTAACCTCTCACATCCATCAATGGATCCATCCATCCGAGCGGGTGGTGCAGACGTCCTTCTCGATTTGCCCTCCAGGTTTGATGAGTCCAGTTCACTGCTGACGCTGCACCCGTCCCCTGTCCGCCTTAATGCATTTATATTCAGATTTTTATACGTTTGTTTTGACAGATTTATTCGACGTTTGGTCCATAAAATATCAGAGTGATTAAATATCCTCCTTCAGTCCCAAAGAGTCACCGAGAAGCAGAAACATTTCAGGTCTTTGCTGTTTGTCATTTGCTCGATGAATGGACGAATTGTTCGAGCAGCACATTATAGTGTCCCTGCCTCTGTTACATCACCCCCTCGATCTGTGTCCAGCTCTTATCTCCTCCATCTCGTCCTCCCTCCACCTCTCCATCAGACCACCCAAACCCCACCCTGCAGCCCTGCGGCCGCTCAGCAGGAAGCTGCAGCACAATGTGTCTTTGTTGTGTGTTTATTGGAGCCTGAGATTCACACAGAGCCTCAGTCACAGGGACGGAGGGTGAGACGGGGTGAAACGGGGTCACTGAGGGGGGACACGGATGTAGATGGAGGTGATGGAGAGGGAGGAGTCAGTGGGGATGTGTTTGTGGCTCCTGGTTTAGGATTTAAGTTTGTCGAGTTTTAAACATCGTGCAAGTTAATTCAGTGTTATTAAACCTGGCTCATGTTTCATATGTTGGCTGTAAATGACTCAGGAACAGCATTACAGAGATAGACCTTTGTGTTACAGAGGAAGATGGTTGTTTTAACCACAAACAGACGTTACATCGCTCTCTGCACACACACCAGACTCCATTCAGAAAAACACTGATTTAACCTCAGAACACAGGAGCTGCTGCTCTGCTGCTGCCGGGTTTGGTCTGGCTACTTCTCTAGTGTTTAAATGACAGTGCCATGGTTTTTAATGATCAGTTAACAAGATGAAGGACTGAAGTCGTTGGACATCTGGATGTTCAGCTATCAGAGAACAAACTGGAGGCTGCAGCCCCCACAGAAGAGTGTCAGAGAAACACTGCTTTATTCAGCGTTTTTCAGTGTGTATAATTACAGAAATTAGACAATCGAACAGCAAATCAACAAATAAAACTCAGAACAAAGTTACATCTGATATATTAAACACCATACTCCAAAATAAATGACATAGAAATGATAATAATGTGATAATACAGAGAGCTTATCACACTGAGAGCTGCTCACGTTCACGCCGAGGTGTTCTCTGACTCTGAGCTATGTGTGGAATCGTGCTGCATGAACGCAGCTTTAGCTTTGGTTAGCATTTAGCTTTTCTGACCATCCAGGGATTAAATGTTAGCACACGCACACACACACACACACACACACAAACATGGACGCGCACACACAGGCAGACATTCTTTGGTTCAGCAGGGTGATGGATGGTCGAGTGAAATCGTAGTCCAGTTAGAGAAACTCTATCTGTCTCCTCTGTCTGCCCAGCTGTCTGTCCACACACACACACACACACACACACACACACACACACACACACACACACACACACACACACACACTCTGGTCCATCTGTCGACCTCTCCTCTCTCTGGTCTCCCCTCGGCTCAGCAGGCTAATTAACTAATGTGCTGATCTTTCACTGCCTCTTTGTGTTCACCAGAGTGTGTGTGTTTTTGTATATATATATATATGTGTGTGTGTGTGTGTGTGCGTGAGTGTGTGCGTGAGTGTCACAGGGTTAATTGTTGTACCCGGCTTACTGTACCTCTCTGCCGCTGGAGTAAAAACTTTATTATCCCTCCATTCAGACGCAGACTTCTTCTTCTACTGTCTCATTAGGCGCGGCCTGCAGACATCCTTCTCCACACTGTTGATTTGACACATGTGAAGAGTTAATCTGAGCACAGCGGTCGCCCTGCGGAGGATTTATTTCAGTGTTTCATCAAACCACCAGACGTCTCCTGAAAGAGTTTCTTCTTCAGATGTTTAAATGAAGTGGCGGAGGCCTCCTCTTTAACTCCGCCCGTCTGAAGTCGGGTTGGATTTGCTGAAAGTCGTTTACTCACTGACGCCGTAATTAACGAGACGGGGCAGATTGTTTGTGAAGGCACATTAGCGCTGTCACTTTTTATTCAAAGTTCAAAGAGTCGTTCAGATTTCAGAGCGGCACCTTTCTGCTCAAAACCAGAGTCACTGTTTGATCGCAGTTTGGCTCCGGGGCTGCAGCGGAACAATTATCTTCTTTGTTGATTATTATAATTTGAATTAATCATTCTTTAGTGTTTGAGATGTCACAAGATTGTGAAAAATGTCCATCACCGTTCCCCAGAGTCCAACACCACGTCCTCAAATCTCTTTTCTCTTGAACACTAAATATGTTCAGTTTACTGAGAATCCGTTTCAATCGTCTGAGATCTTAAACACAGAATAACTTCATGTTGCAGTTTGTAGTTGTTGAAGGATTCAGTGAAGAACCCTCGCTAGTTTTGTTTGTTTTGTTTTCTATATTGATGGAGCTAGGCTAGCAGTTTCCCCCTGCTTCCACTCTTTGTGCTAAGCTAGGCTAAACACATGTTGCACCTACCGTTGTACTGTACACGCAGAGCTTTATACGTCCATCTGACATATTTGATTCTGGAGGAGGATTTATATGAGCTTCAGCTGGCAGTAAGCCAGTGTTACCATCCAAGGAATGACCATTAGCCTTGGTTAGCATCTTGTGTAGCTGTATCATTTAAGTTTGCCTTTTTACTGAAGATGAAAACCAGGCCGTAATGAAGAAGTGTAGCGCTGCAGTGTGCGAGCTCTTTGTTCATGTGTTTGTCCTTTACAGGATCTCACGTTAGCTCTGGTTAGCAGCAAGCCTCTGTTACAATCACAGGAACCTACGTTAGCCTTGGTTAGCTGTTAGCTTTTGTGACCATCAGAGGAACTTACATTAGCCTTTGTTAGCTGTTAGCTTTTGTTACCTTTCCATTGGCTAATTTTAGCTGTGGTTAACAGCTTTTGTTACAATCCCAGAAATGAATGTTATCCTTTGCTAGCGTTGTGCTTTTGTGGCCTTCCCAGACATTCATATTAGCTTAATTAACAATTACCTTTTGTCACCATAATAAAAATAATAACTGACTTAAGTGAGCAGATGTAACAGTCATAAGAACTCATATTAGCCAGGGTTAGCATTTAGCTTTTGTAACCTTTCAAGGAACTTGTATTAGCCTCGGTTATTTGTTAGCATCTGTTACTGTCAGAGGGATTCACTTCAGCCTTGGGTAGCAGTACGATTGTGACAGTATCCCAGGCACTTAGATACATCTTGGTTAGCAGTTAGCTTTTGTGAAAATACCAGGACAAAAAGAAAACACTTGCTAACTGCTCAGAAACAGTGCTGTCGCTGTCACTGGCAGACCTGCAGCCATTTTTGTTATCGATTTGGTTTCTGTGGTTCTTTCATGTGTTCTTCCAATGAGATTTGAACATGTTAAGCATGGACAGTATAAAACTGCAGCCATTAACTGAGAGTTTCTGCACAGACACATGCATGCAGAAGGCTGGTGTATAGGCCTGTGTGATTGTGCCAAAACAAACTAACACTCCGTACTTCAGTTTGGCAACAGAACACGGACAGCTTTAAAATAAAAACAGGTGGTCTGATGGTAGAAAACTTGGTACAGAAGAATCCTGGAAACCAATCCGTCCAAGAAATGTCATAAAAAAGAAAAATGTTAAAGAGACGAGAGATAAAATATCAGAGGGATGGAAATGATCTCGCTCTGACGGAGGAGGAACGGAGCCTCGCTTGTCTCCACGCTCGGTTTCTCGTATTCTCTCTTATTGATTAATGTGTCCGAGCTGAAAACCAGAAGCACTGTATGAAGCTGCTACAGTTGAGGGTTCAATTCCCAGTGGACCGCCCACACTCAGAACATACGCAGCATGTTAATGCAAAAATCTGCAGCCGACGACTAAACGTGTTTCTGCTGGAGGAGAGAAATCCTCCATTTTGTCTCGTTCACGACGCGAGTGTGGATTAAACTGGTTTTAATGTCGACTGACGCTTCAGAGGGTTTATAGGGAAACTGTTACACACAGTGTGTGTGTGTGTGTGTGTGTGTGTGTGTGTGTGTGTGTGTGTGTGTGTGTGTGTGTGTGTGTGTGTGTAATCAGAGCTGTCAGTCAAACGTAAACGGAGTAGAAATGGCTGCCAGGAGGAGAGTGAAGTTTCCATCCAGCTCAGTGTTCGAGGAGCTGCTGGAGCTTTATGAGAGAATCAGTGAGAAGACAGACGGAAACAGATCAATAACACACACACACGCACACACAGGCACACACACACGCGCACACGCACGCATGCACAAACACACACGCACACGCACGCACACGCACACACACACGCACGCACACGCACACACACACACACACAGATAATCTCTACACTGGCTGCTGTGTGTGTTCGAGAGCTTCTTGTAAATAAATCAGGTTTTAAGCTGATCAGACGGCAGGTGAAGGATCAGACAAACAGCTCAAGGAGAATAAACTCAGGTGTGTTTTTACCTGTCACCTGTTGCTTCACTGAGTCTCTGTTTACAGACACAATCAGAGTGAACTCTGAGTCTGTCGGACCAGGTGACCTCTCGTTTACAGTAAGGCTGCAGTACTGTCCTCTCACTTCTGGTCTTATAGTGTAAATACTGTAAAATGTCCCTCACAGGCACCTGTAGTTACATTACCTAACTCTGTCTCTCTCTCTGCCTGTCTCTCTCTCTCTGCCTGTCTCTCTGTCTGTCTGCCTGTCTCTCTCCACAGTCATGCCCGAGTGAAGCTGACTCTTCTTCAGACCTGCAGCCAGCTCTTCTCTCCTCCTCCCCTCCTCTCCTCCTCCATCCCTCCATCCTCTCCTCCTCCTCCTCCTCCTCCTCTCTTTTTCCACCATGCTCCCGTCCTCCTCTTCCTCTCCTCTCCTCCTCTTCCTCCTCCTCTCCCTCCTCCTCCTCTCCTCCCCCCTCCTCTCTGCCCCGGCTGTTCCTCCCCCTCCCTCTGCGGCGTCAGACAAGGTGGTGTACCGGGCGTTTGACACCTCCCTCACCCACCTGACCGTCCACAGGAGGACAGGTGAGGTGTTCGTCGGCGCCGTCAACCGCGTGCTGAAGCTGTCGGCCAATCTGACGGAGCTGAGGAGTCACATGACTGGACCTGTGGAGGACAACGCCAAGTGTTACCCGCCGCCCAGCGTCAGGGCCTGCGCTCACAGGTCTGTCTGTCTGTTACACCTGTCTGTCTTGCCTGACACACCTGTTACATACACCATATCTGCACCTTTCCTTGTTGTTTGTCTTACTGGTCTGTCTTTTACACCTGTCTCACTGCTCCCTGATACTCTAAGCATTTACTTGTCTGTCTGCTCACCCGTCTGTTTCCTCATGTTACTCACCTGTCTGATACCCTGCTCACCTGTCTAACGCCCCACCTGTCTGTCTCCTCCCTCAGACTGGAGTCTTCAGATAACGTGAATAAGCTCTTACTGGTGGATTACACTGGGAACAGACTGGTGGCGTGTGGCTCGATCTGGCAGGGCGTGTGTCAGTTCCTCAGACTGGAAGATCTGTTCAAACTGGGAGAGCCGCATCACCGCAAAGAGCACTACCTGTCTGGAGCCAGAGAGGCTGATGGGATGGCAGGTAAGCTAGACTGGAGGGGGCGGAGTCAGATACATCTGAACAGGTGTAAAGTTAGAGAGCGTGTCGGTGACAGACGTTGTAGAGAATGTTTGAAGGCCCCCAAACCAGCTGTAGAAAAGCGTCAAGCTAACTGCTAATTCATGCTAACCAAAAATGCAGGGATGATGACAAAAGCTTACTCTTGACCAGCGAGCGTTCATTCTTGGTGATCTTCTCCAGAATCATACGAGATGATGCGTGTCAGACTTTTTCATACCCTGAAAAAGCTTAGCTTAGCACGATGCTAGAATAAAAATACACACAAGAGACATTAAGGTCTAAAGCAACAGTTCGCGTTGGATCCATTTGTTTACCATCAACAAATTCCTGCCCTTATAGGTTATTGCTAACTCTTTTACAATGACTAACTCCAAGCCGAGGCTAATGCTAATTCAAGGGATTGTTTGAAAGCTAACTAAATATTAGCGTGTCTTCCTCAGGATAGCACAAGCTAATCTTCTGTCGTGTTTACTTTTGCCAAACCACATTAGCATTAGGTACACTTTCTTTATTATTGCTAAGCTCGGCTAACATCTCCTGGTCCACCGCTTAGCTGCAAACTACAAACAGTAATATTAGATTTTCCTAACTGAGATTTATGCTAACTGTGTTGTGGCTAACACTGGCTAGTATTTTTCTCCTTCCTCCTAAAGTTTCACATGAAGTTTTAGTCTCACAGTGTAACAAAGATATTTAAAGGAATAATCTGGAATTTTTAAATTGTCTAATTTTCTGTTTTGTCTGCTGGTGTCATGACGACCAGTGAGCCTACAGATAGGTACAGGGTGTGATTAGCCAAGCTTAGCACAAAGACTGGTAGCTTAGCTTTTCTTTAACTCTTTGGAGTGTTATATGGTGCATTTCCTTTTGTCTAGCTAGGCTAACAGTTTCCTTCTGCTTCAAGCCTTTATGCTAAGCTAGGCTGTTGCTTTGACAGTAGTTTTGACTAAAGGGGGACTGTCTGCACGTGTTTTATGTTTTCACAAGTGGAAGCAGAAAAATCAACCTCAGAACCGGCTGAAGGACCATCAGAGTTTTAGCTGAGGTGGTTAGCCGCCAGATTTCGACACATCTTGTTTCATGATACATTTTTTCAGTCTCTGGCCTAAATAACCGCCACTCTTATCAGATGTGAAACGGCCTCTCTTTCCTCGTTGCTCTGCAGATTCATGTTTTTTGCTTGCAGGTTCAAAGGCATTAAAAAGATTTTGTGCTGACTTGACGTCAATTTTAAGTAATTTTGATGCTTTAAAAGAGGAAAACAAAACAGAGCTCTTGTGTGTCCTCTCCTCAGTGTTCCTGACAAGCTGGAGAAGCTTTTCAACCTGCAGGTGTCAATCATGCGTCAGGGTGTCAAAATGTTTAGCAGGTTTTATGCTAAATCTGCTGCTGTAGCTTTTAGTCTGAACAAAGTCTGTCAGGACCAAACAGCAGATGATTGACAGGCGGACTTTGTCGTCGTATCAGAGCTGTCCTCTCAAACTCTGTGTGTTAGCAACACGTCGCACTGCGATGATCAGATTTCACTTCCAGTGTTGTGACATAAATATTAGTTTGATAAATATCAAGTAAACTCACAATATTAAAAACATCACGGCTGTGAGCTCGGACACGTCTCAGCCTGTGTTGGACACCAGCAGCAGATTTAAAATGAGCTGTAACGCTAACCCAGGCTAAACTGGACCAAAAGCTGATGTTTACATTACATCTCGATTATCTTCTCCGGAGTCAGATTAAAAAATGAATCTGCTCCACGAAGTACAGACAGATCTAGGATTTGTTTTAGCTTAGCTTAGCTTAGCTTAGCTTAGCTTAGCACAAAAACGGCAAACAAAATACAAAAAGACGTGTTTGTAGAGGCAGTTAGCTTGGAGCTATGGAGCACCGCGGGGGGACATGGCCCCACACATCCTAAACATCTGAAAGGGGCAAACACAGATTCCTTTAGTGATAGCTAATGTTTACAGAAGCTAACTGCTAACCAAGGCTAAAATAAATCTCCTGAAAGCTGAACATGTTTGAAGTTTCAGCCAAAGAAAAGCTGAAAGGGACTGACTGGTTCACTCTGAGGGTGAATGTGCTCGTGTAACAACGAGTCATTCAGATCAGGTGTCATTGATCTGTTCTCCTCCACCAGGTGTGGTTGTCGGTGAGGACGACTGGACGGCCGATCCAAAGAGGAAGAAGCCGGTGAAGGGCGGCAGTCGTCTGTTCATTGGCGCCGCCATCGATGGAAAGTCTGAGTATTTCCCGACGCTGTCCAGCAGGAAGCTGGTGGCGGACGAGGAGAGCGTCAACATGTTCTCGCTCGTCTATCAGGATGAGTTTGTGTCCTCGCAGATCAAGATCCCGTCTGACACGCTGTCCCTCTACCCCGCCTTCGACATCTACTACGTGTACGGCTTCTCCAGCCGCACGTACGTCTACTTCCTGACCCTGCAGCTCGACACGCAGCTGACGCAGATGGACGCCGGCGGGGAGAAGTTCTTCACCTCGAAGATCGTGCGGATGTGTTCCAACGACACCGAGTTCTACTCGTACGTGGAGTTTCCTCTGGGCTGCACCAAGGACGGCGTGGAGTACCGGCTGGTTCAGGCCGCCTACAAGCAGAAACCAGGGCGGCGTCTGGCCCAGGCGCTCGGCCTGTCGGAGGACGACGACGTCCTGTTTGTCGTCTTCTCCCAGGTGATCTACTGATGACATCATCGGCTCTCTCGTTTCCTGTTTTTGATTCTCTTATCATCCTGTCGTTTGTCTTTCGGTGTCTTTCATCATTTCAATATTCTCATTAATTACCTTCTTTTTTCTGTCATCCTTTCTTTTAATCTTTTCTTCTTCTCTAAAGTGAGGTTGTTCGTAGCTTCCTGTCTTTCTTCGTTAATGTGGATTTTAATTTCTCCCTCCTTCTTTTGGCCGTTTCCTTTCATCCTATCTTTGCTTCCTTCTTGCTCTCTCGCTCGTTTGTTTTTTCCTTAAAACCTTTGTATTGATCTGTTCATCAGCATTCTTCTCCCCTCTCTGTGCTGTGATATCCCTGCTTCATGTCTCCGGTCTAACGTGTATATTCACTCATTGTCTCACTAACAGTGCCTTGCTTCAGGCTTCTCTGCAGCCTCTCAGGGGGTTTGAACCGGCGCCTCTCAGACTCTCTTTGTGTGTTTTTGTGTGTTTTCAGGGTCAGAAGAATCGCTCGAACCCCCCCAGAGAGACCGTCCTCTGTCTGTTCACCCTCCACAACATCAACCTGGCCATGAGAGAGAGGATCCGCTCGTGTTACCGCGGGGAGGGACGCCTCTCTTTACCCTGGTTACTCAACAAGGAGCTGCCCTGCATCCACACGGTGAGCCTCAGCATCACCTCCTGACGTCAGACAGACCAAACTGATGCTCAACAGTTTAAATGCCCTCACTGTTAATAAACGGGACGTATTGATAAAGTTATTAATTAATGATTAATGAGTTATTAATGTTAACGTGGAGTGACGTGAACACAGCAGCGCCTGAAAGACGAGAAATCTCTCC
>NW_027211637.1:31942500-31955000 GCF_022749685.1 Semicossyphus pulcher
AGGAGGCACTGAGGAGGAGGAGAGAGGGATGAAGAGAGGGAGAGCCAGAGGAGGTGCAGTCTGGAGGGAAATCAACGGGTTTGGTTGTAAATGTTGTAAAAGATCACTTGTTCTTTGTTTAGTGAGACTCCTCCTTCTTCCTCCTTCTCCTCGTCCCCCTCCTTTTCCTCCTCATCCTCTATCTCCTCTTCTTCTCTCTCCTCTTGCTTCTACTCTTCTCCTCCTCCTCTTTCTCTTATTCCTCTTCTTCATCTCCCTCCTCTTCCTCCATTTACTCCTTTTATTCCTCCTCTCCCTCATCACTTCATTCTCCTCCTCCATTTCCCCTCCTTTATCTCATCTTCCTCCTCCTCTTCTTCTCCATCACCTACTCTTCATCCTTTACCTATTCCTCTTCCTGCTTCTCCTCCTCCTCTTCTTTCTCTTCCTCCTTCCACCTCCTTCTGCTTTTCCTCCTTCCTTCTTGTTCTCTCCCTCCTTCACCTCCCAATCTTTCTCTTTTTCCTGCTCCTCTTCCTCCTCTCCGTCCTACATTTCCTCCTCCTTAATCTCCTCCTCCTCCTCTTCCTTTCCCTCTTCTTCTTCTCTCCCTTCTTCACCTACTCTATCATCTCCTCCTCTTCTTCCTCTAACTCCTCTTCTTTCTCCTGCTCCTCCTCCTTCCCTCACTTTCTTGTCACACAGTGTTAAAACAGAGTCGTGCTCCTTCCTCATAATTCACATGAACAAGGGGCGTTCTGGTGCGTTGCTCTGGTCAGACAGGGAATTGAACCTGCGACCCTGACAGTATCATTGCCCTCCATCTCCCTGCCGTGGTCTCACCATAACTCTTAGTCTGTGCCTGCTGCGGCGCGCAGACCTCCTCAGAGACAGTCCTGATTCATTCTGCTGCTGCTGCTCGCTGTGACAGAAGAAACAACAAGTCGTAACTCAGAGTCTCTGTTGACTTTACCTCCGTCAGAGTGTTTCTCTCTCCGTCCATCTCTCTCCTCCACCGCTGCCTCGATCCTCTCTGCGCTCTGTCTCCAGTAGATGTGTTCATCCTGCAGCAGTGAAACAGGCTGTAACAGCTGCAACATAATCCTTGATGGGTCAAAGGTCGTCCACTAAAAGGAAGATGATTTTTTTAACCACAAACAGACGTTACATCGCTCTCTGCAAACACACCAGACTCCATTGACAAAAACAGTGATTTTACCTCTCAGAACAGGAGCTGCTGGTCCTCCTCTGCCTCCATCTGCCTAGTTCAGATCCGACACAATATTTGTGTGACACATACGAACACACTCAGAGGGAGACCAGCAGCTTCTGTGTTTGTGAGGTAAAATTGCTGTTTTTTTCAATGGAGTCTGGTGGCCTTGAGTACTGAACTCAAACACTGCTAGAAATATTTAGTCCTTCATTCAGAACTCCCTTTGCTATTCTGTCCATAACACAATCAGCTGATATGATGGTCTAATGGCTAATAAATCTGTTGGTTAGCATTGTTAGCTTCATGTTTTCATTGCCCCTCTGTGCAGGGAGTTTAGCTGCCGGCTAGTTTTTTGGTTTCAACTTCCTGTTACACACCCACTCAGGACTCCCTTTATGCTCGTATGCAAGACAAAATATTTCACAAATAATACATCTACAGTGAATCTCAGTACACTGAAGCACACTTGGTTGTGTTGGTTAGCGTTGTTAGCTCCATTTGGCTACGTCTTTGTTGTCCCTGCATGCAGGGAGCCTTGCTGCTAGCTGGTTGGGTCCTTGTCGTCCCTGCTCAGCTGTCGGTCAGTGTCAGGATGCTTTTTCACTTCTAACTATCACTTGTCTCGATGACCTCAAAAATTCCCGCTGACCTCTGTTGTTTTGCTTATTTGATCCTAAAGCAGTCATGTTACACTCACACTCAGAACTTATAAATAAGGAAGCTACAGTATCTCACTGAAACTCACTGGTTTGTGTTGGTTAGCATTGTTAGCTCCTTTCTGCTGTGTCTTTTGTGTCAGCTGAATCTTTGTTCAGGTCTCTTGTTTTGAAAGTTTAAGCTCTTCCTCTCCAGAGAGAAGCAGCTGCGTGACACACAGCTCTCTGCATGATGTCTGCGCGTTTGCTTTCCTGCACAGGACAGTTTTTAATCCTCGTCTGTGTTCATTCTCGACCTGTGAGCTTTTTTAAACTGAAACAAAAAAAGACTGAGGTTTGGTTCTCTATAATATCCTCTTCATCCCTCAGAAACTGCAGTTATCTCGCCCTTGAGCAAGGCACCTTCACCCAGTTTAGCAGCAGTGCTCTCAGACTGTGGTGATACTGGTCAGGTCCCAGTATATCTCTGTGTGTTTGCAGCCGGGTGGAGCTGCAGTGTTTCAGCTGGTTTTAGCTCCCTCTCTCACCGAGGTTTCCTCCGTGTGTGGTCGCTCTAACCAAACGTCCCTGTGTGGCTGCGTCAGGTTTCAGGTCCACTTCCTGCCTCAGACCGCCACAGTAAGAGCTGGTTTTAATATGTGGTGTAATCAGTGTAAAACCGTCTTCATGTGGTACGATGATGATGAACCTTTACAGAACAGGTGAGCTCACTGCAGTAACATGTAGAAAATTAAAGGTGGATTTATGTTCACGTGAAACCAGAGAACAGTTGTTTTTGACCTTACTGTGACCTCTGAGCTACATAAACTCTGCAGGAGTTTCACGCTCCAGGAACACGGAGCGTCCTCCACATCAGTTCGATCGTCTTACTGAAATTAAAGGGCAATTCTGCTGTTTCAAACATGGGCCCTATTTTTACATATTTTGGCTTTAAATGACTGACAGGCGAAAAAGTGTCTGAGTGTCTCCAGTAGATGTGTTCATCCTGCAGCAGTGAAACAGGCTGTAATGGCTGCAACATAATCCTTGATGGGTCAAAGGTCGTCCACTGAAGGTGCGTCCCTGCAGGGTTTAAAGGTCATGTTTTATTAAAAAGCTTGCCAGCGTCTCCTGTAATGAATCTCAGTGTGAAGTATAAATATGATTTGAACTTTGAACTTGGACATGTGGAAGGTGGTCTGTTGTCCAGCAGCGTGCTGAGTGTAGTTGGGACTCAGTCGTTCTAATCTGATCAGCTCTGACTGATCACTGATCAGCTGACGTCTCTCTGGAAGCTTCACCAGGAGACCTGCCGACATCACATGACGCCTGCTGTTAGATATCCTGAAGTAAAAGAAGCTGAACAACAATAGAAATAGGAAATGTATAAAACTACAAAACAGTTCAGTAAGTGAACTTGTTTCCCCGCAGCGGGCTGGCTGCTGCAGAGAGACAGTCTGTCAGCTCAGGACTCTGCTGACAGTCACACCGAAGCATTTAAGACGTGAATGAATCATCATGTGACACACGTAAACACTGCACATGTCATGTTTACTTTATTATACATGTTTAAGTTTGTGAACCAGCCGACCTCTGACCTCTGCTGCCAGGATTCATGTGAGAGCGATGGAGCAAGCAGAGGAAGGAAAGCAGAGTCAGAAGATGAGTTAAATAAATCAGCGTGAGCAGGTTCTGCTGCTCTCAGGACACACAGCCGTGCTTGTTGTGAAGGCAGCAACTAAAGAAAGAGAGCTCCTTGTAGTAATAGAAAGTTGATCTGATGGCTGATTGGCTCAGAGAGGGTGTGATGTCATAAGTATGTTAAAAGAGAACGAACCGACAGGAAGCTGGAGGGGGGACCTCTCGGGAGGATGGGTGTGTGTGTGTGTGTGTGTGTGTGTGTGTGTGTGTGTGTGTGTGTGTGTGTGTGCGTGTGTGTGTGTGTGTGTGTGTGTGTGTGTGTGTGTGTGTGTGTGTCACAGCTCTCTGTTCTGCTTCCAAAACAAACAGGCCTGAGGGGAGAGAGGAGACACGCTGCACTGACCGCACCTCCCAACGCACACATACACACTGATTTCAGGGTCCTGCATGTTTCCAGGTCTGATCTGGTCCCTCCTGTCGGTGACGTGGTGTCACAGAAGCCAATCAGCATTGAGAATCTTCTGAAAAACGTTCAAACCAAACCCCATTCAATAAACACTCATTTTAAAGTCGTGTTCTTGTCGTCTCACAGGCAGACCTGACAAAGCATGACCTCCTGCCTCCTGATGTAGTTCTCTCAGCATCCTCTCAGCCTGTTGATTGTCATTAAATCTCAGTAACATCTGTTTGTTGTGGCTTCATAGCGCTGCAGTGAGACAGATCTCAGCCCACCTGTGACCTGATAGAAACAGTGAAACTGCCACTCAGTGGAGACAGATCTCACGGGATGAGAGATGTTTTGTCAAACTTGAAGCTTGAAAAAATAAGATGTACATTACGAGGTTCTGAAAAGAAGTTTGCTAAAGTGTGGAGACCCTCCTTGACAAACCCTCGACTAGTACAGGAATGCATTTTGAACACACCTGGCCCCGTGACACTCACCTGGATTTGGTTGTTGACCTCCTGGGGCTGGTCGGGCTGCTTTAACTTTTATGATGACTTACTTTACTATGTGCTTTGTGTTATACTTTCACACACACACACACACACACACACACACACACACACACACACACACACACACACACACATCATGTCCAGTCCTTTGTAAAATGGAGGCAGTGAGTGAGTGTGTGACTTTGGTTTCTGAATGTTTGCAGGTTGTGTTAACGTGAAGAAACACAAATTATTCGCTGTTAAACTTTTACATGTTTTTACTGAAGAAAAAATCTTCCACAGTTTAGTTGCATTATGGGAAATGTAGGGTTCAACGTATTTTGAGTAACGGGGATTACAGACAGATTTATAGCTGACATAAAGTGTTAGCAGGAGCTCAAACGGACCAATCACAGCTCTTCTTTCTCCATGTGGCGTCTCTGTGGCCTCAGTACGACTCTGAGTATCTGGAGTATTCCCTTAATGATAATTCAGTGTGATTATCCGGCTCAAACACTTCCACCTCTTCATCCAGTCCTGCTTTGATTTGTGCTGTGACTGTCGTAGCCGTTGCTAATGCTGCTGCTGGCTCCGTTAGCGCTGCCCGTGCTCCTCCAGCTGGCAGCAGGCCGACGTCTTTGTGTCGCTGCAGAGATGATAAAAACTCTTCTGCACGTTTCCACAAACTGAAAGCTTTTTCTTTGCTTTTTATAAAAGGACACTTCCTCTTCCTCCTCCTCTTCCTCGTTTTCCATTAGCACAAAGTGAATTAGCGGAGATGAGTCAGCCAATCAGCTGTGGCATTCAGAGGGAACGGAGCCATTATTGGCTAATGAGACGACGGGGAATTGAGGCTTTTATTCTAATAACAGTAATGTGTGTTTGTAAGCGAGCCGCCTGCACCTGCTTCTTCCAAACACCATTTTCTGCTCCGGCTTTTCTTTCTTCTTTTTCCGGCAGCGACGGCGGGAGAAAGGATCGTCGCAGCCAGAGAGGGAAATTAATCTGTTGATTCAGATTCATAAAGACGATTATTATTAGGAGACGCCTGCACCTGTTCCTGTTCTTCACTGCAGAGACGAGCCGAAGGGAAGCAGCGTTTAGTGTCTCTGTCAGAGATCCTCTTCACAATAAACACATGATTATTGATTCACTGTTGTTTAGAGACGGCTGCACCTGCTGATCTCACCTGTGGAGGGAACATTTAACCTCCTTCTACCTGCACCTGCACAGAGCTGAATATGAAGACGTTCAGAGGATCACAAAGTGAAAATCATTCATCAGAGTCAGCAGAGTTTCGTGTAGCGAATGATTCAAACTTTAGTGACACAAAGTGTTTGTTATTAAAGTGACTCAAATCCTTCAGGAGCCAGATTCAAACCTTTGATCAACGCAAAGAAATAAACAACAACAACAACAACAACTGTAGAAATTAATAAAAAACATAAAACATATTTACTGTGACAAAATGAAATGCTTAAAACACACACGTTGAAATCATTTTAGTTAAACTGTTTCGTATTTTCAAAATAAAATAAACATTTAATAAAATGACGGAGCCGTCTTCTGTGCGCTGCGTGCTGTCTGCTGTCTGCTCTCAGGCTGCCTCCTGCTGCAGTAACAGTTGTTTGACATGTCTTCTTGCATCCGTCTCTCCTCTGTTCCGTGTCGGTCGTGTTCTGCTGCAGGAGCTGATGACACACATAGATAGTTCTGGCAGCGTCTCACAGACGAAGCGAGCGAACCTGAGTGATCAGGATGAGTCAGAGTCTCCTCCTGTAAGTAAACAGAACGTTAACCTGATGACCTCATGTCAGCTGATTTTATTTCTGAGTCTGTAAAGCTGAATAAAAACTGCAGGGACATCCTGAACCTGGACGAGCTACAGTTCTCATCAACACAGAAGTATTTGTCTGGTGCTTTCAGGGACACTTGGACAAAAAGGAATTCTCTGTGTAGGAAACTTCAAGAGTGATGTCGCTAAGCTAGCTGTTAGCTGTGAAAGTAGCACTGAGTTTGTAGCTGACATGTAGAATAACCAGTTATTCCTTCTGTTTGTGGTTTTGTTTACAACCGGAGGACGAGCTGATGAACTTGTCTGCAGTGATGCTTTGAACTCAACAGGAAGTTTAACCACATTTTGCAGGAGCTTGTTTTACGACATCTTTATTCCGATATCCAAACCGTTTGGTTACCTGCCGAGTCTCCTGAAACAACACACAACAAGGGAAAGGTGTGAGACAGGTAACGAGTGACTTTCTGAAACAAAACGTTTCTGCAGTTAATAAAGAGTCCAGGTGGGATTATGTGTTTGGGACAGGTGCAGAGAAGCTGTTAAACAAAGTTATCTCTCTGAAAGATGACAGCAGATTCTCAGTTAGCTTCCAGCTGTGAGCTCGATGTCTCCTCAGGTGTGGCTCACCTGGTTTACCTCACTCTGCTGGGTTTTTGCTCCTTTTGGATCTTTTGTTGCAGATGTAACTGTGGTTAATCATCACTGCAGGCTCTCGGCCAATCAGATCACTTGTCAGCAGAGCGAGGTCACTGATTGGTTAAATGCTGCGAGAGGGAATTAAAGTGTTAATTTACAAATGTAAACTGTTTATATTGCAATAATACACACACACACACACACACACACACACACACGTAAATAAGCCAATCAGCAGTGATATTTCATGGCTGGATACTAACTGTAGTTGATTGGTGTGTGATTGGAGGAAGAAGCTTCACACCTGGGCTCACCACACACACACACACACACACACACACACACACACACACGTATGTATAGTATACGTCAGCATCACTGGAAGACACACACATATTCAGCGACATAAGCTCACACACACTTCTCTCCCTGCTCACACACAGTTAAGGACCAGCTGGTGTTTTAGTTTTGATTGGCTGTAAATTACATTAGAGATGATTGGTGGTTGCCGTGGCAACAGAAAAATCTCCCATCAACCCCCTCTCCACCTCCTTCCCCCTCCCTCCCTCGCTCCCTGATTTTGAGATTTGAGTAGCTGCAGATCGGCCAATCAGAGTGAGTTCCTGATCGTAACCTGCAAAAGACACTAAATCAGTTCCTCCAGAGAGGGTCAGTGACATCACAGTGACATCACGGCTGTGTCATCCCCTGGTCAAGTCACCTTTATTTATGTTGTATAAATTCATATTAATAATACATATTCCTCAGAGGTGTTCGTCTCTGTGACGTTACTGAGCATGTGCAGAAGCAGCCTGTGGACAGTCACGCTGCTCTCCTTCTGCAAATAAACAACTGCAAGCAAATAAACACACACACATAAACATGCACACATAAACACGCAAACATAACTACACACACATAAACACACACACATAAACACGCACACATAACTACACACACATAAACACACACACATAAACACGCAAACATAACTACACACACATAAACACACACACATAAACACGCACACATAACTACACACACATAAACACACACATAAACATGCACACATAACTACACACACATAAACACACACACATAAACACGCACACATAACTACACACACATAAACACACACACATAAACACGCAAACATAACTACACACACATAAACACACATACATAAACACGCACACATAACTACACACACATAAAAACACGCATAAACACGCACACATAACTACACACACATAAACACGCACGCATAACTACACACACATAAACACGCACACATAACTACACACACATAAACACACACACATAAACACGCACACATAACTACACACACATAAACACACACACATAAACACGCACACAGTTTGGAGAAGGACAGGATGATTTACTCCGTTGTTTATTTACTCCTCTCTCTTCTCGTGCTGCTTTGGGTAACAGTCACGTAAACATTTCAGAATAAGAGCGTTCCAAATAGAGAAAAGTAAAAGTGTGTGACACCATTGTGCACGTTGTTTCTGGGTGTGTGACACCATTGTGCACGTTGTTTCTGGGTGTGAGACACCATTGTGCACGTTGTTTCTGGGTGTGTGACACCATTGTGCACGTTGTTTCTGGGTGTGAGACACCATTGTGCACGTTGTTTCTGGGTGTGAGACACCATTGTGCACGTTGTTTCTGGGTGTGAGACACCATTGTGCACGTTGTTTCTGGGTGTGAGACACCATTGTGCACGTTGTTTCTGGGTGTGAGACACCATTGTGCACGTTGTTTCTGGGTGTGAGACACCATTGTGCACGTTGTTTCTGGGTGTGAGACACCATTGTGCACATTGTTTCTGGGTGTGAGACACCATTGTGCACGTTGTTTCTGGGTGTGAGACACCATTGTGCACGTTGTTTCTGGGTGTGAGACACCATTGTGCACGTTGTTTCTGGGTGTGAGACACCATTGTGCACGTTGTTTCTGGGTGTGAGACACCATTGTGCACATTGTTTCTGGGTGTGAGACACCATTGTGCACGTTGTTTCTGGGTGTGAGACACCATTGTGCACGTTGTTTCTGGGTGTGTGACACCGGCTCCAGACCACCTCCGAGGTCTGGACGGTTAATTACACAGCAGCAGATTAAAAATGATTTTTGGTCACACAGGGAGGAAAAGCCGTCTGATCCACTGTTTCTAAAGACCTGTGGAGACTCTGTTACAGTAGAGGAGCCCACTTTAAGTATGCACAATTAGCTGTTAGCAGCTCTGTTAGCAGTGCACCCATAGATGTACTGACACTGGATTACATGACTTACACGGAGCATCTTTTAACCTCATATATTCTTTTATTTAACATGAAGGTGATATGTAATGTTCTGCTCGAGTGTCACTCTGAATCTAAAAATATGAGACTGATTTCTGTGTGTTTACGTTTGACTGCGTGACTCTGAGGAGGAGTGCAGTCATGATTAAAAATAGTATAATTCTGACTTTGTGGCACGTCTTTCCTCTGTGGTTTCTGGACACATTGAAGGATTTAGTCACACTGAACCTAAAATATGTGTCACATCTGTGTGTGTAGGTCTAGATGAGTTACGACTCTGAGAAGTGCAACTTGTAAGGGAGAAACTGTGTTTATAATTAGAGCTGATATGCTCAGTGAATGTAAGTCATGATGAATCTTACAGTGTGTTCCATGTCTTTGTGTTTAGGTTTGACTGAGCGATGACTCTAAGGAGGAGGGCCTTTTTCAGGCGACTTATAAAGAGCATCACTATTCTCAGATGTCGAAGCAGATTTTATTCACAATTGACATCAAAGCGTTGGTCTGCCCTGGAAGTCAAATTCATACTTTATCTGAAAATGCGTGTTTCATGTCTGTGTAAGCAGTTGTGATGTAATTATTACTGTGAAAAGGAAAGTATGGAGAAGCTGACCGTATCAGGGAGCGGCCCAGTCAGCAGGCAGGCTACATTTACTACCTGTTCACCAGTCTGCACCTGTCCCTTTCACCTCACAGAGTGTCTGTATTTCAGGTGTTATCGTCATGCCCGGATGTAGTCTCAGACCTTCAGTGTTGTTCCTGTTTCAGCAGGTCTCAGTTTCACAGCAACCTCTGTCTAATGGGCTCTAAATGGATCAGGGAGAACAGGCCGAGTCTGAAGCCTGGGTGTAGATTTATGAGTCCGCCTGGACGAGCGGCTGCTGTCAGGGGCCAAACAGACGCCCATAAATAGTGTGTGTGTGTGTGTGTGTGTGTGTGTGTGCGCCTGCCTGACTCTGAGTTAAAATGGGCTGATGGTTCTGTCTGGCAAGTCGAGGCATACTTCTGTACGGGTGACTGAGAGGCTGCAGAGTGTTTGTTTGTGTGTGTGTGTGTGTGTGTGTATGTGTGTCTGTCTGTGTGTGTGTGTGTGTGTGTGTGTGACTAGCATTTATCCAGAATATGATGTTGTTTCCATAAAGGTATAATTCAACCATTATGTGTCTGTGTGTTGAAATGGAGGAGGGCAGGTTTGGCGGACAAGAATCAATGGGGTGTTAAGATGTCAACTTACAGTTATAACTGTGTGTGTGTGTGTGTGTGTGTGTGTGTGTGTGTGTGTGTGTGTGTGTGTGAGTGTTTCCAGATGTTTGAGTTGAAAGCAGATGTGGGATCAGCTCCTGGGATGAAGTTAGAACCTGCTGTCATTTGTTTGAAGTCTCTGGTTGAAGCACTGCAGACTTTTATAACGAGTCATGTGACTCTCGTCACTCCTGTCGATTGTTCTGATAAACAAAGAAACATGTAATTTATAACCACTAAAACCTCAGAGACACAGACTGACTGCCTGCCAAACAAACACACAATGGTTTAGAAATGATTAAATGCTAATGCTAACAGGAAGACGGAGAAAAGAGAAAACTCTAGATAGCTCTAACTTTGTTTTGCGGACATAAAGATTTATAATAAATATAAAGAGTAAAAAAATGTATAATCTTTAAAATGCTTAAATTTAAAAGATTCATTTTTGCCAGCTATGCTACTCCTCCTTATGCTAACAGGAGTAAAAAGAGCCATAGCATAATAAGCCAGGTAGCTGTAACCCTTGAAAAGCTAACAAGTAATGAAGACATAACTTAGCATTTAGCTTCGTAATGCCAATGTGAGTAAAGAAAGCCATAGCATTAACCAGTTAGCCGTTAACTCTTTGTAATGCCACTACTTTTAAATTCAGATACATTTTGCCCTTTAAATCTAAAGCTAGTTAGAACAAAGGTAGAGAAACTTCTCAATAAGTCAGTTCAATACTTACACACATAAAGACAGCTACACTGTTAGCCAGTAAGCTTAAATCTTTAGCATTGCTAACCAAAGCAAAGAAACAGCTCCTGGATACTTTAAATGCCAAAAGGTGGCCTATAAGTGCTTTGTTAGCCTGTTAGCTGCAATTCCTTTAAAGAGAATAATCTCTTAATTCTATTAAGAGATCTATTCCTAACAATGCTACTAATGCTATTACTGAGAGTTAACAGTTCATAGGAATGTTGAGCTGTAGCCCTTAGTAATGGTATATTAGGTATCAGGAGAGACTTATCCAAGGCTATTGATTGTACATGCAATGTAACATTGTTAGCATTAAAGTACTTTTCTTTATGCATTGTTAGCCTGTTAGCTCTGACTCCTTATGCTAGCTGATGTAAATAGGTAGTTTAAGCTTTGTCTGTTTAATGCTAACAGGTAAGAAGAGAAGTATTAGAATGTTAGCAAAGAATTATAATGCTACAGTAGCCTATGTGAAGTTGTGACTCAGCATTTTTAAGCTAGCCCCTGAGAGAGATCTAGCAAAGAGATGTATGTAGATTTTGGAAATGTGTGTGAAGTGAGAGTTGTAGAAAGGTTAGATGATCAGTGTTAGCCCATTAGCTGCTAATCAAACATGCAGGCACCACAGTAGTGTTATTGAGCAGATGAATGTAGCTTTGCTAACAGGAGACGGTTTGCTAACAGCAGCTGGTGTTTGTGTCTGTCTGTCTACTGTTTTCTGTCTCTGTGCAGCATTTGGTCAAAAACCTGTTAAATATGATTAAATATGTTCAGCACCCTTAAAATCTTCTTATATGTTTAACACATATGGGGTCAATTTGTCGGGATATAAATCTCCATATGTCTGTTTACTGTTAGCCTGTAGCTGTCTGTAATGAGGCAGAAATATAATTTAGCGGTGCTGGGGTGAGTCTGAGTTTATAGGACACATTTCAGCATGTTTTACATTTTCAGGAACATTTTCTGTGATTTCTTACAGCGTGTAGGATGTGTAATCATAACGTGTCAATGCGGAGGTACAGCAGTAACTGTGCAAGCAGCACGTCTCAGGATGTGATGGGTGGGGGTGGAGGCTCTGAGCTCTGGGGCTAATTATCCTGTGTGTGTGTGTGTGTGTGTGTGTGTGTGTGTGTCAGCTGTTACTGTTAGCGTTGTTAGTGTGTTAGCGTGGCAGAGCTAACAGGTTTGAACCTGCCAGAGAGCACAGTAATGATTTACTCTGTTTACCTAACTGTTTGACCTCTGAGTGTGCGTGTGTGTTTGTGTGTGTGTTTCCTGTAATTATTTAATGCCGTCTCTCGCTCTCTCTTTTTGTGTGGTGTAGCTGCTCCAGTAATAAATGCAGGTGTTTAGGAGACACC
>NW_027211637.1:31962500-31982500 GCF_022749685.1 Semicossyphus pulcher
TCAGTAACTCAGTCAGTCAGTAACTCAGTCAGTAACTCAGTCAGTCAGTCAGTCAGTCAGTCAGTCAGTAACTCAGTCAGTCAGTCAGTCAGTCAGTCAGTCAGTAACTCAGTCAGTCAGTCAGTCAGTCAGTCAGTAACTCAGTCAGTAACTCAGTCAGTCAGTCAGTCAGTCAGTAACTCAGTCAGTAACTCAGTCAGTCAGTCAGTCAGTCAGTAACTCAGTCAGTAACTCAGTCAGTAACTCAGTCAGTCAGTAACTCAGTCAGTCAGTCAGTCAGTCAGTCAGTCAGTCAGTAACTCGGTCAGTCACTCAGTCACTCAATCAGTAACTCAGTCACCCCGGTTCTTCCTGTTTCCTCTCACAGAGCATTATGGGAACTGTAGTTGCAGCACATATATTGATGTCCTGTATTTTCTAAAATGAAAGCATCTTCAGAGAGATCTTTAAGAGTTTCAAACCAGCTGCTGGAGCCGACACGTATCTGTTTCTGATAAAGAAGAGTAAACTGAACTGAAGTGGACAGAGATAACACACACACACACACACACACACACACACACACACACACACACACACACACGGTCAGACTGTGTGGACAGCAGCAAACACTGTGTCAATGTGAACAAGCAGACGATTACTGCTGAGCAAATACAGACTCTCAGCTGGCTCAGACCACACACACACACACCCACACACACACACACACACACACACACACACACACACACACACACACACAGAGTGATCGATGTGTGGACAGATATAAACAGCAGCAGGTGGAGAAACACGCTGACTGGCAGCTTGGAGGTGTGTGTGTGTGTGTGTGTGTGTGTGTGTGTGTGTGTGTGTGTGTGTGTGTGTGTGTGTGTGTGTGTGTGTGTGTGTGTGTGTGTGTGTGTGTGTGTGTGTGTGTGTGTGTGTGTGTACAGTACTGTAACTGAGACAGAAGGAGGAAAAGGAGGACGAATGTCAAACAGTCTCACACAGTTTAAACTCTAGAGCATATATGAATATAGAGACATTAAACAGACTGAATCTGTTAATATTCTCTGCAGGCAAAGTTTCATAAAGTAGAAAAAGTTTGTCTGAGTCTGAATGACGACGAACTTCTTTTTGTCGACCCCGGGACATTTGAACATAAACTTCTTTGTGATCCGTTTGACAGTCAAAAAAACATTGCAAAGACTGAAGTGACTTTTATATAAAGGAGCATATTTCATTTAATACTTCACAAATATCATTCAAACGTTACAAAGCAGAACAGCTGGTTTACAGAGTGCAGACGAGATGTTCTGTTCATGTTCTGCAATTGTTTGTTACAGGCTGACAGACAGACAGACAGACAGACAGGCAGGCAGACAGGCAGGCAGACAGGCTGACAGACAGACAGACAGACAGACAGGCAGGCAGGCAGACAGACAGGCTGACAGACAGGCTGACAGACAGACAGACAGACAGGCAGGCAGACAGGCTGACAGGCTGACAGGCTGACAGACAGACTGGCTGACAGATAGGCTGACTGACAGACAGGCAGGCAGACAGACAGACTGGCTGACAGACCGACTGGCTGACAGACAGACTGGCTGACAGACAGGCTGGCTGACAGACAGGCTGACTGACAGACAGACAGACTGGCTGACAGACAGGCTGACTGACAGATAGGCAGACAGACAGACAGACAGGCTGACAGGCAGACAGGCTGACAGGCTGACAGACAGACTGGCTGACAGATAGGCTGACTGACAGACAGGCAGGCAGACAGACAGGCAGGCTGACAGACAGGCAGGCAGACAGACAGGCAGGCAGACAGACAGACTGGCTGACAGACAGACTGGCTGACAGACAGACTGGCTGACAGACAGGCTGACTGACAGACAGGCAGGCAGACAGACAGACAGACTGGCTGACAGACAGGCTGACTGACAGACAGGCAGACAGACAGACTGGCTGACAGACAGGCAGACAGACAGTATATTGTACTGTGTTTAGTTCACAGTGACAGTCACATTCCTGTGTGCTCTGCTTCATGTCACTGAAACACAAACACACTGAAACTTTAAACAACTTTGAGCTCTGTCCTCTGTCTCATACCTGTCTCTCTACTTTACCTGTCTCTCTGCCTGTCTGTCTCTGTGACCTTACTGTCGACTTTCACCAGACAAAAATGACAGAGATATTTACCTTTCTTATTTAAATCCACGTGTGTCCCCTCAGAATAATGTTGCGTCCCTTTGTGGGGGTCCAGACCCACAGGTTGGGAACCTTTACTGGAAACACCAGAACACTTGTATTATACGCTGTCAAAGGTTTAAAAGTGGAAGTACAGGAAGTGGTAGTACTGTGTGTTGAGTAGAAGTATTTAGTATATGACTGTATTAACAGTGTCAGGAGCATCTGAAGTAGAACACACACACACACGCACACGCACACGCACACACACACACACACACACACACACACACACACACAGGCCGTCAGCTGAGTGTATACCTCATGTGGAAGATATTTACTGTAGTGAGCGGCTCTGCGTTTCGTCCGTCTGTCTCTGTCTAACAACAATAACAGAAACCCCGCCAAAGTAAAGTACACACAAAGTTCTCCTTCATCGCGTTACAAACTGTCGTATTCAGTCAAAGAACTGCAAACTGGTGAAACTTCTACGAGACTAAACACAACGACCTGGTCTCAGTCAAACACACAAATAAAGCACCAGAGTAAAGACAAAACAGAGATAAACATAAGCATGCTGATGAGCAGGGTTGGGAAACAACAGAAGCGTGTATAACAGAAGAGCAGTGGGCTGAGTATCGATCCCTGTGGTACTCCCCCCACTTTACCGCTGTTGTGTTTTCAACAAGTTTAAAGTTATTTAAATGTGACAGAAAATGACCAAACTGTTCCTGTTTCCCCAGTTTTGTGTTGATTTATCAGTTTATTTGTAAGCGTAAAATTGCAGGTGTGTCTTGTTCCTGCTTTAGTTGTTTATAAAACACTCAGGTGAGAAAATACAGGCATCCTCTTCTCCATACCTCCGTCCTCTTTCCCTTTGCATCATCTGCCTCTCTCTTTGCTAACAGCTGCCCTACATATCGAAGGATAGATAATGTTGCATCACTACAGACTGCACAAAAAATCACACACAGGCTCTGTAGAGAACACACACACAGTCACAGAGATGCCTTCATGCTGTGCACACACACACACACACACACACACACACACACACAGACACACACACACACACACACTCAGAGAGGTGGATTAATTATTATTCGGTTGCCAAGGAGATGATGGAAGAACGAGCAAATCTGTCAGCTCCCCAAAGAGACTCTTCACACTTCTACTCCCTCCCTCCCTCCCTCCCTCTCTCCCTCTCTCCCTCTCTCTCTCTCTCTCTCTCTCTCTCTCTCCCTCTCTCGTTCTACCACTGTGTTGGAGGGGGTTGTTGGTAAATGGGTATATATCATCTATCATGTGTTGTTACCATGGTCATACTAATCCAGGCTTAAATGATGGTTGTGGTGTGGTGTGTATCCTCGTCCTCTCAGCTCTGCTCCGTCAGCCGTCTGAAATTATTTTAAAAACAGATTTCTAACTTCTTGAGAAATCAGCAGTTTTCTGATGGAGGTTCTGTATTGGATTCTTTGCTAAATATAAAAGCTCAGTGTGAAAGTTAAATCAATGATTTTTCAGAGGAGATTCTGAACTTTCTGTGTCTTTTGAGTCAAGTTAAGATTTGAACTGTAGAAACAGTGAATAGAGTCGAATCAGCAGTTTTCTAAAGGAAGTTCTGACTGTTCTTCATCAAATAAGAAACATAAATGTTGCACAGGAGAAAGATAGACTAGATTTAACCAGCAGTTTCCCAATGGAAGTTCTGTGTTAGATGTTAAATTCAGATGTACGACGCAGAAACAACACAGAGAACAAGAAGCTGTTTTCATCAGAGGGTTCTGAGACGCTTTGACAGTCATGAAAAAGTAGCTTTTTTCAAAAGTGTAACTAATAAAAGTTAAATAATTAAACTGATTGATTGATTGGTTGATTGATTGATTGGTTGATTGGTTGATTGAATCACAAGTTTTACAGGTGTGTAAGGGAGACTCAGAGTAAAACGGGATGTTTTTCAGTGGAAGTTTTGACTTGTGTTTTCATCAAATGAAGAAAGTCATCTTTGCACAGAAGCAAAGCCTCAGAGTTCAATCAGCAGTTTTCTAATGGAAGTTCTGAGTCTAAAACAAGCTCATACATTAAAGCCTTTCTGCTTTTTATGTCTTTAAAGCTCTAATTAAAGTCTTTTTCTCCTACGATTTACAACAAATTGGAACCATAATACGACACAATAAAAAACCAGACGACGGTGGGAGGGGAAGAAAGAGTGAACAAAGAAAACAGATTCATAAGAGAAGCTCATAAAACTAAAACACGCAGCCAGTTAACATGAAAACAGCACGAATAACAAACAATAAGATTTAAACGACACCAAACCTCAGAGACGTTCTTCCTAATTATCAGACGCTGTGTCATATTTGTTTATATTATATTATTATTATATTTGTTAGCCTGTTAGCTAACACCTCATTGTAAATGGAGTACACACAGGACGTCTGAACGTGCACATGGCTCCAAGACACGTAAAGCAGAAACGTCTGACCTTACCTGAGCTCACAGGTGAGGTGTGCACGGCAATCATAGAGGGTCAAAGGTCACAGATTAAGCAGCTCTGCCCTGCAGCAACTGTCAACTGTTTTTTGTAAAGTTGGAACAGGAAAGGAAGAGGTAAAGAACTACCAAAATAAAAGCCTTGTCATTAAGAATATACAGAGATATGTGTGCTTTTAATGTGGAATGTTTGTGTTTGATCAGCTATCAAAAATAGACTGTGTGTGTGTGTGTGTGTGTGTGTGTGTGTGTGTGTGTGTGTGTGTGTGCGTGTTGTACTGCTTTCACCTCCTCTGTCACTTAGTGTGTGTGTGTGTGTGTGTGTGTGTGTGTGTGTGTGTGTGTGTGTGTGTGTGTGTGCACAGCCTGAGGGGTTAAAACCATCAGTTGGTGGTCCCAGTATTGTCTGCTGAATTTGTGTGTGTGTGTGTGTGTGTGTGTATAGGGGGATGGGGAAGGAACTAATAAGCTTAACTACCTCCCCCCTGCCTGTTTCACCCCTCACTGCCCTTCCTCCTTCCTCCTCCTTCCTCCTCCTCCTCTTCCCTGAGGGTCTGATGGCTGACTGAACAATGTTTAGTGTCTGTCTGAAGGAGCTAAATGGCTAGGATGGCCCTCCATCAGAGACACACACACACACACACACACACACACACACACACACTCTTCTTTGTCTGGTCTTTGGTCAGTAAAAAAGGAGGCAGCGTGTTTATTTTGGGTTTCAGTTGAATATTCATCCCGTTCATTCATAGACAGCCGAGATGCAAAGATATGTCCGTGACAGCAGCTGGACTGTGTGATCAGAGAGTTCCTGCAGCTCTTTGTCCATCTTACCGACCTGTTGGTGGCGCTAATGAACCAGTTATTCTGTTCTAACCCTAATTTAACTCACAGAGGAACAAGAAAAGATGTCAACATGCTACAAACTGAAGACGACAGGCCTGTGAGTGTTAAATCAGCAGATTCCCAATGGAGGTTCTGAAGGTTTTTTCAATAGATTAAGAAAATAAGTATAAGTATAATAAAGTTCTTTACAAAGACTCATTTGTAAGAGTTGAATATGCAGATATCCAGTTGAGGTTCTGCATTAGGTTTTCTTTATACAAAGAAATGAGGATCCAGATTTGTGAGTGTTACATTCTTATATTTCCAGTCCAAGTTCTGAACTGACTTACAAAAGAAAATGTTTGCATGCGTTAAATCAGCTGGTGTACAATAGAAGTTTTGCATGAGCTTGTTTCAGTCCATAAAGAAAACAAATAAACTCTCTTTGGGGAAAGCAGACTTGTGGTTGTTAAATCGGCAGATTTCCAGTAGAGGTTCTGAATAAGGGTTTTTCAAAAGGAAGAAAACGCTGAGACGTTCTCTGCAGACAGATTTGTGAGTGTTAAATCAGCAAATTTCCAAAGGAAATTCTGCAATCGGTTTTCAATAGATGAAGAAAACAAAGGAAAAGACTTTACAGGAGGCAGACGTGAGTGTCAAATCATCAGATTTGCAATAGAAGTTTTGACTTGGATTGTATTTCATGTAGACAATGGCCTTCATACAAAATAAATATTTATAGTTAAATCAGCTGATGTGCACTGTAAGTTCTCTTTTTGTTCAATTGATAAAAAAACAAAAAGTTCTTTAGAGAAGACGTGAATGAAAAATCAGCAGATTTCCAATTGAGGTTCTGCATGAGGTTTTTCATCAGATGAAAACAAAGATACCTTCTTTACAGGACACAAACCTGTGTGCGTTAAATCAGCTGATTTCCAGAGGAAGTTCTGCATTGGGTTTTTGAGGAACAGAGAAAACAGTTCTGTACAGAAGAAAGACTTAACGAGAATAAAATCAGGTCCAATGGACGTCCTGCAGTCTTTTCATAGACAGAGAAAATAAGCTCCATAACAAGACTAAGTAGCGTTAAATCAATTTTATGGAAGTTGTGACCCAATTTCTTTTTCATTAAGAACATAAGCTCCGAACAGAACAAAGACTTGTGACAGTTGAAGAAGCAGTCTGCTCATGGAACTTCGGACTTCTCTCGAAAACATAAATTTAATATGAGTTCAGTCTTGTTTGTTTTATTACAGACCAAAGCTTTTTTACAGTCTGACCTGGTTATTATATTTAATGAACACAGGAAACACACTCTGTACAGCAGCAAGTTAATCGGCAGATTTCCAAAGGAGGTTCTGACTTACATTTTTCATCTGAGACAAAACAAGCTGGTTACATCAGCAGATTTCCAATGGGCCTTTTGACTGTGATTTATTTGATTAAAACAGACTCACGAGATGACTGAGTGAGTTCAGTAACATAGTTTTAAGCATGTTTTAAGCATGTCATCACGGTTGTGCATATTCAGCAGAGAGCTCTCTGCTCAGTCACATCCTTCACTCAGCTCAAACACACTGAAGAGCTCTATTGTCGAGCTGCTTCAGTATCAAAGGAGAACTCGGGGAAAACATCATTTTCAAATTTGTCCACATTAGTGAGAGCGCAGTGTGAGAGGAGCAGCAGCAGCTGGATGAAACCTGAGCGTAGCATGCTAACAGACAGGCTGTGTGTGTGTGTATATGTGTGTGTGCGTAGTGAAAGTGCAGGTCAGTGTTGAATTTCAGGTTGTGTGTGTGTGTGTGTGTGTGTGTGTGTGTGTGTGTGTGTGTGTGAATGAAAGAGAGAGGCAGACAGATTGAATGAGAGCTGAATGAGTGCGTTAACAGACGCTAATGTGTCTGACAGAACCAGACCTCCTTTAAAAAGACGCTGATTCAAGGTCCCTGAAATTAAACTCAGAATCTGACTCGATATGAGTTCAATGAAAACAGAAAATATCTCAGAGGCTGAAGCTGCATTCAATGACTGTTCAAAATGTACTGACTGTTACACGTGTCCAAAAGTATGCAGACATTTTTAAGTTGGTCAGGAGCCTGAGGCTTTATCTTCCAAAGAAAGGAAATCTTATTGCTTCAGCGTGCACAGATATTTTACGCACCCTGCGGTCCCCCCTTTGTGTTTGCTTTAATCTTATTTATTATTTTACTTACCAAGTCCTCCACAAACATTTAGATCAGGTGTGTTAAAGTGGCACAGATTTTTGCGTTAAATACACCTAAAAAGTAAAATAATAGAAAATATGAACTTTTTCAGAAGGAAGATCTGAATTGGATTCTGTTTTATTTGTTGAAGAAACAACACATGACAACATAAGATCTAAAGATTTTCAGTCGTTTTGGATTAGATCATATTTTATTTATCAATCCATATTCCACCATGTTGCTAAGCCAAGACAAAGGCTCTTTACAATTGAAACACATGGAACTTAAATTAGCAGATTTCCAGTTGGAGTTCTGATGGAGTTTTGCTTAAAAACTTGTAAGAGAAACACCTGCACTGTTGGTAATCAGATTTCTAATAGTATTTCATTGGATTGTACTTGATTTATAACTGAACATCTGAGACTAAAATGGGCAGATTTCCAGTGGAGGTTCTGAATAGGATTTTGGCTGAATAATGAAATGCATCTCAGAACAGTAGGAAGTCTAGCAGCATATTAATGCCCATGTGTTACAGTGTCACATATGTGGAGAATGTTCAGCTGTCCACATACTTTTGGCCACGTTGTGTTTTTGAATCAGAGTCAGAGGGGGCGTTAATCAGCGTGTTTCAGTCCGCTAATAGTCACTGACAGCCAGAGGAGCTGCAGCTAACAGAGTAATAATAGTACTTAGCAGCTGTGTGTGTGTGTGTGTGTGTGTGTGTGTGTGTGTGTGTGTGTGTGTGTGTGTGTGTGTGTGTGTTACAGAGACTAATCGGCTCAGTTACCACAGTCATTGGTCATATAGCTGTTATGGCTGTTTGTGTGTTTAAACGTGGTATTATTGGACAAATACACACACACACAAACACACACAGTGTTATCGGTAATAGAGTTGGTTTATCTCAGATGAACTTGCAGTCGCCCCAACCCCCTCCAGCTCTCTCTCTCACACACACACACACTCACACACACACACACACACACACACACACATTTAATAGTTAGTTCACACACACAAATACTCGGAGGTATTGCATTACAGTGGAATTTCAGGCAGCTGGCTGCAGGCCGGCGTGTGTGTGTGTGTGTGTGTGTGTGTGTGTGTGTGTGTGTGTATGTGGTGTGTGTGTGTGTGTCATATCATGTTTCCACCAATCACTGACCAGCTGAGCAGAATCAACAGTAGAAATGAAAAACTGATTAGTTTTGTGAAATGTGTCAAATGTGCAGAAGTTCATTTAGAAACTGAGTCTGTTTAATACAAACAGAAAACAATCATCACACACACACGCACACACACACACACACACTGTCATGTGAAACTGTGACTTTATGTTATCACAGTTAAATCAGCATATTTTCAATGGAAGTTCTGACTTGTATTCTCTTAAAGAAACCAAATAAGCTCTGTCCAGCAGACAGATGCTATGGAAGTTAAAGCAGTAAATTCTTAAAGGAAGTTCTGACTGGGAGTCTTTAAAAAAACAAAATAGGCTCTGTAAAGAATACAGATTTATTCAAGTGAAATCAGGAAGTTTTGACTTACATTTTTTTTTCAGACAAAAAGGCCTGAAGAAATCTGAACAGCAGAGAGACTTTTGAGCTGCAGAGACCTTAAACATCTTCAACATCTTCAACAGCCGTTCAGTAACACAGACTGAAACCACAAACTGTAGCACAGAAATGAAAGTTTAAGCAGGAAAAAGCTTAAATCAGCAGATTTCAGATGGAACTTCTGACTCACATTTTGTTTTAAAGAAATGCTCTTTACATCACAACCATCAGTTGTAAAATTAGTCGTCATCTTTAAGCATGAGCTTCCTGTTTGCTCACTTCCTGTTTGCTCACTTCCTGTGTCTGTATGTTCCCACTCACTCTAACACACAAACACACACACAGTAACTCACACACTCTGTTGATGCTGGAGGAATCCTTCTGCAGAAACATTTACTGTCAGATGATCAATCAAGCCTTAACGTGACACTGATTGAATCAGTCGATCAGTTGATTGATGATCAGACGCCGTCAGATCCGATCTGATCTTTGACTCGGTAACTCCAGTTTAACAGGAAACTGATCACGCTGATCAGCTGATCGATCAGCTGCAGAGGGCGTCTGATCAGAAGGAGGCTACAGCTGCACGTGGATCGATACCCTCAGATTATTGATCGGGACCGAGACTCTGAAGGCTTGGAGGGAGGGAGGCTCCACAACTGTGCTTTAAGCTCTCTGTCTCTCACGTTTTGATGCAGATCAAGAAGTTATTTTAAATATATTTTAACTTTTTTTTACCCAAATCTGATTAATCTGCGTCACTTTTGTTTTTGTAAATAAAGTTTTAGTTGAAATGACGACATTTTTTTATTTGTTCTCATTAGTTTTGTTGTTTCACTTTGAAGAACAGCTGCAGAGTTCAGTTTGTTTGTGTCACATGATGCTGACAGTTAATGAAGCCGACAGAGAGAGTGTGTCTGTCAGCACACACACACACACACACACACACACACACAGAGAGAGAGAGAGGCAGTACAACACACAGACAGCAGACAGATTGTCTGTCTCAGGCTCAGAGGTCAGAGGTCACATGTCAGAGAGAGAGCCTGTGTGTGTGTCCTCAGGCTGTGTGCAGATTAAAGCAGGTGTTGACGGTTTGAATCCCAGCCGGGAGTCACAGGTCAGAGGTCAGAGGTCACTTCCTCCATCGCTCTGTCACTCTGTCACTCCATCCTTCTTCCTCTGTTTCCAGTTTCTGTTCAGTTCTTCTTCTCTTGTTTCCTCTGATCGTTTCACACACGTCTTAGTCACCGCTAGTCTCTTTGTAAACAGACAGACTTTCTGTTTTGTTCTTATGGATCATTATAAACTCATCAGTGTGAAGCATCTCGTCATCCTGAAATATGTTCTCTAACACAAACGTCAAAATAATAACAGAAACCAACACTGTATGATTTTAATCCAAAACTAGCAACTTTATATTGAATCAAAATAGCATTTTAATTATGTTAAACATTAAAGTCCTCATTGCTAACCTAGCTTAGCTAAAGAATTGTCAGGTACATTTCATAGCGAAACCAGCACCTAGACTACCCTCTTAACAAATCAGCTAATGTTCTGCTGCAGACTGTTAACCCTAAAATTGCTGCTTATCTAAATGTAATTTATTTCAGTATGAATCATGATGTGATGATACCACACCAGCCGAATCTTCCACAACAACAAATCCTTTTATAAAAAAAATGTGTCAAGTACGATTTTCTGCGGTGTCTTTTGCCACTGAACGAGAAAAAGGAAAAATGACAGATTTTGAATGGGAGTCTGGTGGCTTCGAAGGAAACACAATTTGAAGCTGACTCTTGAAATGTCTTTTTATGTTCTAATGTTCTGTCTTCTTTAGAGATAGGTTCAGGATGTGTTAGCTTAGCACAAAGACTTGAAAAAGAGGGAAGCTGCTAACCAAGCTCCATCAGAAGGGAACAACCCCAAGCCATCTTTCTGTGGTTACAAAACTCCTATTTACAATGTGGCTAGTTTGCTGCTTTAATGTATTCTTGTCCACAAACACACAGCAGAAAGTTAAAGTGACATGTTTTTATAGCAGAGTTTGGTGTTCAGGAACATTCGGCTTCTGTGATTTGGACCAAATATTTAGTTTCACGACAGAAAACTGACGGATTAAAACTTGAAATACGTTTTTTTTACAGCACAGATTTCTGTCAGTGTTGCATTCGCTGTCTGCTGCAGTGTCCTACTTTAACGTCTCCTCCCTCGCTCTGCTGCTCTCTGTGTGTGTGTGTGTCTCCGTGAAACAGGATTGTGTAAGTGTGGGTTTGTGAGTCAGACCTGCTGCCTCATCACTGTGTGTGTGCGAGTGTGTGTGTGTGTATCTGTGTGTGTGTGTGTATCTGTGTGTGTATCTCGTCAGCTCTAATTAAGCTCGGCTTCTTAACGAGCAGACAGCTAATTAACTACACACACTCCTCCTTCATCCCTCGCTCGCTTTCTTCATCTTTCTTTTGTTTTTTTCTTCTGCCATCCTTCCTTCTTTCTTTTGTCCCTCTTTTTCTCTTTCTTTCTTTCTTTCCTTTTCTCCTACTTCCTTTCCTCTCATCCTCATATCCTTCCTTCCTTCTCTTTTCATTCTTTCCTTTTCTCCTGGATACTTCCTTATCTTTCCTCCCTTCTTTCTTTTCACTTCCTTCTCTTCCTTTTTTCCTTTCTTCTTTCCTATTCTTCCTTCCCTTTCCACTCTCTTCCTTGTAGTCCTCATTTCTTTCTTTCTTTCCTCCCTTCCTTACCTCCTGTCTCCGACCTGCATCCTTCTCTCCTTCTTTGTTTCCTCTTTTGTCTTCACTTCCACTCTTTCTGTCCTTCCCTCAACATTCTTTTCTCCTTCCTATCTGTCCTTTGTCCTTCCTTCATCACCCTTCATACCCTCTTTTCTCCTCTCTCCTTGTCTTCCTCGTTTCTTTCCTTCCTTTGACTTGACTCATCCCTTATCCCTTATCCCACAATACATCATACCTTTGTTTCTTCTTTCTTTCCCTCCTTCTCTACTGCCTTTGTTCTTTATCTTTCCTTCCTCCCTCACATCTCTCCTTGACGCGTCCCCATTACTCTCTTTCCATGACTTCCTCCCACTCCCTCCCTTCCTTCCTTTCTTCCTTTCCTCGTCTCTAAAGCCTTACTTTTATCCCACCTTCAATCCTTCCCTCAATCTCCCTTTTTTCCTCGCCATACTTCCTTTTCTGTCTTTGTGTTCCCTCCTTCCTTCCCTCTTTCTTTTTTAATTGCGGATTCTTCATTATCCTTCACCTCCGGTTCATCCTCCCGTCTTTACATTGTTCTTCCTTGTAATCCTTCTTTCCTTCTTTTCTTCCTTGTCATCTATTTTCCCTCCTCTCCTTGCTCTGTCTATCTTAATTTCTTTCTTTCCTCTCTTCCTTTTCTTCTTGTAATCATCTCCTCTCCTTCTTTACTCCCTTACTCGTTATGTCCTTCCTGTTTCCTCCATGTGTCCTTCATCCCTCTTACCATCCCCCCTACCTTGCTTCCTTCCTTCCTTTCCTTATACAACACAAACTGTGTTTCGTTTTCCCACCTTGCATCCTTCCTTCTCTTGTTCCTCTTCCCTTTTCATCTCCTCTTCATCTCTCTTTTCTTATCTCCTTTCCTTATGTCTAACTACATTGTTTTTGGTCTCACCTCCTTCTGCTGTCTCCTTCTTTCTAATTTCATCCTCCTTTCATCTCCCTCTCCTCCCTACCATCACTCCCCCCCCCCCCCCCCCCCCTCTTTCCTACACCCCCTTTCCCCCTTTTCCCCCGTCCCTCCTCTTCCTCCTCCTCTTCCTCTGTGGTGTTTTTCTGGGTCAGACTCAGGCAGGGAGGCGGGAGGCGGGAGGTTTGGGGAGATTTGGGGAATCTTATTTTAGTCGTTCCACATTTTCAAACAGACTGCTCGTCTCCTCATCAGCCCTCTGCTGTATTTAACATCACACACAGCATCATCATCACCTTCATCACCTTCATCATCATCATCATCATCACCCGCTCCAATAGAATCTAATCCCATTATTCGCTGTCGTGTCTGTAAAATGGCGACTGTTTTTATGCTAATCAAAAACGGTCCAACACTTTTGGTTCAGAGTGAGACCTCTCCACAGCAGGAGAGTTTCATGATGTTTGTGGTGAATATCTGTGCTCAGCAGAAGATGACACTTGATTATTCAATAGTTTTTGCTGACTGTGTTTGAATAATGTTTTGTTTTTAATGCACTTTTGCAGTTTTCATTTTGACAAGAGACTTTGATTTAGATTTTACTGAAGAAGTTTAGATTTTACTTGAAATATGATACATAATTAGTGGTTTCCACTCAAGCCGAATTTTGCGTAACACCAAACCTCATTTAAAAATCTGTCTAGTTTTATTTTTGAAGTTTGTTTTCTACAGTGAAAAAGAAGGAAACAAAATTGCCAGATTCAGAATGGAAGTCTTGTGTGTGCGCTGGCTTTGAAACAGGAAGTCAAAACCTGTAGCTCAATCAAAATAAAACAACTCCTTCACCGCCTCATTTATATCTCCCATTGCTAAACACAGAGCACGATAAGCTGGTTTCACCTGAGAACCCTTTTATACATTTTATGTTGATGTTTGTCTTCAGCAGTCATCAGCAACAGACTACATTTATATTTTTGTGGAGGAAATCGTGGGCTGAGTGTGAAGTAAAATGTATTCTTCACCTCTTTGTTAGCATTCTTCATTGTCTTTACTCAGGTTTTTAGCATCATGCTAACGTGTTGTCCCCTGTGTATGTTTCAGATCCGTGTGGATGGTATCCCACCGCCGGCCCAGAATGCTTTGCTGTATGAGACGGTGACGGTGGTGGAAGGAAAGCCGATCCTGAGAGACATGGTGTTCAGTCCGGACCATCAGTACATCTACCTGCTGAGTGATAGACAGGTAAATACACACACACACACACACACACACACACGTGAATGTTTTCACTACTCAGATATTTCATTGGACGCTCTGACTGTAAAGAAAAACCTTCATGTATGAGACCTGCTGAGTTAAACCGGCAGATTTTTGAATGAAATTCTGACTTCTGAAATTGTGATTTTATCAGAGTAAAAAAATCTCAGCATTAAAGAACACATTTTAAAAGTTTATCATATTTCAAGGGGAAGTTCTGCATTACATATTACATATTAGGAACACAAGGAAAGTTCTGTACAGAGGAAAGACTTATGATGATCTTAAAGTAGCAGATTTCAAATGGGAGTTCTGCATTTGGTAAAACTACTGAATGTTAAATTAGAAGGTTTCGTGAAAACAAGTATCTTGAAAAACACCTCAATAAGAGTTTTTACGTGTTTGGATGTTTTCACTGCTCGGACTTAAATCACAAATAATCCAGTGAGAGTTCTGACAATAAGAAAACTATAAACACTTCCAATAGAAATTCTGATGAGGAGAAAATAATCTCTGTTAAATAGTTTTACAAAGGACGAGCTTCAGACTCATGAGTCTTAAATCAGCAGATTTCTAATGGAAGTTCTGACTTAAATATTTCGATGATGTGAAAACAATAAATCTGGAATTCAGAGGCACTGAAGTTATTTACAGTGGAGGCAAAGTGTGTGTGTGTGTGTGTGTGTGTGTGTGTGTGTGTGTGTGTGTGTGTGTGTGTGTGTGTGTGTGTTTGAATACATTCTGTTGTTTTAACATCTGCAGACAGGAAGTTCTGAATGTGAATATCGCTCAGCTGGCGCCACGATACACACCATGTTTCTGTGTGTGTGTGTGTGTGTGTGTGTGTGTGTGTGTGTGTGTGTGTGTGTGTGTGTGTCCCATGTTAAAAGTCTTATTGTACCTTTGAGAGGAAACAGAGCTGAGTTCAACAACTGTTACTTCCTGTGCAGCTGACGGCACGCGCGCACACACACACACACACACACACACACACACACAGAAGGTTGTTCATGTTCAGATATCTCTTGTCGATCAGTGTTCTGGGTCTGACATCAGTAAACAGCTGGATGTCAGTGAGTCTCTAATGAACGTGTTCCTGCAGGACTCTCATCCTGTCACAAACAAACTGCAGCTGTGACTAAATATCTTTAAAATCTGATTCACACCTGGTTTGTTTCAGCTTCTGAATCATCATCGTCCCTGTAGTTTAGTTTTGAAATGTATGGAGAAACAGCTCTGAGTGATCGATGTCCCTGATCTGTCCGAGCGAGTGTTTAACGTTGGTCAAATATGTCTTAAAACACAGCTGGAGCTAAATGATCAGTAAACTCACACATCTGGATGTTTTCTGACTTTTCTTTTCCCATGAAGAGCTCTGTACCTGAGAGACACTTAAAGGTGTGAAATCAGTAGATTTCCAGAGGAGGTTCTGCATTAAGTTTTGGATAGATTATCAAAGACATTTTCTTTACAGGAGAAACATTTAAAAGTGTTAAATTAGCAGATTATTTTCAGTGAACAAAATGACATTTTTCTAAGGAGATGAACTCCACCTGACTTTCTCTCTACATGAACACCTTCATGAGCTCACTGCAGACTTTAAATCAAACGTGCTGCTGTTTTACTTCATGTCAGTGTTGCTGTAGTTTCGATTCCGCTCCCTTTCACAGTGACTCGCTCTCTCTCGGGTTAAATTTAACCGTAAATATGGTTTAACTTTATATAGAAAACCTGAAATGTGACTCGTTCAGCTTCTTGAGGTTGTTTCTTGGAACAGATGAATTTGTCGGTACAGTTTAAAGCAGTGTTACTGAGGACGGCAGAAAACTGTAAAATCAGCCGTTTTTTAAATGAAGTCTGGCAGAGAGGAGAAACAGCGTCACTGCTTCTTCACAAATAACTGATAATGAGGTCAGAGAGGAGACTGTGTGTGTGTGTGTGTGTGTGTGTGTGTGTGTGTGTGTGTGTGTGTGTGTGTGTGTGTGTGTGTGTGTGTGTGTGTGTGTGTGTGTGTGTGTGTGTGTGTGTGTGTGTGTGTGAGACAATGAATGTATTCATGTGTGAACTTCTGAATGAGACAGAGACAGACAGAGTGTCCACTGTGTTTGTCTGTGTTTACTGTTTCCATGCTGCAATGACTGCTGGGTAAAAGATACTACACACACAAACACTCACACATGCACACAAATAAATACACACACACACACACACACACACACACACACACACACACACACACACACACACTGACTAACTGTCTGTAAAATCAAGACAAATGTGTTACACGCCGGCCTCAGGCTGTGTTACTGTCATTGGGAAAACCACCAAACCACACTGACATAACACACACACACACACACACACACACACACACACACACACACAGTAGTCGTGCACTGTGCCTGTACAACCATAGAATTCATTTCAGGACAATTAAATAGATGAACCTGAATAACAACATATTTATTGATCATCAATTAAAGGTTTAAATAAATTGCTTTATTCTTTCACTCACCTCCACACACACTCCTCCTCCGGCCCCAAGCACTCACCAAAGCCTCACATTGGGATTCATCCACCACAGTAAATAGTCCCACACAGATGCACTCCGCCCTGCTGTGTGCTTGTCTTTCAGGAAACGACAGAGAACACTGAACATGTATTCACAGGTGTTTTAACGTGTTCAGTTAGAACCAATGTGCTTCAGTGTTGGAGTCTCAAACAGCCATCAGCTCTCATGAAGCTTTCGTTTGGTACCAAACACACAGACATGAAGTCAACATATTAAACTCGACACGTTTAAAATCCATCAAACTTTAAATGAGGAGCTTCCTCACGTCTGCTTTGTCTGTAATGAACCGTAAAATGTTTGTTTCTGTGTTTGAGTTCTTTCTTATGTTTCCTTCACACTGTGTTCCCCCACATGGACTCGATCATTAAATTTACGTCCTCAGAGCCAAAGAAAGACGAGGACATTTGGAGGAGGACACGTGTCGGTGTTTTATTCTGATCGGACTGTAATCGTCAGACTGCACATGAACGTGTGTGTGTGTGTGTGTGTGTTCCAGGTGAGCAGACTTCCTGTGGAGAGCTGTGAGCAGTACAGCAGCTGCTCCGACTGTCTGGGTTCAGGAGATCCTCACTGTGGCTGGTGTGTCCTCTTCAACAAGTAAGAACCCTCTCTTTACCTGCAGCAGAGAGCTCACCTGAGCCTGCAGGTGGCATGTGTCACTCTTCTGGGTGCTTGATTTATGTCCATCACACACACACAGACAGCAGAGCCCAGAACACCCGTCTGCAGATCAGTGGTCAGCTGCACGTCCAATCACCTCCAGGGAGAGAGAAACAGGAAGTTCAGGATGTCAGAGATGATGTCATCATTCCTGCATACACCCTCAGTGTGTGTGTGTGTGTGTGTGTGTGTGTCAGCTGTAAGATATACTGTGTTTCTTGTTGACATGTGACCTCACAGCTGGCAGCCAGCCAGTCAGGAGTCAAGAGGTTTGTTCACTTAAAAGCACTACACTATTCCTCTCATGCTAATGCTAATGCTAATGCTAATGCTAATGCTAGGTTAGCAGGAGTGACAGAGAAATTGTTTTCTTTTCAACACTACAGCATCAGATGTGGTCCCCAACAAAAGCTTCATTTCATACGGCGACAATGATGCTGCTGCTGATGATGATGATGATGATGATGATGATGATGAAGAGGGATATCACTGAATAGTTAAAGTTGAAACATTTGTCAACTCCTTTGGTACCGACAGCTAAGTTGCAACGGCTAACATTAGCATTAAACCAAGTGTAAGCTACCTTAGCTTGCTATCGCAGCTGACATGACTGTTAGCTTTCCTATAACAAGGTTTTACACAGTCCAACAGTAAGCTCAGCTAAGAAGAGGTTGATGCTAATGCTAGCTGTTGTTTGAAGTAGCTAACGGGTTGTTAAAAATTGATCTTTCCACCCTGAACGTGAGGTCAGAGGAAAATGGCCGCCGTGTGAACATGGTGAATGCTAACTGCACGCAACAAAGGCTCAGATGCTGTGGAGTCTAGATTCTGAATGATGTCGAGTGTTTGTCGAGTCAGACGGAGTTTAAAAACAATGAAACCTTTAATATTTCTGCAGAAATCAAGTTTGTGAAAAGACAAACATCTTCAAACACACAGCAGGGCTCAGATTATGAAATATTAAATTAATATGAAATAGAAAATAAAAAAAGACAGAAGAGAAGGTGGGACGTCATTTAGACGAATCTATATGAAGATCTGAAAACGAAAAGAAAATGAGCTAAACACACATCAACCAACTTCATGTGTGTGCGTGTGTGTGTGTGTGTGTGCGTGTGTTCCCAGGAGGCGTCATTAATGTTTCTATAAATGCTCACACACTCTCTGTTGGTGTTTCAGTCGTCAGACTGTTTGATGTTTGACGTCCAGGCAGGTGGAGGAAGTTCTCTTTGGATTAGCATCAATTAGCTGTACCTTCAAAGTAAAAGCCCTTTTATTTTCAGCAGTCTTTATTTTGACGGGTCCAGATGTTTCTGGTAATATCTTTGTTAAAGATGTTTCGTCTGTCACTGTCCCTTATTTTGAAACCTAAAACAGATCCGCTCTCTGCTTCTGCTTATTTGATTTGAGGAGTTTCTTCTCTTTTATTTCTCTGTCTGTACATGTTTGAGTTTCAGTCTGTCTGTCTCCTCTCTCTCTCCGTCCATCTGTTGTTCATTAGCAGTAAACAGCTCGTTCTGCAGTCTGATGTGTTCGTGTGGAGCTGCATATGTCGGAGCTGCTGCTCCACCTGCACGGCTCTGATAACAGCGACTCACAGCTGAACCACTTTTTACTGTCGTTTGGTCTTTAATCACATTCAGAGACAGAGACACAGAGAGACACAGAGACACAGAGAGACAGAGAGACACAGAGAGACAGAGACACAGAGACACAGAGAGACACAGAGACACAGAGAGACAGAGAGACACAGAGAGACACAGAGAGACAGAGAGACAGAGAGACAGAGAGACAGAGAGACACAGAGACACAGAGACACAGAGACACAGAGAGACAGAGAGACAGAGAGACACAGAGACACAGAGACACAGAGAGACACAGAGACACAGAGAGACAGAGAGACAGAGAGACAGAGACACAGAGAGACACAGAGAGACAGAGAGACACAGAGACACAGAGAGACACAGAGACACAGAGACACAGAGAGACAGAGAGACAGAGAGACAGAGAGACACAGAGACACAGAGACACAGAGAGACAGAGAGACACAGAGAGACACAGAGACACAGAGACACAGAGAGACAGAGAGACAGAGACACAGAGACACAGAGACAGAGAGACACAGAGAGACAGAGACACAGAGAGACACAGAGAGACAGAGACACAGAGACACAGAGACACAGAGAGACAGAGACACAGAGACACAGAGACACAGAGAGACACAGAGACACAGAGACACAGAGAGACAGAGAGACAGAGACACAGAGAGACACAGAGACACAGAGACAGAGAGACACAGAGACACAGAGACACAGAGAGACACAGAGAGACACAGAGAGACACAGAGAGACAGAGACACAGAGACACAGAGAGACACAGAGAGACAGAGAGACACAGAGAGACAGAGAGACAGAGATACACAGAGACACAGAGACACAGAGAGAGACACAGAGACACAGAGAGAGACACAGAGACACAGAGAGACACAGAGAGACACAGAGAGACACAGAGACACAGAGAGACACAGAGACACAGAGACACAGAGAGACACAGAGAGACACAGAGACACAGAGAGACAGAGAGAGACACAGAGAGACA
>NW_027211637.1:31985000-31998530 GCF_022749685.1 Semicossyphus pulcher
CACAGAGAGAGAGAGAGACACAGAGACACAGAGGAATCATGGGAAGAAAGATTTGTTTTTCGTAAAAATTACTCAGAAGCATCAATGTGTTTAATTTTTCTTTTTTTTTAAACTTGTGATTAAGGAAATAATTTGGAAAAAATTCTTAGTTAAGTTATAAATTAAAAAAAATGGGACATTTGGTTGACCCTGCTGTGACCTTTGACCCCTCCAGGTGTTCCAGACAGGAAGCATGTGACAAGTGGGAGGAGCCTCAGCACTTCAACACCCGGCTGGACCAATGTGTGGACATCTCTGTTTCCCCGAGCAACATGTCTGTTACCTCACCGGCCACACAGGTACACACACACTTACACACTAACAGGCCAACACACACACACACTCACACACACACTGACTCTCTCCCTCTCTCTGTAGTTAACCATTCGGGTGCAGAACGTCCCGGCTCTGTCGGGGGGCGTGTCCTGTGTGTTTGAGGAGCTGAGTGAAACACCTGGAGAGGTGCTGGCTAAAGGTCAGGTGATGTGCCTGTCCCCGTCACTGAGAGACCTGCCGACACAAACACACTCCTATGGTAAGACACACACACACACGCACACGCACACGCACACGCACACGCACACGCACACACACACTGTACTGTGTTTTATTAAGTATCCATAACCTGCCTTTTCTCGTTCCAAGGAGTGCTGAGATTCTCCGACAGTCTTTAAATGCATCAGACATCGTCAAACCAAACCCCATTCAAAAAACAGTCATTTTAAAGTCGTGTTCTTGTCGTCTCACAGACAGACCTGACAAAGCATGACCTCCTGCCTCCTGCTGTAGTTCTCTCAGCATCCTCTCAGCCTGTTTATTGTCATTAAATCTCAGTAACATCTGTTTGTTGTGGCTTCATAGCGCTGTAGTGAGACAGATCTCAGCCCACGTGTGACTTGCTAGATACAGTGAAACTGCCACTCAGCGGAGACAGATGGACAGGCGCTCCACAGCTGAAACAGAACGCCGGTAGTTGGTGTTCCTGGAGGAGGAGACGACCTGGGATGAGAACATGTTGTGATATCAGAGGAAGTAACATCACGACCTTTATTTCAGGAGAGAAGCGAGTCGTCCAGCTGAGCCTGCGCTCCACAGAGACGGGACATCAGTTCATCACCACCAACTTCATCTTCTACAACTGCTCTGTGCTCAACTCGTAAGTCTAGCCTCATCTCCTCTCGTTTGTTTCAGGTTTGAGCCTTTTTTTTAATAAACACGTGCAGGAGAGACCAAAGAGGCGGGGCAACAGAGAAAGGGCCGGGGTGGTTGTCATATCTCCTGACTCCTTCCTTTCTGTTGTTGATCCTTTTTTAGGTAGTTTTTGGGCATTTATTGATTAAAAAGTAGGAAAGATGGAGGAGAGAGCAGAGGGCCGGGGCTGGAATCAAATATCTTCTTCCCTCCCCCTCTTGGACACAGTACACACAGTAACTGCCCCTCTTTTCCCCTGAGACGGTTTAAAGTCTTTAACATGCTGCTGTGGATAGCTGGAGGACACACACACACACACACACACAGTCACGTTTCTTTCATCTCTGTGAACACCTGCTCAGGTTTCATGCAGGTATGCTGTGTGAGTCAGACACTCAAAAACACCACAAACACACCGTCCTGCTGCCACAAATACTCACTACAGCACCACATAAGGATTCATCCGCCGCTGAAAATAGTCCCATTATTTCATATGGCAAGAAATAAGATATTCTCTTTATTTAACCTTTAACCTCTGTCCCTTCGTACTCCTCATGTTGTTCTTTCCGTCTCTCAGGTGCACTTCCTGTGTCAGCAGCATGTTTCCGTGTCACTGGTGTAAATATCGCCATGTCTGCACCAACAACCTGCAGGACTGCTCGTTCCAGGAGGGCCGAGTCAGCAACATGGAGGTACAGAACACACACACACACACACACACACACACACAGGAACAAGGGACCATCAATTTGACCCTGGGTTTTGCCTCTCAGGCTACAAACGAACGGAGGTTCTCTCTGCAGCTGCTTCTCAGGGTGATAAAAAAGACCACCGTAGTCAAATATTACACGCCCAATAATGTCTTAAATCTGCTTTAATTGAACATAAAGAATATGTTTCATATTAAATAAAGCACTACTTCATTTAAGATTCTTCTAATATATATATATTGCTCACTGAGGTGTGTTTAAGTGACGTTAGTGTGTTATAAAAATTCTAATAATAAAGCAGTTATTAGACTTTCATTATCTACGTTATTTTTTATAATGAGTTAAACAGAGTTAGCTTGTTTGTAGTTTTATTTTCTCTCTGCTCGTTTGTGTGAGGAGGAAGACGAAGCTGAGCAGCAGTGATGAAGGTCAGGGCTGCTCTCTGTCATTACATGGTTCAGTAAACAACAGTAAAGCTTCAGGTCAACAGTGAAGGGCACACACACACACACACACACACACACACACACACTCAGTTTAAAGCTCTCCTTGCTGATGCGTTCAAGGACTCTGTGACGGATGTGATTTAAGAATCTGCAGCTGAGACGTTTCGACAAAGACGATGAAGATGAACAGACTGTGATGTTGTTTAATGTAAACATGACAGAAGAACAGACGTGACTCTCTGACTGAAATCGATCAGCTGGGATGTGAATTATTCAGGAGTCTAAAAATGCTCCAAACGTGAGCCTGCAGGGCAGACGGCACGCTCGCTTCCTTTGCTCCCTTTGTTCACGTGTGATCGCTGACTCTGCAGGCTGGGATCAAGAAGCTGCTGAAAGAGACAAACATGCAAACATTTAACAGGTTGTTCGGCTGAAACAAAAGAAAGGTGAAGATCAACAGACTGAAATGAAACCTTGTTTATCAGAGCAGCTCGTCAGGAACACAAGTGACCTGGTTCGGGTCACTTTGGGCCCAAAGGTCAGCAATCAGACTAAACAGATGACTGCTGAGTGTTTTAACGAGCTGCTCTCAGTCTGCCCCTTATCTCGTTAGCAGAGGGGGGGGTCGCACTGTTTGGGCGTCTCGTTGACGTGATTGGTGCTCGGTATCATTACAGGGTGACAGTAACAACCTCTGATTGGCTAATTGGTTAATAGGAGATGAATAGGCACTTAATTGACATGAAAGCGTCCAATCACAGCAATTAATGTTAATTACAAGGCAATTAGGCAGACTAAAGAGAGAGAGGAGAGCGAGAGAGAGACGAAGACGAAGGGAAAGACGTGGGTATCTGTCTCTGCTATTTAAACCTTTTCCAACCAGGTCTCTTTCACAATAAAAGCCTCCCAAAAAAGACGTGACGAAGAGACTCTGCTCTGATTATCGCCTCATCTGCAGCTGAAAATAAAACACGTCTGTCAGCAGAAAGGAAAGAGACGGAGCAGCAGCTGCAGGAGCAGAGAAGAAATCTCCTTTTTATAGTTTGAGTTGCTCAAAAACAAAAAGATCTGAATGTGTAAAAATAGATTTATTTACTGAATACATGTAAAGAAAACAAGTCTGACGAGCTCAGAGGAAGTTCAGAGACGTTGGAGACGCCTGGGTCACTGAAAATGTTCTACGTGTTATTGTCAGATGGATGATTATGATGAAGTGGTTGCTTTTCAAGAAGATGACTCTGGATAATATGCTGTTACTACAGCTCCACCCCCTCACCAAACATGGTCACTTCCTCCCAAAAACCCAAACTTGAGACTTAAAAACAAACATAGTTCTCAAACCAGCGAGGGACTCACGTTCACTTCAGCATCTGATTTAACCAGAGGGTCTTCAACCCTGACATATGGACAGTAAGGGAAACCACAACTACACGTTAAAAGATTCTGTCTGCGCAGGAGAGCTCGGCTGCTGATCCCGCCCCTTCCTCCACCCAGAACACACCTTTACCTTGTGTCGTTGCCGTGTTGCAGATATTCACGCTGATGGAAAGTTCAATGACTGTAGTGTTAGTGTTAGTTACGTCTCCTCTCGCCGTTCCTCCTCTACTCTGCTACTCGGGAACAGAACGCTGCAGGAGCCCCATTTGTCAACAGAGCTGTCAATCATGAGGCCACGCCCCCTTTTTTTACAGCATCTAATAACTAATTAAAAGTAAACTTGTGAGAAAAATGAACTCTTGGACATAAATCAGCATGATAAGAACTAACTATAATGTTTATAGTTTGACTCATGTCCCATGTGTTAACATGGAGGAGGCGGGGCTTATGACCTGTACTGACAGATGATTGAGCTGTCATGTCAACCAAAAACAAATCATCGTTCCCAAGAGGGGGCGTGGCTTTTTTCCCCAATTGGACAAGTTGTCCCCAATTAGCTGGTATTTGCTCTGAAATGTGTCCCTGAAAGGAGACTACACACACACACACACACACACACACACACACTGTCGCTGCTGGTGTCCGCTGTGCTCTGGTCCACTTCCTGTGGAGCTAACGGTCTTTCCTGTCAGTCACAAGGCAATTAATTACCGTGGTGACGCTCATTAATAAAGGTTTCACCCCACTGAGAGACACAGTCAGAGTCTGTGTGTGTGTGTGTGTGTGTGTTTCCAGCAGCCTCAGGAAGTTCAAAGCTGGGATCTGTCACCAGCTGTCCATTACTGAACACTCTCACTGTGTCTCTGCCTCTCAGTGATGACAGACTGCGATAAGATATCTGCCTCCGTCGGCTCCGTGTGTGTGTGTGTGTGTGTGTGTGTGTGTGTTTGTGAGTTACAGTGTGACATAGTGCGAACAGGCTGCGCTGGGGTTTTAATAAATGTCTGTAATCATTTATAATATTTCCAAAAACAATGTCCTTTAATAAAAACAGTACGGCGTCTTTTCTCAGTCGTTTATATTTAAACATTGTTGACTTGTGAGAAGTGAAAACGTACCTGTGTTTGTCGTTTAAAGGTCCTTAACATTCACAGCACAGGTGGTTTAACTCGCGCTAACAGGAGAAAAAGAAGCGTATTAATAATTTGTGATGCTGCCACATTTAAAGCCGTACTGCTTAATTATTTATATTGAAAATGGATGAAATGTGTGTGTGTGTAATGTTAAAGTGTTTCTTGATGTTGTCGCTCCACAGTGAAGTGTCAGCACCTGTTAGCTTCTGTTAGCTTCTGTTAGCTCCTCAGCAGACAGACACAGTGAGACTCTTTTTACATGGTGCAGCATTTAGAAGCTAAAGAGACAGACGTGAACCTGAGGATGTGGCGGAGACCAAAGCAGAGCTAAAAGAGCGTCAATGTTAGATCCTTCGACCACTCTTTGTTTTGTGCCTGCCACGTTTGGAAAAAGCTGCTGATGCTAACATGTTAGCTTCACCTGCTTTATAAACTGATGATTCTGTCTTACTGAGTTTAGAGGCTGAGCAGTTTGGTTGAGCTCAGCAGCTAAAATAGCTCAAGATAGCTAATGGTATATAGCAGCTATAAAGTTTCAGATCATCATGAACAGTTTGAAATCAGCTTACACAGTGTAGGCCTAGCTGCAGGGCTAGCTAACAGGTCAGCCAAGATGACTTCTTTACAGTTAGCTGATGTTTTATTTAAAGGGCTAAAATAGTACATTTGGTTTACAGCAGTCGTTTGATATTTGTCGGCATTCTTTATTTAAACACCTCACACAGTTTGATCTGCGTTAGCTTTATTTTAGTATCTACATGATGTTATTAGCTTATGGTTAATCATCATTGATCGTCCAGTTTAACAGCCGCTGTAGATGATTAAATTTAAAGCTTTTAAAAACTAATAAAAAACATTTGTATACGTCTGTGAAGAACTTCAGTCGGGCTTTAAGAGGCCAATCAGTTGGAAACTAAACCTTATTTCACTCTACCTGGTCAAACTCAGGGACATGCTTACACTGAACACAGTGTTTGACTCATCACCTCTCTCTCTCCGTAGGGTTGTCCTCAGATCCTCCCAACCTCTGACATCCTGGTCCCGGCTGGGATGGTTCGTCCAATCACGCTGCGAGCTCGTAACCTCCCCCAGCCTCAGTCGGGGCAGAAGAACTATGAGTGTGTGTTCAACATCCAGGGAAAAGTCCAACGCATCCCCGCTGTCCGCTTCAACTCCTCCTGCATCCAGTGTCAGAACACCTCGGTGAGACAGACTACACTACCCAGCATGCACTGCTCCTACAGGGCTACGACAAGAGGGCTTACAGTGTAAAGAATGTGATACACTGCATGTAGCAGCAGTACTTGAAGTAGTAACAGCATTCATAGTGCTAGCAGAGTAGCATAGAGAAGTGGTAATACTGTGCTGAAGAAGCAGCTGTTGTCATGGATACAGTAGGAGGGCTAGTAACCGTAGTGACAGTAGTACTTGTTGAAGTAATGTTAATAATGGCTGCAGTAGTCGTACTTGCATTGATAAATGGATGACATCATCATCTGACAACAGCCTCGACCTTTCACCCCGACACCCTCTGTCTCTCTGGCTGTCATGGCTACCTCAGGATTTGATACGACCCTTTGACCTCCAGGGGTCAGAGGTCAGGCTGCAGGTGGACAGAGAGTATTGATGTGTCTGACTGGGATTCAAATATCACACACACACACACACACACACACACACACACACACACACACACACAGATTGATTATTGTCCTTTACTGAGATGACACTCGCCATCCACCGTCCTGCATCTAAAACACACACACACACACACACACACACACACACACACACACACACAGCAACTGTTGTCCGTCTGCTTGCGCTCATTTCCTGTCCTTCATCTGTCTTCCTGTCGTTGAGCCCGCCCCGCAGACGCCTCACACACACACGCACACACACCCATTATTCAATGACATACCACTGCTAAATGCAGACAGCACACACACACACACACACACACACTTACATACAGATGGTCAGAATGTGTGTGTGCGTCTGTATTTAATTAAGTTACTACTCCCAGAGGAAATTGGCCATTTAGTACAACAGCACACACACACACACACACACACACACACACAGTCTTAGAATAAAGCACAGTGTCAGTGCTTGTTTCCTGCACACAGGAGGATTTACAGACTCACGTGGTTTCACTGGATGTAGAGATCGCTGTCGGCTCGAGCAGATGTGTGAGACACAAATAAAGCACCTACAGGAGTTCATCATTTTTGTGAGATGTCTGTGTGTCTATGGAGCTGGAGTCAGGACAGGGTTAGCTTAGCTTAGCATTAAGACTGGAAGCGAATGGAAACAGCTAGCCTAGCTCCGTCTGTTGTATCTTCTGTGTCTGATCTGTTGAAAAACAGAGAACAAACACCACCTGTGATTTTAGGATCAGTTCTGGATCGATTTCTATTTCCTGCTCGTGAGTCTGCTCCGTCGCTCGCTGCAGATGTTCGCCGTGTGTCGTAGTCTGGATGGATGATCATGTGATGAAGTTCACGTGTGGAAGCAGAAAGCTGATCGATGAAAGCTTGATGTGAGCAGACAGAGGGCGGTGAATGCTCTCATGTTTCCTCTCCTCTTCCTCACCTCCTCCTTTATTCTGCCCTCTCATATATCTCGTTTCTCTCCTCCTTTTATCATCCATTCTTTATCCATTTTGCTACATAAAAGGTTGAATATTAAATAAATAAGACATTGATATTTAGGACTTATACCGGTCCAGAGTCAGGAAGCGGGCAGCTGACATCACAGCAGACCCTTCACACCCCGGACACACACTGTTTAAGCTCCTCCCCTCCGGCAGGCGTTACAGAGCGCTGACACAGGAACATCCACTGTACCTGAGAACGTTCACCTCATTGTATGGACACACCTTTAATCATGTAAATATCATCCCTCATCTGACACGGCTCAGTGTGTCGGCCTCCCTCATGTCATCTGCAGCATCATTACATTCATATTATTTCAGCGTCCTTTGCACTCCTCAGTAGCGTGTGCACATTAGTTTAATGTTTAATCTTTAATGCTTGTACATAGAGAATCAAATTCCTTGTATGTGTACCTGGCCAATAAATCTGATCAGATCAATAGGATTGATAATAGTTCATCATCCAGTGTAGACCTCTCTCTGTGTTTGCGTCTGTTCAGAGTCACCAGACCCTCCCGTGTTCCCACATCTTTGTAAAACATTTTGTCATCACTGAACCAGGAAGTGTTCTTGAGATGACCTCTTGTACAGAAGGAGACAGGAAACAGAATGTCAGATAATAAATGTAACATTCACGTGTTGGACTGGAGCAGCAGAAAGCTCACCGATCAGATTCTTCCTCGTCCTCGCCTCATGAAGAGTTCGGCTGAAGTTCGTTCTTTCTTTGAGTTTTGTTTCAAAATAAATCTGAAATAAAAATCATGCGTTGGCATTAACGCACGTATTTTAAGGCACCAGCTGTAGAGGGCGCTCACATGCAGACAAATAAAATGCAGAAGAATCAACAAATTCATGTAAATAAAAATAAAGTAAAACATGGCTCCTGCACGCTCAATAAAGCCTGAGAGCCAATAAAAAGAGAGTTTAACCCTTTAATGTTACTTTATTTATAGTGTGAATGAAGTGTCTCCTTCAGGGCGGCCCTGTCAGCGTTTATCACACAAAGGAGCAACTTCGCGGAAGGAGTTCTTCCGAAGCAGGGCTGCGTGCGGACAAGATCAGACAACAGATACAAGAAATCATGCTACGTTTAGCATCCTGTTGCAACAAGGCCAAATGAGTTGGTTTAGGAATAAGTCCCGCCTCTGACTGGGCAGACAGCCAATCATAGTTTAGGAGGGTTGGCACGCTGACTGGGCTTGCAAAGTGAGGCTGCAGCATTTGCACAGAGAAGGGGTTAGGTGTTTGTAGAGCCACACAAACACTCTGAGGAGCATCTCGCCCTGAGCGGGGGTTCTATTATTGTCTTATCTGAGCAGGTTTACTGCAGGGGTGTCCACGGGGCGGCCTGCGGTGGCCAATCAGATTTCAGGGGAGGCCCATGTCACCTAAGGGCATCCCCCCAACACACCCCTGCATTTATTATTTATACTTTGTAGTTTTCAACACACGTGCAAAAGGTGAGATGCTCCTCGGGCGTGTGTTTGTATCTTATATGACGACCAAACTACATCAGAAAAGACTGTCACATGGTGAAGCTTGGTCAGAGCTGCAGCTGAACACGCTCCAGCTCTCAGCAGAAGAAGAAAAGACTGACACAGAAGCAGCTTTGACACACACACACACACACACAGTCCCGCTGCTGTTGCCAGGCACCTCTGACCCCATAGCGTCCGGGCATAGGGATTACCATGGGGACGACAGATCCACACTCCCACTCCGACAGTGTCCACCAGCTCTGTGACATTCAGACCCAGCAGGAGAGAGAGGGGAGTGAGAGGGGAGTGAGAGGGGAGAGAGACGGAGAGAAAAACCCAGACAGAAGCAGGAAGAGAAGTACCGACGAGAGAGAGGAGGGAAGAGAAACAGGAAATAAGTTATTGTCCCGGTGGGGAAAATATTTCTCAGTGAATTACAGAGAATAACAATCAAAGTGACACCTAACACAGATCACACAGTTACATCCCAGCAGGTCAGAAACAGCCAGCGCGCACACACACACACACACACACACAACACACACACACACACACACACGCGCACGGAGCAAGATTTACACTCTGCTGTGAGAGGGAATAAAAGATGTAAAGTTTATTGGTGGAATTAAATGGAAGTTTTGGATTCTGATGATAATAACTGTATTTTTACAGATCTTTTTAAAACATACTTACAAACTGTGGAAAGCTCAGATTGTTCTTCTAAGTGTGTGACAACATGACAGAAAGGATCCCTACAGAGATAGACCTTTTTGTTACAGAGGAAGATGATTGTTTTAACCACACACAGACGTTACATCGCTCTCTGCAGACACACCAGACTCCATTCAGAAAAACACTGATTTAAGCTCACAGGACAGGAGCTGCTGCTCTGCTGCTGCCTGGATCAGTTGGTGTATTTGTGTTATTGTGTGGCATTAGTGTTGTTAATGGTTATGTTGGATGCAGCACAATATTTTAGTTACACACACTGTTACAAGAGAAACTTACTGATTGAGGCAGCTATTTACTTGTAAACTCCTGTGTGTCTGAGAGCTTAAATCAGTGTTTTTCTGAATGGAGTCTGGTGTGTGTGCAGAGAGCGATGTAACGTCTGTTTGTGGTTTTTAAAATCATCTTCCTCTGTAACAAAAAGGTCTCTCTCTGTCGGGGTCGAGGGACCGAGCTTTGGCCTCCATCTTGGCCACGCCTTTGACTCTAAAGACACTAAAACGTTTAGTAGGCGGGTGTAAAAGGGCAACACTCGTGTTTGTGCTGCATCATGGTGATCTGGTGTGTGTGTGTGTGTGCGTGCGTGCTACGTGCGTGTGTGTGCGTGTGTGTGTGAGTTATGATGCTCTGTTGGGCTCAGCTGGCTGCTTTTAATGGAAAAATCAGGGCATTAGACACACACACATCTCTCTCTCTCTCTCTCTCTCTCTCTCTCTCTCTCTCTCCTCTCTCTCAATCGGTCGCGATATTGCACATATTTCAGCTGTGTGGTCATCACTCTAACACACACACACACACACACACACACACACACACACACAGTTATTAATATTGTGGTCGTTCTTGCAGCTCTGCAGAAAAGATCATTTTAATACCAACGCTTTATTAATTACAGCCCTGTGTTTCTACATGTGCGTGTGTTTCTGTGTGTGTGTGTGTGTGTGTGTGTGTGTGTGTGTGTGTGTGTGTGTGTGTGTGTGTGTGTGTGTGTGTGTGTGTGTGTGTGTGTGTGTGCGTGCGTGCGTGCGTGCGTGCGTGCGTGCGCGTGCGTGTGTGTGTGTGTGTGTGTGTGTGTGTGTGTGTGTGTGTGTGTGTGCGTGCGTGTGTGTGTGTGTGTGTGTGCGTGTGTTTCTGTGTGTGTGTTTCTGTGTGTGTGTGTGCGTGTGTGTGTGTGTGTGTGTGTGTGTGTGTGTGCGTGTGTGCGTGTGTTTCTGTGTGTGAGAGAGAGAGAGAGAGAGAGAGAGAGAGAGAGAGAGAGAGAGAGAGACGGAGAGAGAGAGAGAGACGGAGAGAGAGAGACGGAGAGAGAGAGAGAGAGAGAGACGGAGAGAGAGAGAGAGAGAGAGAGAGAGAGACGGAGGAGAGAGAGAGAGAGAGAGAGAGAGACGGAGAGAGACAGAGAGAGAGAGAGAGAGAGAGACGGAGAGAGAGAGAGAGAGAGAGAGAGAGAGAGACGGAGAGAGAGAGACGGAGAGAGAGAGAGAGAGAGAGAGAGACGGAGAGAGAGAGAGAGAGAGAGAGAGAGAGACGGAGAGAGACAGAGAGAGAGAGAGAGAGAGACGGAGAGAGAGAGAGAGAGAGAGAGAGAGAGAGAGAGAGAGACGAGAGACGGAGAGAGAGAGAGAGAGAGAGAGAGAGAGACGGAGAGAGAGAGAGAGAGAGAGAGAGAGAGACGGAGAGAGAGAGAGAGAGAGAGAGAGAGAGAGACGGAGAGAGAGAGAGAGACGGAGAGAGAGAGAGAGAGAGAGAGAGAGAGACGGAGAGAGAGAGAGAGAGAGAGAGAGACGGAGAGAGCAGGGTAAAAAGCTGTAAAACTCTCTTTTGCTGATGAAGGAATATTGAGCTGTGACTTAATGAAATTTGTTAATTTTGTGTGTGTGAGTGTGTGTACATCTGTGTGTGTATGTGCATGAGTGTGAGCATGTGTGTGTGAGCGTGTGTGTGTGTGTGTGTGAGCGTGAGCTTGTGTGTGTGTGTGTGTGTGTGTGTGTGTGTGTGTGCAGCAGACTCAGCCTGTAGCGTGACACAGAACATTTTACAGTAGATACGTATTTTTGCTGAAGTGAGGTTTTACAGCCGCCACACCTTAATTAATCTATCAGTGTGTGTGTGTGTGTGTGTGTGTGTGTGCGTGTTTGCAAGTGTGTGGCTGTGCTGTAAGTTAATGAAATGAGCAGACCAGAGTCATTAAGACACATTGATTTTCAATCTTTCAGAAAACTTCTCTCCCTTCTTTCACGGATCCTTTGGGTGTGTGTGTGTGTGTGTGGTGTGTGTGTGTGTGTGTGTGTGTGTGTGTGTGTGTGTGTGTGTGCGCGCGCGTGTGCGTGTGCGTGCGCGTGCGTGTGTGTGGTGTCGGATTATCTGCTGCCATTGGAGCATTGACATATTCAGGACACAGCCTCTCTGTCTTTTGAACAATGCTGGAGACGGGTTGTATTGTTCACTTCACAAAGACTACACACACACAAGCACACGCACACACGCACACGCACACACACACGCACACACGCACACACACACACACACACACACACACACACACACACACACACACACACACACACACACACACTCACACAGTTTCATATTTTCGTTCCATTAACACCCCACTGTTTATCTAAGATGAGACACTCGGAGACGGCAGGTAGATCAGGTTCAAATCCATTATGTTGTTTCCATGACTGCTTTCTGTTGGTTCCATGGAGACCTGCAGTCGCCATGACATCATCACTCTGCTCCGTGTGTGTGCGTGTCTATTTTCCATCTTTTTCTTCAAGGCCCTGCTGAGTTGATGGTATATGCACAGGCTTTGTTTCCTGTTGTACTTCCTGTGTTGTTACTGCAGTGTATTTGGTAGTGTGCTGTCAGGTACAAATATTAGCTTTAGCAACATAGCTTGGCTAACTGTGGATAATGTCTGTTAACATATAGATATGATCTGTAGTGTTGTTAGCTGTATGATCTGGTAAAGTGTTCATCGTTCTGTACTCACAGATCTAATTCATTTAAATAGAAGCTGTCGTGACACTCAGACTGTCATCAGCTGGAAGTTAATACATGAACATGTTTAAACAACTTTCTACTTAGAATCAGCTTCATTCTCTAATGCTAATTAAACTTCTGCAGTTTGTTTTCTAAGTGTGTTTAGCATTAGCGTCACTATCTTTACAAGTATAAGCTGTAGCATTAGCTGTAGCTAAACTTTAGCAGTTAAATATCAACGTTGCTCCAGCTAGGCTAATTTTTATACAACATGTACACGACAAAATCAAATGCAATTCATTAAATGGTCAATTTGTGTTATATATGTTATACAAATATTAGCAGTCATAGCGGCTGTAGCACTTGACATTAGCTGAAATAATGTTAGCTTTAGCAGCGTTGGCTGAGATGTGCTACAAATCTGCACCAACATTTTCTGATGCACACAAGCTGTCCAGTGTCAGCTGTGTTAGTAAGTGAAAGAATAGTCGCTCTAGTACTAACTAGTTACTGGCTAATAGTTAAAGATAAACTGCATCAGTTAACTGTTACATTGGCTAATCAAATGTTAGCCTAAGTAGCTAACAGAGGCTATGGAAAGGGTAGAAAGCTGTAGCATTAAATGAGCTAACATTAGCTGTGTGAAACTTACTCTCCTGTATGTTTATTTAAAGCAGCTCTCAGATACGGAGCTGCGCCTGCGTCTGCTGTACGCCGCTGTCTTCTATAATTAAACTCTTCCCTCTGATGATTCAAATTAACACATAATTGAATTTTTGGTTTCCT
>NW_027211638.1:0-2500 GCF_022749685.1 Semicossyphus pulcher
AGTTGATAGGGCAGACATTCGAATGAGACGTCGCCGCCACGAGGGCCAGCGATCGGCTCGAGGTTATCTAGAGTCACCAAAGCGGCCGGGGCGCCCCGAGAGGCACCCCGCATGGGTTTTGGGTCTGATAAATGCACGCATCCCCGGAGGTCAGCGCTCGTTGGCATGTATTAGCTCTAGAATTGCCACAGTTATCCAAGTAACGTTGGAGCGATCAAAGGAACCATAACTGATTTAATGAGCCATTCGCAGTTTCACTGTACGGGCCGTGTGTACTTAGACTTGCATGGCTTAATCTTTGAGACAAGCATATGCTACTGGCAGGATCAACCAGGTAGCCCCCTCTCTCGCGCGCGCACGCGCGCGCGCGTGGGGTTGTGTGCGGGGCCCCGCCGCCCAGACCAGGCTGGGTGGCGGAGCGAAGCGTGTGGCTGGGACACGGCTTCTTTCGGGGGTTTCGAGAAACATCGTGCTCGCCGGAGCACACGCCGCCTGAGGCCGGGCAGTGTTGCTTCCTTCCCGTTGCCGGTACGTGGAAGCAGCCGGGCCCGGCGGCGGGCTCCGTCGTGGGACTGCTGGGACAGACGGGGCGTCTCGGTCTCGCTACCAAGCGGCGGGCACCGGGGAGCGAGCGCGCGCGCGCGCGCCCTTTTCCCCGGGCCCAGAGAGGCGAACCCGCGGGCCGGAGGAGCCGTCCGCCCGAACACCGGCGCAAGGCCGGCCGGCGGAGGCCCTCCGATGGCGGGTCACGGTTGCCAATCGGTCAGAAAGAAAACCGGACCAAAGCGGCGAGAACCACCGGCAAATCCTGCCGGCGCGGCCCGGCTGAGGCCTCCCTCAGCCGGGCATCGAGCCCTGCGCGCTCCCGGGCAGCTCACGCGGAGGGCAGCGTTCTCGCCAAAGTGGGTTTCCGATTTCGTGCGAAAGGTCGCTTGCAGAACCCGGTAAAAGCGCGTCGCACCAGGGAAGGTGAAGCTGGGAAAGTTCCCAGCTTCTCCCCTTCTCCCCGTCAAAACACTCTGAAAAAGTGTTTCCACGGGGAGAAGGGGAAAGCTGGGGACGTCCCCTGCTTCCCCCTTCTCCCGTCTCCTTGGTGCCCCTGGCACTATGCTGAGCCGGGTAAAAGCGCGTCGCACCAGGGAAGGTGAAGCTGGGAAAGTTCCCAGCTTCTCCCCTTCTCCCCGTCAAAACACTTTGACAAATTTCAGCATGCTGCTTGTTTTTCGACGGGGAGAAGGGGGGAAGCTGGGGAGGCTCCCTGCCTCCCCCTTCCCCTCAGCGCCCCCGGTACTACTCTGGAGGAAGAGCAGGCGCGGCGAAAAACTGGGTTTCCGATTTCGTGCGAAAGGTCGCTTGCAGAACCCGGTAAAAGCGCGTCGCACCAGGGAAGGTGAAGCTGGGAAAGTTTCCAGCTTCCCCCCTTCTCCCCGTCAAAACACTTTGAAAAATTTCAGCATGCTACTTTTTTTCGACGGGGAGAAGGGGGGAAGCTGGGAAAGTTTCCAGCTTCCCCCCTTCTCCCCGTCAAAACACTTTGAAAAATTTCAGCATGCTGCTTTTTTTCGACGGGGAGAAGGGGGAAGCTGGGAAAGTTTCCAGCTTCCCCCCCTTCTCCCCGTCAAAACACTTTGACAAATTTCAGCATGATGCCTTTTCTTTGACGGGGAGAAGGGGGGAAGCTGGGGAGGCTCCCTGCCTCCCCCGTTCCCCTTCCCCTCAGCCCCCCCGGTACTACTCTGGAGGAAGAGCAGGCGCGGCGAAAAACTGGGTTTCCGATTTCGTGCGAAAGGTCGCTTGCAGAACCCGGTAAAAGCGCGTCGCACCAGGGAAGGTGAAGCTGGGAAAGTTTCCAGCTTCCCCCCTTCTCCCCGTCAAAACACTTTGAAAAATTTCAGCATGCTACTTTTTTTCGACGGGGAGAAGGGGGGAAGCTGGGAAAGTTTCCAGCTTCCCCCCTTCTCCCCGTCAAAACACTTTGAAAAATTTCAGCATGCTGCTTTTTTTCGACGGGGAGAAGGGGGAAGCTGGGAAAGTTTCCAGCTTCCCCCCCCCCCCCCCCTTCTCCCCGTCAAAACACTTTGACAAATTTCAGCATGATGCCTTTTCTTTGACGGGGAGAAGGGGGAAGCTGGGGAGGCTCCCTGCCTCCCCCTTCCCCTCAGCGCCCCCGGTACTACTCTGGAGGACGAGCAGGCACGGCGAAAAACTGGGTTTCCGATTTCGTGCGAAAGGTCGCTTGCAGAACCCGGTAAAAGCGCGTCGCACCAGGGAAGGTGAAGCTGGGAAAGTTCCCAGCTTCCCCCCTTCTCCCCGTCAAAACACTTTGAAAAATTTCAGCATGCTGCTTTTTTTCGACGGGGAGAAGGGGGAAGCTGGGAAAGTTTCCAGCTTCCCCCCCTTCTCCCCGTCAAAACACTTTGAAAAATTTCAGCATGCTGCTTTTTTTCGACGGGGAGAAGGGGGAAGCTGGGAAAGTTTCCAGCTTCCCCCCCTTCTCCCC
>NW_027211638.1:35000-36513 GCF_022749685.1 Semicossyphus pulcher
TTTCCAGCTTCCCCCCCTTCTCCCCGTCAAAACACTTTGACAAATTTCAGCATGATGCCTTTTCTTTGACGGGGAGAAGGGGGGAAGCTGGGGAGGCTCCCTGCCTCCCCCGTTCCCCTTCCCCTCAGCCCCCCCGGTACTACTCTGGAGGAAGAGCAGGCGCGGCGAAAAACTGGGTTTCCGATTTCGTGCGAAAGGTCGCTTGCAGAACCCGGTAAAAGCGCGTCGCACCAGGGAAGGTGAAGCTGGGAAAGTTTCCAGCTTCCCCCCTTCTCCCCGTCAAAACACTTTGAAAAATTTCAGCATGCTACTTTTTTTCGACGGGGAGAAGGGGGGAAGCTGGGAAAGTTTCCAGCTTCCCCCCTTCTCCCCGTCAAAACACTTTGAAAAATTTCAGCATGCTGCTTTTTTTCGACGGGGAGAAGGGGGAAGCTGGGAAAGTTTCCAGCTTCCCCCCCCCCCCCCCTTCTCCCCGTCAAAACACTTTGACAAATTTCAGCATGATGCCTTTTCTTTGACGGGGAGAAGGGGGAAGCTGGGGAGGCTCCCTGCCTCCCCCTTCCCCTCAGCGCCCCCGGTACTACTCTGGAGGACGAGCAGGCACGGCGAAAAACTGGGTTTCCGATTTCGTGCGAAAGGTCGCTTGCAGAACCCGGTAAAAGCGCGTCGCACCAGGGAAGGTGAAGCTGGGAAAGTTCCCAGCTTCCCCCCTTCTCCCCGTCAAAACACTTTGAAAAATTTCAGCATGCTGCTTTTTTTCGACGGGGAGAAGGGGGAAGCTGGGAAAGTTTCCAGCTTCCCCCCCTTCTCCCCGTCAAAACACTTTGAAAAATTTCAGCATGCTGCTTTTTTTCGACGGGGAGAAGGGGGAAGCTGGGAAAGTTTCCAGCTTCCCCCCCTTCTCCCCGTCAAAACACTTTGACAAATTTCAGCATGCTGCTTTTTTTCGACGGGGAGAAGGGGGAAGCTGGGAAAGTTTCCAGCTCCCCCCCCCCCTTCTCCCCGTCAAAACACTTTGACAAATTTCAGCATGATGCCTTTTCTTCGACAGGGAGAAGGGGGAGGCTGGGGAGGCTCCCTGCTTCCCCCCTCCTAACGCTGGGCCCCCGGAGGCCTCGGCATTGGCCCGGTGGCCCCAGTACACAGGCCTGCAGGGGACTGGCGGTGAAAATTTCGTCACATAACACCCGCTACCATACCCTAGCTCTCACATGGTAACGGTTTCGGACTCCTATCTGACTGTTTCGACGCAGTCATGTCCCCCGACTCTGGGAGACCCGGGATGAGCCCCCGGAGACCCAGGCTGGGTCCGGTGGCCCCAGTACACAGGCCTGCAGGGGACTGGCGGTGAAAATTTCGCCACAAAACACCCGCCAGCATACGCTAGCTCTCACATGTAACGGTTTCGGACTCCTATCTGACTGATTCGACGCAGTCATGTCCCCTGACTCTGGGAGACCCGGGATGAGCCCCCCGGAGACCCAGCTGGGTCCTGAGGACCCAGCCCTCACCC
>NW_027211648.1:2500-120000 GCF_022749685.1 Semicossyphus pulcher
TTTTGTGTGTGCCAACACCTGAAGAAGGTCCGGAAAGGACCGAAACGTCGTGTTTCATTTTCATTTCATTTGGCACACTTCTTTTATTTGTTTTTTTATTTTAAAATAATTTCCTTTCCCACTTTTGGGAAAGCGTTTTTCGTTTTTTTTCATTAAAAACAAAAAGTTTTTTTAAAAACTAAACTATATATAAACAAAACAAAACAAATGATGGAGGACTGGACGGTGGTACGCTACGGCAACAGACGCCGTCGCGACCGCCAAGTCCATTGGGGCCGGGGAGTCGGGCGTTCGGACGGGTGGATGGACCGTGCACCCACCTTCTCCTCACGGAGGGGGTATCCGGATCCCTATCCTAACCCTATCCCTAAACCTAATCCTGGCTCTAAAATTTTAGTTCATGGGTTTTCCTAAAACCTAATCCCAACCCCAGCCCTAACCCTAACCTTAACCCTGACTCTAAATTTTAACTTCAGGGGTAATCCCTTTATTTAACCCTAACCCTAACCCTAACCACAACCCTAACCCTAACCCTATCCACAACTTTGGCCCTAACCCTAACCATAGAACCTAACCCTAACCATAATATTGGCCCTAACCCTAACCGTAACTCTAAGTTTTAAATTTATGGGTTAAAGAGTAATATACATAATTTAATTATTCATTTTTCATACATAGATAATAAATTAATTAATAAATAACTTAATAGATGATAATAAATAACATTGATAGAATCATAAATATATAAATATACTATAATACATTAATAAATAAATATATAAACTATAATACATCAATAAATAAATATATAAACTATAATACATCAATAAATAAATATATACTATGTCATTATAATATAATTAATATGCACAGGGTTAAAAAAGTGGTTACGGTATATCTAAATGCATTAACAAGGGGTTAAAAACAAGGGAACACTAACATAAGGATAAAAACTAAGCCAAAAAATAAGTTAAAAACAGAGGGTATAAAAGGGAGGAAAGCATTGACAGAGCTCATTTGCAATTTGACCGGCAAGCGAGTAGGAGCTCTTTACAGCCATTCATTGCTAGCCTGTTTTTTGTGTGCCAACACCTGAAGAAGGTCCGGATTGGACCGAAACGTAGTGTTTCATTTTAATTTCATTTGGCACACTTCTTTTATTTCATCTTTTATTTTTAAAAAAACAATTTCCTTTCCCACTTTTGGGAAAGCGCTTTTCGTTTTCTTTTTTTTACCAAAAACAAAAAGTTTTTTTAAAAACTAAACTATATATAAACACAAACAAAACAAATGTCAGAGGACTGGACGGTGGTACGCTACGGCAACAGACGCCGTCGCGACCGCCAAGTCCATTGGGGCCGGGGAGTCGGGCGTTCGGACGGGTGGATGGACCGTGCACCCACCTTCTCCTCACGGAGGGGGTATCCGGATCCTTATCCTAGCCGGCGAGTGCCTCCCCCCAGGACTGCTCGATACTTCGGTCCCCAATCCCGCTCGTATGCAGCGGTGGCACGCCAAGACGGTCCACGACCAGCCCGGAGGTGGGAATCTCCACGGGCCGAAGGGTCTGACGTAAGGCGGGAACCAGCTGACCCCGTGTTTGGGACATTGGTTCGTCGGTTACACGAGGTAATCAGGATGGTCCACCACCTGCAGAATGTGGCGTGCAAACCAGGGAAGCCAGAGCCCCGCATGATTGCCAGGATGGTGGATACCCTTGCAGGGATGATTAAGCCTGCGAGTCCCACACAGTTGACTTTGGAGGCCATCAATGGGAACGCCAAAAACTGGGGTCAGATGACATACCAGATCTTGATGGTGCACTATGAGACTGGCCTGGAGAAGGCTCTGGAGGAAGTCTCTGGTCTCCTCACCCCAGATTGGAAGGCGGCCTTCGGGGTGGCTGTTCGTTGGGCAAGAAGGAACCTTCCGCGCATCACGCAGAAAGTTATAGACCATGCTGAGGCAACCATAACAGCCAGAACGGGGACTACAGACACTGCACGGGTTCAGGTTGCACAGCAGGTTCAGGCTCCGCAGCAGGCACAGGCTCCGCAGCGGACCACGGCCACAGTCCAGACCCGGGGTCCACAGCCACCTCCAACTAGGAGTTCGGTGGCAACAATGACGGACCAAGTGGACCAGGGAACGGAGTGGTACGATTGTCCTCCACAAGATGAAGCTCCCCAAGAGCGCAGGGTGCCACGGAGGAGTGGAGTGAGTTCCGGAGGTCGCAAATCCACTGAAGACAATTTTCTTCAGGAGGTGATGTTGGAACCTGTGGAGGAGCATGGAGCGGTGTTAGCCCCCATCCCTACTGCTTCGCAGGAGGAGTGGGCGGCCATGTTTGATGAGCTACAAGAGGAGGAAGAGCGAGAAGAGGCTCAAGTTCAGGAGGCTGAAGCTAGGCAGACCACTGCTCAAGTCCATCGGGAGGCAGAGGACGACGAGGAAGATGTTTTTGAGGAGTCCTTTGAACGCTTCGTTGCTCCACAGCCACAAAGATTCAAGGTGTACAGACACCCCAACACCCAAAGGAAACTGACTGATTGGGACCTGGTGGTTCATAAGAAGATACTCTGGATAGGTGACTCAAACTTGGTCAGCTTTCCAGAGTATTTTAATAAAGACCTCCAAATTGAGAGCTTTCCGGGGGCCCACTTCCGCCATGGTCAGGCACTCATGGAAAAAACAGTGCCACCGGATGAGGTCATAGTGGAGAAGATTATCCTGTCGTTCGGCATTAACAGCCGAGCAAATAAGTCAAAAGAGACTACCATTAAGAATGTCCAGGGGGCAATCAGGTCGACAAGGCGGAAGTTCCCATATGCGGGAATTTGGATTCCCTTGGTGAACTTCTCCCCTGCTCTGCCTGCTGAGGAAAGGGAGAACTTGGAGGTCTTAAATGACCACATTGAAAGGAACATGCCTTATATCCCTCTCCTTCCTGAACCCCAATTTCAAACGGAGGTGGATGATGTGCACTGGACTGAGGAAACAGGGAGTGCCATGTTTGATCATTGGATGGCCTTTTTAAACTCCAACACCCCTTGAGTCTGGAGGAAGAGGGGATGGATGGACTACAGTCCGTTCATGCTCAAGATGTAGTGGTCTTAGCAAAACATTTTAATCTTTCTAGACCACAACGTCATCTTTTGGGAAAGGGATTATCCTTTATTCCCACATTGAACCTAGGCAAGGATCAAAAAGCGCAATTGGAATATGACATACAAAATTATCACCGCAAGATTAAATTAGCAGCCTACTTTAGAAATTCAAACCGGAAAAAACAATTGCCCTTCATTGGGCCTTCATACTGGACACCACCATTAGACGAGTTACCAATAGAGGTTAAAAATCTAATTCATAAGGATTTAATGGAATTTAAAAAGAATTATAAACCGGTTCAGGAAGAATTTAATATTTCATTGGAAGAGGTAAAAGCATTGCGCGAATTAAAAAATACAAAACACATAATAATTAAGCCAGCCGATAAGGGCTCGGCTATTGTCATTTTAAGTAGGGATCAATACATATTTGAGGTAGAACGGCAATTAAATGATACGGAGTACTATAAAAAACTGGAAAAACCTATTTACATGGATACTATTCCGATGATAGTGGAAATTCTAGATTCACTTAAAAAGAAGAAGTTCATAAATTCGAAACAGAGACAATATTTAAGGGGGAATCTACAGCCCAGAGAACGGAGATTCTATATTTTGCCAAAAATTCATAAAGATCCAGAGAAATGGACAGTTCCATATGAAATTCCCCCAGGGAGGCCGATTGTCTCAGATTGTGGAAGCGAGACATATTTTACGGCAGAATATCTTGATTATCATTTAAATCCGTTGTCCACAAGACACCCTGCGTATGTTAAAGATACGTATCATTTTATAGAACTTGTTAAGGACTTAAGGATCCCGTCTGATTTCTATTTTTTTTCTATGGATGTTGACAGTTTGTATACAAACATTCCAATCCAAGATGGGATTGATTGTATTAAAAACGCTTTTAACAAATATCCTGACCCAAAAAGGCCTGATCAAGAATTATTAAAATTATTAGAGATCAATTTGACCCGGAATGATTTCATGTTCAATAACAAATTTTATTTACAGATTAAGGGAACGGCCATGGGTAAGAAGTTCGCACCAGCTTATGCAAATATTTTTATGGCTAACTGGGAAGAAAGAGCAGTTTTAAAATGTGAAAAGAAGCCAGCATATTATCTTCGATATCTAGATGATATTTGGGGAATTTGGACGGGATCCGAAAAAGAATTTCATGAGTTCGTGAAAGTTATAAATTCACATGATCCTTCGATTAGATTAAAAACAGAAATTGATAAACAATCAATAGACTTTTTAGACACAACAATTTTCAAAGGACCAAATTTTTATACAGATTTTAAATTGGACATTAAAGTCCATTTTAAAAGCACAGATACCCATGCTTTGTTGCATAAAAAAAGTTTTCACCCAAAGCATACGTTTAAGGGTATAATAAAATCACAGCTTCTTAGGTTCAAACGTATTTGCACACGTGAGGAACATTTTAGAGAAGCAGTTAAGGTCCTGTTCAAAGCATTGAGAAGAAGAGGCTATTCGAGGTCGTTTTTGAGGCACTGTTTCAAAACCTTTCAAGCCAGAAAGGAAAGGGATCATGGGGATTTACTTCCATTTATCACAACTTTTTCTTCACCAAGCAAGGTGATTAATAGAAAACTTAAAACAAATTTTTGTAGTGCAGGAATGATTTTGGATTCAACAGTCATTTCGGCTTATAGAAGGAATAAAAATCTAAAGGACCTTCTTGTTGGAGCCAAATTACCGCCTTTAATTGTTGAAAAAACACAGAAGTTGGAAAAATCATATTTCGCAAGATTACATTTTATTAAAAACAATAGAGAAAAAACTTGGATTAAGATTGAACAAGGTTTTAGTCCAAAAACAAAAAACTGTGTTTATGTTATTTTTTGTACAAAATGTGAAACTAAATATGTCGGAGAGACGAAGAATACTCTGTCCACACGAGTAAATCAACACAGATATAACATTACAAACAAAAAAGAAGTGGACACGCTTTTAGTTAATCATTTTTTGATCCATGGCTTAGCATCACTCAGAATGGCTGGTTTACAAAAAGACATTAATTGGACGGATTGGGAGAGAAAAAAGAGGGAAAGATACTGGATATTTCGTTTGGGTACCAGGGAACCATTTGGGTTCAATCTGAAATATAATTGATGGGTTTGTGAGTTTTTCAATCCTAACCCTAACCCTAAACTTAACCCTAACCCACAATACCTTTCCTAACCCTAACCCCAATCCCTAAACCTAATCCTGGCTCTAAAATTTTAGTTCATGGGTTTTCCTAAAACCTAATCCCAACCCCAGCCCTAACCCTAACCTTAACCCTGACTCTAAATTTTAACTTCAGGGGTAATCCCTTTATTTAACCCTAACCCTAACCCTAACCACAACCCTAACCCTAACCCTATCCACAACTTTGGCCCTAACCCTAACCATAGAACCTAACCCTAACCATAATATTGGCCCTAACCCTAACCGTAACTCTAAGTTTTAAATTTATGGGTTAAAGAGTAATATACATAATTTAATTATTCATTTTTCATACATAGATAATAAATTAATTAATAAATAACTTAATAGATGATAATAAATAACATTGATAGAATCATAAATATATAAATATACTATAATACATTAATAAATAAATATATAAACTATAATACATCAATAAATAAATATATAAACTATAATACATCAATAAATAAATATATACTATGTCATTATAATATAATTAATATGCACAGGGTTAAAAAAGTGGTTACGGTATATCTAAATGCATTAACAAGGGGTTAAAAACAAGGGAACACTAACATAAGGATAAAAACTAAGCCAAAAAATAAGTTAAAAACAGAGGGTATAAAAGGGAGGAAAGCATTGACAGAGCTCATTTGCAATTTGACCGGCAAGCGAGTAGGAGCTCTTTACAGCCATTCATTGCTAGCCTGTTTTTTGTGTGCCAACACCTGAAGAAGGTCCGGATTGGACCGAAACGTAGTGTTTCATTTTAATTTCATTTGGCACACTTCTTTTATTTCATCTTTTATTTTTAAAAAAACAATTTCCTTTCCCACTTTTGGGAAAGCGCTTTTCGTTTTCTTTTTTTTACCAAAAACAAAAAGTTTTTTTAAAAACTAAACTATATATAAACACAAACAAAACAAATGTCAGAGGACTGGACGGTGGTACGCTACGGCAACAGACGCCGTCGCGACCGCCAAGTCCATTGGGGCCGGGGAGTCGGGCGTTCGGACGGGTGGATGGACCGTGCACCCACCTTCTCCTCACGGAGGGGGTATCCGGATCCTTATCCTAACCCCTAACCCTAACCCTAACCCCAAAGGAAACAACAATAAAGCAGGTGCAGAAGGCTCGCAGAGCATCCAAACTTGCATTCCCGGACGCAGAAATCTACATCCCGGTGATCAACTACTCGGACACACTACCCCCGGAACAACAGAGGAACCTGGATACACTGAATAAGTACATCATGGAGAATACGAATCACATCCCAAAACTGCGGAAACAGGACTTTAAAACAGCAAGGGACAACGTCCACTGGACCACAGAAACAGCAGAAAAGATGCTGCAACACTGGATGACGCATTTAAACTAGACATCCCCACAAGCCTACAAACTGAGGAGGGGAGCAAGAACATAGTACTCCTGGCCAACAACTTTCAACCGACAGAGCCCCAAATAAAACTACTGGAAAAAGGACTTTCCTTCATCCCCACGCTAGATATCCACAAACAACAGAGGAATAACCTAAGACAGGACATAGGAATATACCACAGGAAACTAAAACTGGCAGCCTTTTTCCAAAACAAGAGAAAAAAGGACAGGATACCCTTCATGCCCACATCCAAATGGGAGCCTAGAGGGGGACAAATTGCCCAGGAAATCACCGACTTGATCACCCTAGACAGGGAAGCACTAGACGTACTGCCAGAACAACATAGAGATCACTGTAACCTAACGCAGGAGGAGGTAACAGCCCTCAGGAACCTAGCCAAAAACAGAAACATAGTCATTAAACCAGCAGACAAGGGAAGCGCTATAGTGATCATGGACAGAGAACAGTACATCTGGGAGGCTGAGAGACAGCTCAACAACCAGGAACACTACAGGAAACTACAGGAACCCACTTACCTAAAAACAGTGGAGGACATAAATAAAATCATAGATACGCTGTTGGACAAAAAATACATAAATACGAAACAGAGCAGCTACCTAAAGGGAAAAGAAGCACCCAGAGCCAGGATATTCTACCTACTACCCAAGATTCACAAAGCACCAGACACATGGCCTAAACCGTATGAGATTCCATCAGGAAGGCCGATTGTCTCTGACTGCAACAGTGAATCCTACAGGACGGCAGAATACATAGATTTCTTTCTAAATCCTCTGTCGAACCGCCATCCTAGCTACATAAAGGACACCTATGATTTTGTAGCCAAAATCAGAGGCATCACCGTCCCACAGTCTGCGTTTTTATTCAGTATAGATGTAGACAGCCTATACACTAACATAGAAACAACAGAGGGACTAAAAGCAGTTAGGAAATGGTTCAACAAATACCCGGACAAAGACAGACCGGATGCAGAAATCCTGGAACTCCTGTTCATCAACCTGACGAAAAACGACTTTGAATTCAACCAGGAATTTTACCTCCAAATCAAAGGGACAGCAATGGGCAAGAAATTCGCACCAGCCTATGCGGACATTTACATGGCTGACTGGGAAGAAACAGTCTTCGAGAAATGCACACACAAACCCACACACTACTTTAGATATTTAGATGACATCTGGGGCACATGGACACACGGCACAGACACATTTTTAGACTTCACGAACATCTTAAACACGCACCACACATCGATCAAAGTTAAACACACCACACATAACTCCTCAATTAATTTCTTAGACACCACCACATACAAAGGCCCTGATTTTAACCGCACTAACACATTAGACACAAAGGTTTATTTCAAAGATACTGACACACATTCATTACTACACAAAAACAGCTTCCACCCAAAACACACATTCAGAGGACTTGTTAAATCCCAACTCTTAAGATTCCACAGAATCTGCAGCCAGTCCACGGAATTTGAAAAGGCCACTCAGACTCTATATGGGTCGTTGAGGAAAAGAGGCTACGCCCGGAGCTTCCTGAGGAAAATCCGAAAGTCGTTTCTGGAAACAAAGGAGAAGAACCTCAAAACTCCCATCCCCCTGATAACAACTTACTCGAGCCTAAGTATCCACATTAACAACAGAATCAAAAGGAACTTTGAAGACACTCAAAGGAACAATTCTGTGATGCAGGAATTTAGGATCATATCAGCATATAGGAAAAACAAAAACTTACAGGACATCTTAGTCAAAAGTAAACTAAAACCAAAACCGGGACAACCACACAAAAACAAACCGCAGTTCTTTAAAGAGAAAAAATCTGTAAAGAACAGGGGAACCAAACAGGTATTTCCCATCCTCCAGAAAATCAATCTGGACACAAGAAACTGCGTGTACATCATCACATGCAACAAATGCGGGAGCCAGTACATAGGAGAAACAGGGAATTCCATCCGAATCCGACTGGCACAACACAGATATAACATTAAGAACCAGAAAGAAATGCACACTAAATTAGTCCCACATTTTCTGGAACACGGCCTTCAATCACTAGAAGTGAGCGGACTCGAACACAACATTAATTGGACAGCTGCACAACGGCAGCAGACAGAGAGATACTGGATTCGTCAACTCGACACCAGATATCCCACTGGACTGAACATTAAATAAATTTGACATGCTTTCTCAGCCCGACCTGCCGAGTATCAGAGTGAGGTTGGAATCAGGGAATCCACAGATGGCCTATGCATTCCCTGTCTTTTTTAGAAGCACAAGTCAGTTAAAACTGACAGCTCTAGAAAGCAGGATCCGTTGTCCCGAACCTAACCAGCTCGTGCCTCTGGGGAAGCAGCCCTGCCATTGGCAGACTGTCCAGATCAAACCGATCAATGAGAAAGGAGGGGGCGGAGAAAGCGGGCGGAGCCCAAAATACACAGACACAAATAGAGCAGCAAAACACTGAGCAGCCACACTGCCTGATGAAGATCTAACCAGATCGAAACGTCGCGACCTACACACCGAGAAAAAGGACAAGCTTCCACCTCCAGCAAGAACCAGAAGGACGAACCCTCCCTCCACGGAAGAGAACTCTCTCCACAGAGGACCAACAAGGAGCAAAACTGACTTAGGTTGATACCTTACTCAGTTTACTCAGGAGACCTTCACAAAGGACCTCTCCACACGCTGCAGCAGCCCTCCAGCAGAAACAGCACTCCGGAGGACTCAGCCTACAGCACAAAAACACAAATCTAACACAGGTCGATACCTAACGGTGCCAACCAAAGCCTTGTTAAATTTGTTAGGTAAGTATGAGCCACAAAGGTAGACGCCAGCCCCGGGCTGACAACACACACTACCAGAGAGGCTACACCACAGCACACACACAGCACCACAGGAAAAGACAAATGACACAGTGTCAGAGCTCTTTTCAAATCACGGTGAGAATAATGTTTAATTTGATCCGTATGGTACACCACCTGCGCAATATTACTGTCAGCGTGGACCACAACAAAGAGTCCAGACCGGATCCTCCCAGCCTGCTACGCAAGATGAAGGAACTGATGGATCTCATCAAACCAGCTTGCCCGACAGGGAAAACCTTGCTCCTCCTGGAAGGCAATGCTAGAAACTGGGGCTACAATACTCGAGTAATCCTTGATGGACACTACACTGATGAGATCGACAGACTGTCCGCAGAGCTCTCCCAGGTGCTCACAGGAAACTGGAGAGAACCATGGGAAGTAGCTCAACGCTGGGCCTGGAACAACCTCGGCAAGAGACTGCACAGGAGCTCTCTGGAGCACACCAGGGCCATCATCATCAGCGTAAACAGCCCCAAAACAACACCTTCACAGCCACCGACCACCACTCAGAACCGGTACAGCGTGCTGACGGAGGAAACCGAGAGGGAGACAGAGACCGGCAACAGCTCTCAGAGTGCTAGCACAGGAGAGAATGAAAATCCTGCCCCCTGGACGATCCCTCCAAGGATCGCCCCTGCAGACACGCCGGCACTGTCACAGACAGAATTCCCTCAGATTCCAAAAACCCGACGCACGCCGAACAACAGGAGCCGTGAGAATAAAAAGAGGAGCAACGCAGAACCAGCCGCGACTCCCCCTCCGGCCTTCCAGCCGTCTGAGATTTCCCCGGCAGGCTCACCACTTGCACCTTCTTCCCTGCAGCTCTCTACCCACTCGGTCACTCCAACACCTAGACCGAGATCCCGCCTGCATGCCTCCCCCACTGCCTCTGCATCCTGTGCGCCTGCCTCCCTCATCTCCCCAGCATCTAACTTGGATGCTTCTCTCCTCCCTTCTCACTCTCCATTTTCTGCTTCCCTCCTCTCTACCCACACCTCTCACTCATCTGTGCCTAATCTTAACCTTTCACCCTGCATGCCTGACCTGAACCCTCCTGCCTTATCTATTAACCTTTCCCTCGACCCTAACTCTAACCCTAACCAAATTCCATCTTCTCTCTCTACCCCGGCTCCTGCTGCCTCGTCTCCTAATCCTTCCCCTGACTCTAACCCTAACCCACCTCCATCCTCTCCCTCGCTCCCGTCTCCTGCTGCCTTGTCCCCTAATCTTTCCCCGGACACTAACCCTAACTTGAATCAACTTTCACCCTCTCTCTCCATCCCGTTTCCTGACCTCTCCACTGCACCGGCTTCTCCAGCCTCCTCTCCCTCCTCCCCCACTCCTCCCAGGGCGCACATCTTCCCCGTAGTAACTGTACAACGGACACTAGTCTCTACCGAGACTCCCAAAACAACTTACAGACCAACACGCCACCCAAACACCAGTAGGAAAAACCTGGATTGGTCCCTGAAAACCCGGAAAAGTTGTCTCATCATCGGTGACTCGAATCTGGCTAACATCCCACCACACACGAACGAGGATGTCCAGATTGACAGCTATCCGGGCGCTAAATTCTCCCACGTGGAACCGCTGCTACAAGCACACAGGGACAACACCACGGTGAAGAAAGTAGTGCTCTCTTTCGGGATCAATAACAGGGAAAACAAACCAAAGGAAACAACAATAAAGCAGGTGCAGAAGGCTCGCAGAGCATCCAAACTTGCATTCCCGGACGCAGAAATCTACATCCCGGTGATCAACTACTCGGACACACTACCCCCGGAACAACAGAGGAACCTGGATACACTGAATAAGTACATCATGGAGAATACGAATCACATCCCAAAACTGCGGAAACAGGACTTTAAAACAGCAAGGGACAACGTCCACTGGACCACAGAAACAGCAGAAAAGATGCTGCAACACTGGATGACGCATTTAAACTAGACATCCCCACAAGCCTACAAACTGAGGAGGGGAGCAAGAACATAGTACTCCTGGCCAACAACTTTCAACCGACAGAGCCCCAAATAAAACTACTGGAAAAAGGACTTTCCTTCATCCCCACGCTAGATATCCACAAACAACAGAGGAATAACCTAAGACAGGACATAGGAATATACTACAGGAAACTAAAACTGGCAGCCTTTTTCCAAAACAAGAGAAAAAAGGACAGGATACCCTTCATGCCCACATCCAAATGGGAGCCTAGAGGGGGACAAATTGCCCAGGAAATCACCGACTTGATCACCCTAGACAGGGAAGCACTAGACGTACTGCCAGAACAACATAGAGATCACTGTAACCTAACGCAGGAGGAGGTAACAGCCCTCAGGAACCTAGCCAAAAACAGAAACATAGTCATTAAACCAGCAGACAAGGGAAGCGCTATAGTGATCATGGACAGAGAACAGTACATCTGGGAGGCTGAGAGACAGCTCAACAACCAGGAACACTACAGGAAACTACAGGAACCCACTTACCTAAAAACAGTGGAGGACATAAATAAAATCATAGATACGCTGTTGGACAAAAAATACATAAATACGAAACAGAGCAGCTACCTAAAGGGAAAAGAAGCACCCAGAGCCAGGATATTCTACCTACTACCCAAGATTCACAAAGCACCAGACACATGGCCTAAACCGTATGAGATTCCATCAGGAAGGCCGATTGTCTCTGACTGCAACAGTGAATCCTACAGGACGGCAGAATACATAGATTTCTTTCTAAATCCTCTGTCGAACCGCCATCCTAGCTACATAAAGGACACCTATGATTTTGTAGCCAAAATCAGAGGCATCACCGTCCCACAGTCTGCGTTTTTATTCAGTATAGATGTAGACAGCCTATACACTAACATAGAAACAACAGAGGGACTAAAAGCAGTTAGGAAATGGTTCAACAAATACCCGGATAAAGACAGACCGGATGCAGAAATCCTGGAACTCCTGTTCATCAACCTGACGAAAAACGACTTTGAATTCAACCAGGAATTTTACCTCCAAATCAAAGGGACAGCAATGGGCAAGAAATTCGCACCAGCCTATGCGGACATTTACATGGCTGACTGGGAAGAAACAGTCTTCGAGAAATGCACACACAAACCCACACACTACTTTAGATATTTAGATGACATCTGGGGCACATGGACACACGGCACAGACACATTTTTAGACTTCATGAACATCTTAAACACGCACCACACATCGATCAAAGTTAAACACACCACACATAACTCCTCAATTAATTTCTTAGACACCACCACATACAAAGGCCCTGATTTTAACCGCACTAACACATTAGACACAAAGGTTTATTTCAAAGATACTGACACACATTCATTACTACACAAAAACAGCTTCCACCCAAAACACACATTCAGAGGACTTGTTAAATCCCAACTCTTAAGATTCCACAGAATCTGCAGCCAGTCCACGGAATTTGAAAAGGCCACTCAGACTCTATATGGGTCGTTGAGGAAAAGAGGCTACGCCCGGAGCTTCCTGAGGAAAATCCGAAAGTCGTTTCTGGAAACGAAGGAGAAGAACCTCAAAACTCCCATCCCCCTGATAACAACTTACTCGAGCCTAAGTATCCACATTAACAACAGAATCAAAAGGAACTTTGAAGACACTCAAAGGAACAATTCTGTGATGCAGGAATTTAGGATCATATCAGCATATAGGAAAAACAAAAACTTACAGGACATCTTAGTCAAAAGTAAACTAAAACCAAAACCGGGACAACCACACAAAAACAAACCGCAGTTCTTTAAAGAGAAAAAATCTGTAAAGAACAGGGGAACCAAACAGGTATTTCCCATCCTCCAGAAAATCAATCTGGACACAAGAAACTGCGTGTACATCATCACATGCAACAAATGCGGGAGCCAGTACATAGGAGAAACAGGGAATTCCATCCGAATCCGACTGGCACAACACAGATATAACATTAAGAACCAGAAAGAAATGCACACTAAATTAGTCCCACATTTTCTGGAACACGGCCTTCAATCACTAGAAGTGAGCGGACTCGAACACAACATTAATTGGACAGCTGCACAACGGCAGCAGACAGAGAGATACTGGATTCGTCAACTCGACACCAGATATCCCACTGGACTGAACATTAAATAAATTTGACATGCTTTCTCAGCCCGACCTGCCGAGTATCAGAGTGAGGTTGGAATCAGGGAATCCACAGATGGCCTATGCATTCCCTGTCTTTTTTAGAAGCACAAGTCAGTTAAAACTGACAGCTCTAGAAAGCAGGATCCGTTGTCCCGAACCTAACCCTCCTGGGGTGAGAGAGGGGGGATGATAGGGGGATGGACCGAGCTTTTCCTGTCTTCCTGGCTGGGAGACAGGTTCGCTTCCCCTATCCTAACCCTAACCCTAACCCATTCTCCTCACTTCCCTCTGAGGAAGCAGTAATCAACTGCGAAACGTCAGGGACTCCTGTCTACGCTGGAGCGAGTTTCCCTCCTTTTCGCTTTTAAATTTGGATTTTATCGGGTTGTTTTTAAAATCCCACGGTTTCTTTTTAATCAACAAAATTAAAAGTTAAGTTTTAGCATACCAGAGTGCGTTACCAGTGATACCTGCCGAACTCCTCCTCCCCCGGCTGGGGGAGCAATTCGCCGAACATCACGGGAGTGGTTATTAACAACATTTCGCTGGGACAGCTACCTCTTTTTGAGTGTTTTTTCAGACACAAAAAATGGATCAACAACACTGCTGGAACCAGGAAGCCAGGAACATCAGGCCTCACCACCACTTCTACCCCCAAGGCCGCACCGCATGGGACTCACAGGTACGCACACACACTGGTTTTATGTTGGAGGGCACAGGGCACCGGCGTAGCCAGGGGCAGGGGAGGGATGCTAGGTCCAGGAGCTACTACACACACACACACACAACACAGACAGAGACACCACACAGACACACACACACACAACACAGACAGGGTTATCACACACACACACAACACAGACAGGAGCATCACTCATTCAGGGACAGACAAATGGAAAGAAACAGGAATAATAACTCACCTTCACCATCCCGACAGGCATTAGACAATGACACCAGAAAAACAGCAAAATCACATTTAAAGCTCGTTCAGGCAGTTCACCACCTACAAGTCATACAAAATGCCCTCTCTACTGGTCAGTACCCCACAGGAATGATGAGACAGGTTACAAAACTCACTTTATTTGTCAAACCATCGTCACCCACCACAGAAGTACAGAACAAGGTTCACAATAACACAAACACATGGATGAAAAACAATATGAACATCTTACGGGAACACTACTCAAACACCATCACCACACTGACAGAGGCCCCAGGGAACCACCTAGCCCTAGAGGTAGCAGCAGGCTGGGCAGCTAGACGCTACAGGGCTAGGCTGGACCCGGGGACCATCGACCAGGCCAGGTCACTTTTATTTAAAGAAACAGAACATCAGTCACTGTCATCTTCCTCCTCTGTGTCTTCCTCCCCTCCACGTTCTCCCCAGCGCCCTTCTTTCTCCCCCCCCTATTCTCGCCCCATAGACCCTCAGGAACTGAACGGGAACCTGAAGGAGCAGTACAAAGTGAGGATGGATCTGGAGGAGGAGGAGGAGGATTATGAGGCAGAATACCCCGCCCTGCCTACAGCAGGAGGGAACCAAACGACCCATAAATATATGGTAACCAAAAACCCCCACAAAAAAAACGACTCCTAGTCCGGAGCAATCTGTCTGGCCCAACCAGGCCCACAGAACTGTGGTCCCGCCCACACCATCACCTCCTCCCCACCGCAGAGACAGATCTCCTCCTCTCCCCAACGCCCCGGCGGACAGGGAAAGAAACCGACGACTCTCGGCATCGGTCCCTCCTCCTCCGGCTCCCCGCCTCACACCCCCAGAAGGTTTCCCTTTATTATCCATACACCCAATTAGACACTCTCTCCCCTCATCTCCTCACAGGTCCGTTCCACGTAACCCAGGGGACGCCTCCGGGAGCTGTCGGCCTACAATGACAAAGAAAATAACAATACAGGCTGAGGTTCATCATCAAGCATCACAAACGACAAATAACAAAAAAAACCTCCCATTTACCTGTCGACATCATCCCGGCCCAGTGAACACTGGGGGTGGGGGCCCGTCCGCTGGCGACCTGGCCTCCCTTCGTCCATCTGCAGAGGACCCCAACGAGCTGACCCCCCCTGTGACCTCTTACCAGCCAAAAACAGATAATGGGGCAATGATGAGCGGGCAAACACAGAAAGTCAAGTTGACGCACTCTGAAACCCACACTGAACCCCAAAATAGACACAAACAAACACAGAGGCTGGTGGAGGAAAACAGGGGTGTAACAGAGGCCTCTGGAGGGGAGAGCCGGGAGACAGGAGCAGTGCTGCTCACCCCCACCTGCCACCGGGCCAGACCCCACAGAAAGTTACAAGACTGGAACATTAAAGGTACCAAGCCCTTTCTGATAATAGGTGACTCAAACATTAACAGACTGTCAATACATACAACCTCACAGGTCCAGGCCGACAGCTACCCGGGGGCCACCTTTTACTACTTCCACAGTTTGATGGACAAAGTGGAAATTCATCCGGACACTAAGCTGCTGAGTCTCTCGGTGGGGATCAATAACAAAGATCAAGACCCACACAAAACCTCCATAAAGCAGCTGCGGTTCCTTTACAGGAAGGCAAAAACCGCCTTTCCCAATGCCGACATAGTTTAGACTCATTTCAGAACTTCATTGATATTCTCAACAATCATCACCCCGCCATCAAAGTTAAATACACAATAGATGCACACCAGGGTTAGGTTAGGTTAACTTTTTAGATACAACGGTATATTTTTCACCAACAGACAATTCTGCAAAAAATTGACTCGCGAAACTTTACTTTAAACCCACGGACACACACACACTCCTGCATAAATCTAGTTATCACCCGAAGCACACATTTAAAGGTATTAAGTCCCAGATCATCCGTTTCCATAGAATCTGCTCGACATCGGCACAACTACAAGAAGCAATGACTATACTCTTCCAAAGTCTCAGAAAAAGAAATTACTGTACCCGGTTTCTCCGCTCTATCAAAAATAGCACCCTGTCGGCTCTCGCTCCCACTCACCAACACAGATACTGATCTGCACCTGTGTGAGAACTCACCGCGCCGAACGGACGATCCCAACGCCGCTGTTACTCCGCTGAAACTCCTCCCTCTGGTGACGAAGTTTTCCCACACATACCGATACATCAGCAATTAGATACCTTTCAACAGGTCAAAAATGGACACCAACTCTTGGAAAATCAATACGTCATCTCAGCAAACAAACTTTATATAGGCAAGACGAGTAACAGCATTAGGACCAGACTGAAACAGCACACTTACGGCATTGGGAGGGGCGTATCCGAGACGTCACTGGTCCGTCACTTTCAATCACACCTGCTAAATCAACTGATCATCTTCGGACTGGAATCTAATGCAGGCTGGACCCCTGGACAGAGGAAGAGAGCGGAGAGGATCTGGATCACAAAACTGAACACACGAGCACCCCTAGGGCTCAATGATTATTAAAACACTCACCTGCGCCTCTCTCTGTGTCCTCTCTCTCTCTCTCTCTCTCTCCCCTTCTTTTTAATACATTTTTTTTCCACAGGAGGCGGGGCACTCGGTCAGGGAAAAGTCCGCTATTATCCCCTCTATTGTCAGATGTTTGATTAACATAGCATATTATTATACTTATTACTAGAACGTTTTTTAATTCTAGTAATCTACCATTATATATATCAACATTATCCTGACTTTACTACTATTATGCTCCTATATATGGGTGTGTATTTATGTGTATATATGTACATATACACATATGTATATATATATATGTATTTATATGTTTATGTGACTATATGTTTACATACTATAGCTAGTTCTACCTATTATTATTATATAAAGACATTAACCACCATCTCTATTACAGCTCCTTCCAATATAATATAATATATTATATAAAATTTAAAATTTAAAATTTAAATATAATATAAATATAATTAAATAAATAAATAACATCAATAATACCACTGAAATTAGAATAAAACAACCCTCTAACAACAGTATAACTAATTGATATTCAGTACCACTTAAAAATCCAACGTAACATACTCACACACTCCGGAACCATCCCTGCCCGGTGCCCACGCTTCTTTAATCCCAGTCTGGGACACCTGCAAACAGCAAACAACAGAAGATTACAAAAACAAACCATCACAATACATTTTTACCTCCACATCTGTCTCTTGAACATCATTCCTACAAATACAGTAATATGCTCACCTGTTGTCTATGTATCTCTTATTGAACCACAGTCCCGTTATAACCATGTTTTTCTACCTATAATATTTAAACCTCTGCATTATAATAATCTGCTGAAATTCATCTGTTTATACAATAGCATTCTTATATGATCAGTACATCCTTCATCTATTATTTGATTTATCACAAGCAAAAAACAATGTCTCTATACTCATATCTCTCTGTTTTTTAAAGAAAAACTCCTTCTCTCTTTTTTTTCTTGTTCTTCACTTCTAGGTGGGGGGGTCCCGACTCCCGACACGCCCCCAGGCCAGTGCACCTAAGTTCGAAACTTGATAAAACAAACATAATTCCACCCCAGAACCTAACCCTAACCCTAAATCCACAAGGATCCCAAAAGTTGGAGTAAACCTTACGAAATCCCCCCAGGAAGACCTATCATGTCCGACTGTGAGAGTGAAACATACAATATTGCACAATACATAGAACTTTTTCTCAATCCCATATCCAATAAGCACCCCAGCTATCTCAGGGATACCTATGATTTTTTAGCCAAGATTAAAAATATCTCAATTCCAAAAAATTCAATTTTATTTACCGTAGACATAGACAGTCTATATACCAACATCGAAACCAAAGCCGGACTGGAGGCGGTTAAAAAATACCTCGCCAAATATCCGAATCCGAAAAGGCCGGATGAACACATTTTGGAGCTGCTAAAAATTAGCCTCACTAAAAATGATTTTGAGTTCAATTCTGAGTTTTTCTTGCAGATTAAAGGGACTGCCATGGGCAAAAAGTTTGCGCCCTCATACGCCAACATTTATATGGCAAATTGGGAAGAGTCGGCCCTGGCAGGGTCCCCACTTAAACCGCTGCACTACTACAGGTTCCTGGATGATATCTGGGGTGTATGGACACACTCACAAGAACAATTTTTTGAGTTCACAAAGCACCTGAATTCACATCACAGTTCAATAAAAATTAAATATACCATGGATTTGGGGCGCTGGTTTGGCTCAGTCGGTAGAGCAGGTGCCCCATATACAGAGGCTACAGTCCTCGTCGCACTGATCGCAGGTTCGACTCCCGGTCTGCCGATCATTTGTGCATGTCAGCCCCCACGCTCTACTCCCCACATTTCCTGTCTCTCTTCAGCTTTCCTATCGAATAAAGGCAAAAAGCCAAAAAAAAAATATATATATACCATGGATGAAAAAGAGGTGAATTTTTTGGACACCCTCACCTTTAAGGGACCACAATTTAATACAACCGGCAAATTGGATGTAAAAGTCTACTTTAAGGACACAGATACACATGCCCTCTTGTTCAAAACAAGCTTTCACCCCAAGCACACATATAAGGGGATCCTTAAGTCTCAATTGTTACGCTTCAATAAAATATGTACAAGAGACGAGGACTTTAAACAAGCCACAAAAACATTATTTACAGCCCTGAAACAGAGGGGATATTCCAGGAGTTTCCTGAGGAAATCATTTAAAACATTTTTACAGACAAAAACAGAAAAACAGGATTCTGAAAAAAGAATCCCATTCATCTCAACATTTTCACCAATGAGTATACAATTAAATTCACTTGTGAAAACAAATTTTGAACATTTCTCCAGGGGGACTGATTTTCTACAGAAACACACAGTGATTTCGGCATACAGAAGAAACAAGAATCTGCAGGACTACTTGGTCTGCAGTACATTACCTGTCCTGAACCCAGTACAGTCTAAAAGCAAACTTACAGACTTCAAATCGACCTCGTGGGTAAAAAGTCACTCCACTAAGGAAATCCATAAAATTCGGCCTATTGGGAGCGCAAATGTAAATAACTGTATATATTTGATTACATGCAAACAGTGTGGCATACAATATGTTGGGGAGACCAGGAACACAATTCGCACAAGATCATATCAACACAGATACAACATAAAAAAACAGAAAGAAACACAGACACATGTGGTCCAACATTTTCTGCAGCATGGCCTCTCTGAAGTCCAAATCACAGGCCTGCAGGAGAATGGTCTATGGTCCACATGGGAAGGGAAAACAACTGAGAGACAATGGATCAATAAATTAAACACAAAATACCCTGCAGGGCTAAATGAGTAGCGGAGTCCACATCCATGGGGGGGTCAATGGACAGTGCACAACTGGGATCGGGGGCTCCTTTGGGACTCCTGATTCCTGATCCCACAGGTCCCTAACCCTAACCATTGGACATTTATAACATACAAGTTTATAAAAAATAAATATAATGTATTAAAATTAATAAATAAATAAATATAATATATTAAGTTCATACATAAATTCATATTATATATTAAAATCTATAAATGAATTCATATTATATATTAAAATGTCCTTATAATAATGTTAACATCAGTTATAATTCATTGGGAAGGGAGGTATAGGGTTAAAAAACTTAAAAACCAAAAGACGAACGCATAAAAGTTAAAATGACAGCCACATTTCATCGCTAAATTTGCAGGGTATAAAAACAGCCGAGCTCATACAGAGCTCACTTTGCTCTGACCGTCGACGAGACAACATCTCTCTCCAGTCTACAGCCAGCCAGCTTTATTTCACTGTGTGCCTTTGCCTGAAGAAGACCCACAGGGTCGAAACGTCGTGTCAGGGCACACTTTCTTGCTTTTTTATTTGATTGTTGTTTCCTTTCCCCTTTTGGGAAAGCGCTTTTAGTTCATTTATATTTTTTTATTAAAAACAAAAAAACAAAAAAATATAAAAAAATTCTAAAACACAAAATAACAAAAATAGGAATGGATGATTGGACGACGGTGCGGCGTGGCAGGAGGCGCCAGCGCACCCGTCAATATGACTGGGACCAGGGGTACGGGCGGTCTGTTGGACCTTCACGGGGAAGGGCTCTAGCCTGAGATCCTGACCCTGGATCCCGGATGTCAATTTCTCCAACTTCCGGTGGTCTGACTGACTCGGGAATGGTACCGTTGGAAAGCTCATCCTCAAATGAGTGCAGGTAGAAACAACTCTAAAGCCTCTACAACCTTCAGAAAAAAAGTTATATAAGCAGGGAGCAATTTCGGGGGGGCTTTCATCACTCCATCCCCAAACCCTAACCAGCAACTCGGGACAGGGAACACCTAGACACTCATAACCATGATCATCCATGCTGAGATTCAGACCTCTGGCACCTATGACCTCAAAGTTATAGGCTTAGGGAGCAATTTGAAACTGATAAATTTGGTCGTTTCACCCACTTCCAAAGGTCGTGGAAGGTCGAGCCTGGTACTGATGGAAAAGCTCATGCCCAAATTAGTATAGGCAGAGCCAATTTTAAAGTCTCTATGACCTTCAGAAAAAAAGTTATTCAAGCAGGGAGCAATTTCAGGGTGGTTTTCATCCCTTTATCCGTAACGTAGTTTTAAATATGAATTTACTTCAGTCAGTTATGTAATAAAATCTCCACCATAAACTTTCTACAAAAACGATTATTTTATTACAAAACCAATGTGCAATGAGTCTTTTATATTTTACGTGACAAAAATAATAGAGAGCTGAAATTATTATCACCTTTGTTTTTATTATATTGTTTTTTGTTTATTATTATAATTGCAGTCATCACAATGAACAATGTAAAGATTTTGTTTTCAACCAGATAACATCCATCCAGAGAAGGGGTCAGAGGGCATCACACAGAACTGTCACTCATCAAGCTGCTCCTGCCGCTGACCTCTTTCCAACGGAGAACCTGATTGGACAAACCATCGACCTCCGCCATGTGAGCCAGTAACTGGGCGAGCGAGGAGTTCTGAAGCAGATTGAGAGAGTTTGGAGGTTAATGCTGATTGAACAGAAATGTCACCTGTTACAAGGTGATAACATAATAAAATATAATACGTAATACAATAATTTATAATATATAATTAAACAAAGGGTCAAAATTATGTGTAAATATTGATAAATTAATCATACATTAATCACACTCCTTCATGACCTTTGACCTCGAAGTTCACTGAGAATTAAAAACTACTATTTTTCATCTGTCTGATATCGTTCCAATAACCAGCAGTCAATCTCTGCCTGTCTTGAAAAGGGACAAAACACGCACTGTGCAGAGAAACAAACACACACACACACACACACACACTTAAACGCAGCGGTTCAGGTGTGACCTGCTGCTGCTTGAAGCTTGTTAAAGGGGTTGATGTCACTCTGGACCAAGCTAATTTCTAATGTTTTGATTTGCTGTGTCAGTAACAACAAACTTCGTCCACATGCAGCTGACCTGGGGGGTACACTACGAAGCAGGATCAGGTGTTATCGAGGTAACTTCGGAGTTACCTCAAAATTTTCAGTACTATGAAGGTGGTTCAATTCTTTCCGGGGTAGATCACCATGGTAACTCATGCTGAACACCTGATCTGCTCCAGAGCAGGTTATGTCCGAGATAAGAGATCAACCTGAACTCACCACCTACTGACCAATCAGGTCTCTTGATTCAGGAGGTCTGAGAGCAGATGGTGAGAGGGAGAGACTGCGGTAACACACTTCCTGTTTACCGTCTGATTTTATGAAATATAATCGTGAAAAATATACAATGAGCTTCACTGATGTACATTGATAAAAACAATGAAGTCTGAAGTACTTTTGTACTTTTAAGATATGACAGTAAACATTCTGCTTTAAACTATGGTTTTAAATGTATTTCTATTGGTCATTAGCTCCAGACCACGCCCCTTTAATGTGAGCGCGCTCAGAGGAACCCTGGGTTGACTTATCGAGTTGATGACCAGTGTCGTCTGACCGCTCAGCGTGATCTCCTGTGTCGGGTTAAGAAGCAGATCAGAGACCCTGGGTCTGTTGAACTCGCTTCGGTATAATTATTCATTATTATCAATCACTGCTTAATTAATCTTGTTAAACACTTATTAGCTTTTCATTGCCTAACAGCCTGAAATGATAATTATTATGTAATATATGATAACTAAGATACAGTGGAAGTTATTGCCATGAGACTTCAGTCAGATAAAGACACTGTTGTCATGGTAATGATGTCATCAATGTCATGTGACTGACCAGCTGATCCAGGCGGTATTGGGTGGAGGGACTGCAGTGGACCGAGTTCAGGTTCTCCTCCAGAGTCTCAATGAAGTCCAGTAGCACCGACACAGACTCCACCACGAAGCTGCAGAGCACGGACAGGTTCATACTGGCACAGGTACTAGTTCATACTGGGACAGGATCTGGCTCATACTGGGACAGGTACTAGTTCGTACTGGGACGGGAACTGGCTCATACTGGGACGGGAACTGGCTCATACTGGGACGGGATCTGGCTCATACTGGGACAGGTACTAGTTCGTACTGGGAAGGGAACTGAAATTTGTGCTTGTCGACGAGCTGTGATTTAACACCTGGTCAATTATATGAATCAGGAAGTTCAACAGATGAATCAGCTGAATTAAATTGTTGACATCAATACAGAGACCAGAGAGACAGGTGTTTACCTGTGCAGGTGAGCCTGGACGGGCAGGTTGGTGCGACCCAGCGGCCTCATGAGTCTTTGTCTCAGACTATTCTGGTCCTTCAGGAGGTCCTGCAGGTGAGCACAGAACACCTGCAACATCTGGAACCTCCGAGCTGCAGACAAGACAGGAATAAAGGAGAAAAGAAAAAAATGTAATCTGAATCTTTAATCAGATATTTTTTTTTATTAATAAGTTATGTTCTTATTTCCCAAACAACTGTTTTCAAATCTTAAAAAAAATATTTCATTCCAAATAAATAAATAACAATTCAAGTCCAAATTAATCCGCTGTTAGTATTTATTTGTTGTCTCATCATCAGAACTCGTGTTAAGACTTAAAACAACTTCCCGTCTGTCAGACTTCCTGTCTGTTGTGGGAATTTTCCGGGGATCATCAAGAGGGGTAACTTCTTTAAATTTAAAGTGATATGGGGGGGCAATTTATTTTATGACATTTATTTTAGGACCCCCGACTTCCCCCCTGGAGAGCAAAGAAGGATTATCTTATCTTGTTTACGAAGGCGAGTCGCCTCTTTAGAGTACCATTTGGGGACGAGGTTTTGACACTGTATATAAGCTTGAACACTCTGACTGAAAGGCAAAGAACTGCTGTACTCCTCTCCATGCTGCATGTAAAATGTAAGGAAAGAGACTTGATTCATAACATTGGTTTGTTTCAGCAAATCATCTTCAAGAGGAGAATTTCCCTCACACCGTCTGACTTCCTGTCTGTCTGACTTCCTGTCTGTGGCTCGTTGGTTTCTTCTGAAGATTTTAAATTAGCTTTTAGTTAAAAGTTTAAAAAACAGCTGCTCGTTTAAGTTTTAACGAATCAAACAGGAAGTTGAGCTTCTGTATGGGACTATTTAACACTGCGGATTAATCCACATGTGGGGCTGCAGGATGGCGTGTGTTAATAAACTAGTGTGTGGGTACATTACAGTGTTACAGTACAACTACAGCGTTTTTCATGGAAGTCAATGGAACAGAAAGATCGGCTGTTAGAGAAACCTTCAGCAGATTTCTTCTTTAATACATTTCACACGTGAAGTGATTGTTCATTATTAAAGAGATTATAGATTATTCTTAGGTCAGTTACACACTTTAATAGAAGTTTAAACAGTTTATGCTAAAAGACAAACTCGGATTACTAACAGAATTGTTCTTAACCTTCTCTGTTTGAATGTAAAGAACATGTATTTCTCAGTGGACTGCTCCTTTAACACTCACTCAGGTGGGATGTGTGTGTGACATCGGCACTCCTCTTCTCCATCTTTAGGAGCTCCGCCTCCAGCTGCAGCTGAAACAAACAGTTTATCTTTGAGAAGAAACAGTAATCTGCAGGTTTTCACTTTCTGTTCAGTTCAGGAGATCAAAGTTCAGAATTTATCTGAATTAAAAATACATTTCTAATTTCTAGAGCTGGAAAAAAGTGTGTCTATGGGACAAACATTAAAATGTATTAATATGAAAGTACCACTTTATTTTGTTCATATTATTTAGAAAGGGTGTGTGTGGAGTTTTAGTTAGAAAATGTCCTGCAGGTGTTCCGAGTGTTCTTTGTGTCCCTAATGTTGTTCTAACTGCAGCTCCTGTCATAGATGTACTCCTGAAAATTGCCAGAAAAAGATGAAAATATATTTGTAATATGATACAGCAAATAGCAGCGCCCCATCATCATGTTTCTTCTTTATCTGTCTAAAAGATCATCTCTCCCATACCTGGCGCAGTGTCTCCCCACATGCTTGTCAGAAAACACACACACACACACGTCTGTGAATGCACCGGTTCTGTTAAATACGGACCGTCTGTTTCAGTTTTAAAGACTATAAGTGCAGCTGTGTAGTGTCGGTCTCAGTAGTCACTTTTGATCTTTTCAACATGTAACGTCTTTAAGACTGAGCCTCCTTCACACACAGCTCACCTGCTGCTGTGGAAACGAGATCATGGGTGAAACTGAAAATGTGAGGACTTATAATGAACGTGTGGTTTCGATCAACCATTAACCATTACCGATCCCCATTACCTTTACTATCAACACTGAATAACCGAACACAGATATCATTCAGAACATAGCCTTTAACGAGGAGACGTATTAAAATCTTTATTTGTATTATTAAAAAGAGTGTAATTTTTATATATAGATAATTACTTTCCGTTACCTCGTCCAGCTGTCTCTGTGCTCTGATTCGCTGTTCAGCCTCAAGCAGGTGAGAGGAGAAGGCTGGGCTCAATCTGGAGGAGGCGGAGTCTATTTCTTCCTGAGAACAGGTAGAAACATGAACCTGAACTCATCACATGTATAGTGTCTCTGAACCCATCACATTTATAAATTGTCTCTCTGAATTCATCCTGTTTCTAAAGACTTGACATCACGGCTTACGGAGCTGTTGGCCCTCATGTTTATATTTTTACTTTAGTTATTATTTCCCTTTTTGTCATATCTGAGATTTTCCTATAGTTCCTAACCCTAACCCTGACCCTATAGTTTATTATTTTACTTTTCTGCCCAGGGACTACGGCTGGAAAATAGCAACTTGCTAAAACCTGGTGCCATACATCTCTCCTTGTTTTATAGAAGGTTAATGTTCTTTGTGCATTGTCCCTGCTCAAATACAGAAACATTATATAATAAGTCTTTCTAACAGGAAGTTTTCCAGCAGCAGTCTGTCTCTTTAAACGTCTGCAGGTAAACTCACCTGAGACACAGCTCCTCTGGAGACACACCTGGAGAGCAGACCTGCAGCCGGAGACACCGAGAACGGAGACAGATCCCACTGAAGCATCTGAGACGGACAGATAGGTTATAATGACATTTATCAATCATTAAAGAGCAGCGCCAGTCATGTTGTAAGACATATGAAATGCTCTGCTTGAAATAATACATTTTGTCTGATATGGTTTTTCTGTTTGATTGCCTTGTAAAAATCCTCCCAAGGCATTTCCTTCTTCTCCCTAATTGACACCCCGTCAATTAACGGGATTGGCTCCTTAGGTTAGTGACGTCTCAAACCTGCCAATCTGAAAATGTGTTGTTCAGCCTGTCCTTTGTACACTGCAGTTTAAAGGGGCTATATGTAAGATTTCACATGTATTCATCAAATATTTTTTATTGCCAATGTGTGAAGGGATAGCACAGGAACTGTTAAATTGAGACCTTCCCCAACTTCCTCCATCGGCCCAACAACCTGTGGGCTGATTTTTATGTAAAGCACTCGGGACGGTTTTTCCAGGAAATAAGAGGATGTGACGCATCTGTGCGTTCTTGAGTACCTCTGCCGATAGTAGAGATGTCAGCTCTCGTTCAGCTGAAAGATTCGTTCATTACATTCGTTCACCAGGTCGTTCAGTGACATTTACGGTTTACCCGTAACTCTCTCACTCTCACTCGTTCATGAACGATACGGCTCCCATTGCATTACTGGTCTTCTTGTTCAATCATCACAATATAACAACACAAAATTGTGTTTGTGTTCATCAGTGCTGTAAACATAAGTGAACTGCTGATGTGTGTAAGATAGACCCCCGCCGCCTTAGTTTGTCGTGGTCGAGGATCAGAATGTCTGACCTGTTGGGACTCATTTCGTTCGTTCACGACCGAGAGATGACCCGGTCATTCGCTCCTCCTCGGCGCTCAGACTGTATTTGCTAGTGTGAAGGTTCTCAGTAATCCAGGTCATTGTAATTTTAATAAGCTTCTAATATGAGAAAATCATCCCTTAACAGAGGCAATGGACTACCACCGATCTCCCAATTACAATGCAGTGTTAAATCATCTGCCTAAACAGGTGAGATCGCACTCAGGATCATGTGATCAATAATATATATAATAATAGAATAGACTAACAATGACTGATCTTGATTTGTTGCCACAATAAGGTTCTGTCTTTATTTTCCGCACACAATTACTATACAAAATAAAGTACGTCTCTCCACATGCTGGAATGACACGAGCAGGAGCTGTAACCTGCGATCAGTACATCATAGTTTATAACGCAGCGCGGGGAGAACACAGACGTTTAATAACTTGGACCTGTGTTCAGACCTGTCTGTCTGTCTGTCTGTCAACAGAGACTGCAGTCTGCTGTGCACTACATATATTTTAGAGCTGTAGATGATCAGGCTTCATGATCAAACTTTTATATCTCGTCATCACTTCAGTCTGCGCTGACCCGCTCCCTCCCTCCCTCCCTCCCTCCCTCTGTGCAGGTGCTCTCTCCCTCTCTGTTTTTATTATATGTTGTTTTTAAAGTTTAATGCAGGTGAATGAGGCTCCTTATGTATCACAGGGCCTGAGGATGTAATATATTTAATCAGTCTCCCCCAACACTGCTGTATGAAAAACAATTAACGAACGATACCAAAACAATTATGTTTTTTCCCATTTTTTAAACCAATTAATATCTAATACCTTTGTGTTATATACAGCGCTCCTTTAAAAGGCTCAGTCAGACGCAGTTCTGTTGTCACGCCTCCCTCACTGTCACTCGTTCATGAACGATGACGGCTCCCGTTGCATTCACTGGTCTACTTGGCCCAACTTGCCCATTACAAAACCTTCTGACATTATAATTTCTAAATAAATAAACATAGTTTAGTTTGTGTTCATCTGTCAGTGGTTTACACAAACCGATGAATTGACTTGTATGCACAGATGCACCTAATCGGGTCTCTTCGTTCAGTGAACGAGAGCGAGAGAGACATTGGGTCAAGCGATACGTTCAGTCGTTGTCCTAACCAATGATGGTCATTTGATACGATACAAACAGCCCTCCTCTAAAAGGCAATTGGCTCGTGCTAACATCAATCAGTCTGGTTTTCTAAAAGAAGAAGGGAGGCACTGGGGAGCCGCAAGCGGAGCCAAGTGAATGAAAGGAACGAATTTGATGCATGGAAGTGAACGGATCATTCCGTTCACTGAAAAGATTTGTTCTTTTTGAACGAATCGTTCAGGACCGAAAAATCTCTAGCCGAGAGCTCATTCTGCAACACTACAGTCAACAGTGAGCAACACGAGACAACACAAGCTGTAAAATGAAGATGGACACCAACAAACGACAGCACCCACAACAACACCAACACAAACTACACACAAGAATAAAAACAAAAAAAACTTTTATCTAGTGAAGCCCGTCTGACCAAACAGGAAGTGACCGACGTCAGGGGGAAAACTAGAGTCAACATCGGCAGGGCATGTGAATCATGGAGACCTTCGATTGCTTTTGGGGATCAAAACAGACCCATGACTTATTGTTGTCATAGAAACAAAACCTGCGTGCAGCGTTCTCTCACCGGATGCAGCGTGTTTTCTCTCACAGCACAAGAGCTTCATCCCAGCTCTCTGCAGCCGCCCCGCCTGGCTAATGTTCGCTGATGCTTGTGATGATTAGCTGGTTTGCCGGCCTAATTTGCCGTTTGGTTACGAAGCACAATGCCGGAGTCATGCAGTGTATTTATACTAGAGCTAGTTGGCTAACCTTAGCATGCTCGCTAACATGACTACCAAAATACTATCTGAGTGTGTATGTCAGTTATCTAGCTTGACACATAATTTCGCCAGCTAACATGACAAACTGTGTTGATTTTGTAAATTATGTAGCAGAACAAAGCAAATGTGTATACCTCCCGATTGTTTTCTATTAGCCAATATCATTGCATTACCTTCCAAGGCTAAGGGTAGCCAGCTAGCTGTAAGCTGGCAACAAGCTACCGTTAGCTTGTCTGCTGTCGCAGACGATTTGCCAGTTTGGCTATGTCTAGCTTGACAAATAACTTTGCCACCTAACATGATACTAACTGAGGTATTATGACAAACAGTGTTGATTTTGGACAACATGATACCGGTCAATGATTACGTCTCGTCAGTGAAAAGTAAACAGAGCCGGTGAGTTCCGAGACTGAGCATGCTCAGTTTCGTGTGTCTTCAGGAAAACCCCCGGATGCTCGTTCATGTGTGCGAGTGTCCGCACAGCGCGTACAAGAAGGTTGACTGCAGTTTCCTCAACGGCCGACCGTGTCGCTAGGAATGAGGATTTTCTGAAAGTTACATATAGACCCTTTAAAAGAAGACAGGCCCAGCTATGGCCATGACTGCTTATGTTTTGATTTGTCTTTGTCTGATTTGTAGCACATGAAAAACACCACATGGAGATGTTTACAAGGTTAAACACTGGATTTTCACTGGAGGGGGTCTTTAATCAATAAGTCACAAACAACAGACAGGTCCATCTGAAGCCCTTGAACCTTTAATTTAATTATAATAAATATAATTGTTTATAATAATTTAAACATACTGATAGTAATGGAGATGTTTGGACTGTTGCATTGTGAAGGTTTCACTTTGTTTTCTGGCTCATTGTGACGAACATTTCTCTGTTTTTTTACTTTTAATACTTTTTGATTACACTTACATACTTTTACTGAGGTTAGGGTTAGCCCTAACCCTAAAATGCAAATTGACACATTTGAAAGCGATTAAGCGTCTTAATCGGCGGGGAAACGACAATACGCGCGTCAGCCGATATTAAGCTGCGTTCAGGGCAGTTTAGTTTTTTTTCTTACCGTGAAAACAACGTCTGCAGTCCTCTGCGAAAATACAACGGAATCAACAAAACCCGCCGAATGGTTTGTCTCCCTCTTGTTTTCCTCCTCCTCCTCCTCCTCCTTCTTCTTCTTCTAATTGAACGCCAGCAGCATCCTTAGTGTTTCATTACTGCCACCTGCTGGAGAGCCTCCTACAGTTGTTTCTAATCTCAGTCCCTCAGAGTGTTCGCAGACTTTATACCTTCATGGAGAACAGGCCGGTTTAAATGGTTGTCCAAATGTGTTCAGCTCAAGGTTGAGCTGCAGAATGGGCAATGACAGTTCCTGCAGCATGTGCATCTTTTCACTTCGGGCAAGGATCCTTTTGCTGGATTGTTATTTGCACCTTGAAAAAGAGAGCGCCTGATTGGTCAAATTATGGTCCTGAATTTACAAAATTATTATTACATTACAAAAAACAAATAGAGGTCAAACTGTTAGCTCATTTGCTTATTATATCATTAGATCATTAGCTGTCAGATGAGTGTTTGTAGTGCCTTTCAGACTACCACTGTAAATATAGTCATATCATATTAATCGTAATATAGTAAAACGTTAATTTCGCTGTTAAATTCAGGACAACACAATTGTTTTATGACATAAAACAAATAATTTGATTCAGATTTAATACTCACACTCCAATCGTCATTCATCCTGTCAGTAAAATGCGGTCCTTGGCTTCACAAAGCTCTACGTGTTGAATCTGCAGCTTTCTGACCTCAGACACATGCTGCTCAATGTCAGTGAAGTTTCCATCACGTTCAGAGTAATGACACATTTACTCAGTACTGGAACCAGCAGCGGCGCCACGTGATGGGGGGGGTTAGATTGTATACATCAGGGGCTAATTTAGATCAAAGAATATCAAGATTCAAGTATCTCAGATATACAATTAAAATGCACGTTATGGAATGCACACCGCAGACACAGTTCATAAGGAATGAATAAAATCAAAAGAATCACAATGCTCATGTAGTCTCCACTAAAGCAGATGTGGATTTACCAAATATTTCAGCTGTGAGCAAACGTGACTGTCGCACTGCTCGAGCTGGAAGCAGCGTACTCTTCGGTTAGAGCACACAAAAGTAGCTTACAGACAGGGGCAACCTTCAGAACGAAAACATTTACCCACACCCGCAAATGCAAACACGAATGCTCACTAATGTAACTTAGACAGGTACTCACAGGAGAACGAGCCGCCTGCTGTCACCGCCACACAGCATCATTATAAGCCACTTGTAATCTCTGTAAACTTGTTTTATTGTAGTTTGTCCACAGGTGTGCAGCATACAGAGATGTACAGTAAGCTCTGAACAGAGACATCTTTACTTCATCTGTACACATACCAAACCTGCGTGAAAGAACATTTGCTTGTGCATACATCTTGAGGCACTGCCTGTTGATATCATCATCGTCTGTCATTTGTTCTGTTATAAAATATCCGAGATATTTGACTCTATTACAGACAGAAACATTGTTACCAGACAATATGAAATCAGGAAATGTCAACCTTTTATGCTCTCTGGTGTGACAGATCAAGACCGCACTCTTACCGGCATTATATTTAATATCATGTTCAGCACCATAAACAGAACAAATAGTCAGCAGCTGCTGGAGTGTTGTAAGTGGTCTCCGAACCATAATAACATAGTTTAGCTACGTTTAAAACGCTAGACACCACGATATTTCACCAGAGTGATCTGCATTATTAGTGAAGTTGGATGGCAACACTAGAAACTGGCACTGACGTTATCCCACATTTAGGAAATTGGCATTAATAATTATAATACCACAGAATTTTTCTCTATCCACAAATGAGTAAAAACTCTTTTCAAACTTTAATCAAAAGTCAGAATGATAAAAAAACAACGACAACAACATTTTAAAACTTTTGTAATAGACTAAATCTTTCTGTCCTTTCTTTTTTCTTCAGCTGTACGTGTTGACGTACAGAGGTAATGTGCGCAATGCGCATGCCCAATAGAAGTGACGTAGCCATTGTGAGCTGCTCCAGTTGTATTCTCAGTTCTCACACAGTTCAGCTCTCAGGGAAACAGGGCGTCAACTTCAGCGTTTGTTACACATCAAAATAAAACACTGCGACAAGAAGCTCTGATGTGAGTAAAACCGACCCGTAATCTGTTGGTTCAGCTGTTTCTGTGGAGGGTTTGGGCTAGCAGGCTAACGTTAGCTTTGATTCACATAGACATGGTGTAACTTAATGGAACCTGGCTAACGTTAGCTTTGATTCCAATAGACATGGTGTAACTTAATGGAACACGGATAACGTTAGCTTTGATTCACATGAACATGGTGTAACTTCATGTAACTGTGCTAACATTAGCTTTGATTCTCATAAACACGGTGTAACTTCATGTAACTGTGCTAACGTTAGCTTTGATTCACATAAACAAGGTGTAACTTATTGGAACCTGGCTAACGTTAGCTTTGATTCACATAAACAAGGTGTAACTTAATGTAACAGTGCTAACGTTAGCTTTGATTCTCATAAACACGGTGTAACTTCATGTAACTGTGCTAACGTTAGCTTTGATTCACATAAACAAGGTGTAACTTAATGTAACAGTGCTAACGTTAGCTTAGATTCACATACACATGGTGTAACTTCATGTAACTGTGCTAACGTTAGCTGTGACTCACATAAACACTGTATGTTAACGTTACTGTGAGTTAATTTTGTGCTGTTAGCATGTGTGTTAGATCGTTAATGTTAAACAACAGAACGACTTTGGCTCACATGTATGCTAGCTTACTAACGAGCTCATGTGGCTAACATTAGGTCCTACAGCCTGTTGATTGTCGTTGATGACTTTGCTCTGCAGGGATTTCACCGCCTGATCTCATTAACTCGACCGGAGAAGAAGAAGACAACTGATCCTAGAACCACTTCCGGACTGGCATGAATGTTTGCTTTGCTCTGGATCCGGTCCTGCTGTAGATCCACAGAGGATCCAGATTTATTGTGATCAGAGGGGACAGACGGGCACACATACACACCGACAGACAGACGTAGACACACAGACAGGTAGGCACACAAACAGACGGGCAGGTACATAGACAGGTAGATAAACAGGCAGACAGACAAGTGGGTACCTGCCTGCAGGTCCAGATGGGGAACAGTGCTCTGAAGTCTCACCTGGAAACGTCCCAGAAGACTGGGGTTTTCCAGCTGACAGCAAAGGGGCTGCAGGAGGTGAGATGCACGTGTTGACTCGGAAGTTTTTTGAGGATTCAGTTCTTCAGCAGGTCATCTTCTGAGGTCACATAACCACTTCTTTCGCTGTGGTGTTTCAGTTTCCAGAGGAGCTGCAGAGACTCACCAGTAATCTGCGGACAGTGGATCTTTCTGGGAACAAGATCGAGGTTCTTCCAGCCACCATTGGAAACTTCCTGCAGCTCAAGAGTCTGACGCTGAACTCCAACAGACTCAGTAAGTGTTTGATGTGGAGGCAGATTTCAGTTCAGCTTCCTGTCTGCAACATGTCAAAATTCAAGGAGTCACTGTCCTATAAGATAAGATAGAACTTTATTTATTTCTTGCCCCTCTGAAGTCGGCTGCACGATTATGGCCAAAATCATAGTCACGATAATTATGATCAATATTGAGATCATATTTTAGAGACATTTTTTTATTGTACTTTCACATGATGAACAGAGCAACACTTTGTCCATTATGTGCTGCATCCAGGCTCATGTAAAAATTTAGCATCAAACAAAGTCTTAAAATCAGGTTCTTTACCTGAATGAGCGTAAACGGGGTCGGTTATCAGTCTGAAAAAATATATAAACTTAGCATCCCTAATCCCAGACTTTTATCCAATCCAAAAAGTATATTTTAATCTTGTCCGTCGGGCTGGGCAATATGACAATATACAGTATATCGTTAAAACAATATGTAAATGAATATCAAATGTGTTTTTATATATCGTCTCTATCGTGATGTCTTAAATTCAGCATCTTAACTGCTTTATGGCAATATTTACGACATTTTGACAACGCTTTACATTCTCATCCTTGCACGTGGGAGTGAACCTGGAGCGAACCTGGAGCGAACCATAGAGGGACGCGCTCTTTATTAACATGGACATTAACGTGCAGAAAGGACTCAGGCTCAGCCCAAGTTCAAAAATAGGCTTTACCATGTGGTTGTTTCATATAGACTATTTATTTGTTATATTACCAGAAAACATGATATATATCGTTATTGAGATATGAAAAATCCTACATCCTGATATAGGGTTTTGGCCATATGGCCCAGCCCTACTTGTTGGTTAACTGGTTATTAACCGGTAAGAGTGTCGGTTAACCAGTCAAAAAAAATGTCTAAATGTACATCCCCAACCTCCAAACAAGCGATGACGAGTTGTTTCGGTGACTCGCTCTCTTCCTGTTTTAATGTAAAAACACTTCAAAGACGCATCCCTCCACTGCTCAGATCCCTCCACTGGTTCCTGGCTGCCACTCGCATCAAATTCAAACCCTGTCGCTCGCTTACCAAACAGCAACAGAAACGTCTCCTGCCTACCTGAACGCCCTCATCCAGGTCTACACTCCGTCCCGCCCACTCCGCTCTGCCAATGAAAGGCGCCTGGTCCTCCCATCACAACAGGGCCCTAAGTCTCTAACTAGACTCTTCTCCTCTGTCGCCCCCCGGTGGTGCAACGAGCTACCAAACTCCATTCGGTCCGCAGAGTCCCTTTGACCTTTAAGAAGAAGCTAAAGACCCAGCTCTTTATGACCTCTGACCTTAATGATGCTGATGCTATTGATGATGATGACATCGAGGATGTTGTTGATGTTGATTAGGATATTCATGATGATGATGATGATTACTTCGTTTCCCTCCAGTCTCGATCGTTGCTTGTGTGGTATTAACTCTCAGATCAACGTCGCTTTGGACAAAAGCGTCATGAAACTGTAACATTGTAACGTAACAGAGAAGGATACTTGGAGTTTGCAATAAAAAAAGACAAAGAGGTGTTTACGAGGACAGTTACATATTCTCTTCCTGTTGTCAACAGCTGCTGTAACCACGACAATCACAGATGCATTTGGCTGAAAGTGGCCAGTTAACATGGTTACTCGTTGAACTGAAACTACGGTCCCTTTTGTTTACTCTTCCACTCTAAACTGCTGCAGAAAGGTAGGCGCTCATCACATGTCATTCTAGCTCCCCCAAAAGTGAAGCCCAAACCTCTCCATCGCCCCCTGGGGGAGTGGCTGTTAGTTTAGGGAGCGCTTGATTTGATATGTAGCAGAGTAGAGTTTTCTACAGGTGGAGTATTTAAACGTCAATACTTCGTCAGTCATGTTTATTTAATCGTGAGAGGACAAAATCATGATTGGGATTAAGGCTCCATTAAATCAGCGTGTCACTGTTGAGTTCAAAGAGAGAGATTACTAAAGCTGAGACCTGGAGAGACCAGGGTTAGGGTTAGATCTGGTTCTGCTGCATTCCAGCGGCTCTCAGCAGTAGTTCTTATCCAAATGTTGTCTTTGTGTCCTCAGCCAGCATCCCCAGTGAGATCTCCAAGCTGAAGAAGCTGGAGACTCTGAGCCTGAATGGGAACCAGATCCAGCAACTTCCCCCCAGCCTGGGCCAGCTCAAAGCTCTGCGGACCCTCTGTCTTTCAGGGAACCAGATCTCAGAGTTTCCCTGCAGACTCGGAACCCTGAGGCAACTGGACCTGCTGGACCTGTCCCGCAACCAGATCCAGAACGTCCCCATGGAGGTGTTGGAGCTGCAGGCCATCGAGATCAACCTCAATCAGAACCAGGTACCTCAGGTCCTCACCAGAGGACTGTACACATCACAAACAGCAAAACAAACTCTTGGCCTTTCATTTATTAAGCATCCAATCAGGAAGTGTCAGAGTAATGTGTTAAAGTCCAGCTGACAGATTCTCTCAGACATTTGAGGACTTAAAACAAACATGCTTCATCCTCCTCCTCTTCCTCCAGATCTCTGTGCTGTCAGCGGAGGTCTCCCGGTGCCCCCGTCTCAAGGTCCTTCGTTTGGAGGAGAACTGTCTGGAGCTGTCATCCATCCCTGAGTCTATCCTGAAGGACTCCCAGGTGTCTCTGTTCTCAGTGGAGGGAAACCTGTTCGAGGTGAAGAATCTCAGAGACCTGGAGGGCTACGACAAGGTCAGAACTACCTCTTGTCCTGCTGCAGTCCAATTTGACAACTGATTCAATGTTTCTTTCTTTATCCGTCAAAGATCGTCATCCACGATTGATTAACTTACCGGACAATCTCCCATGGCACTCTCTCTCTCCCATACCGGGAGCAGCATCTCTCACATGCTCGTCAGAAACACACACACACACACACACACACACGTCCACTTGTGAATGCACTGATTGGGATGATGCGTCGTCTGTTGTTAAATATTGACCCTCTTGTTCTGTTTTAAAGATTTTAAGTGCAGCTGTGTCGTGTCAGTCTCATTAGTTGGGTTTGATCGTTTCAACACAAACGTCCTTAACGAGGAGCGTCCTTCAAGTGCAGGTCACCTGCGGCTGTGAAAACGAGACGCAGAAAAAAACAAAACGTGACTCTTGTTATTTGGGTGACTTTGTAATACGTGCAGCTCATGATAGAGGTAAACAGATCAGACAGATACGGAGAGAGAAACAGCAGAAACACAGAGAGCTGCTGTGTGCAGGTACAGCAGGTGAAGGTGGGTGGGGAAAAATAACTGAAGAGAAGCAAGGTGAGCAGATTAAAGTAGTTTTGTGAACAAACACTAACATATGGTGGAGAAGAATGAAGCACTTATAAGTAAATTAAGTTATTATAAGTGCCTTTCCATTAAGCCACTTGGTGTTGTAATGGCAGTGAACCAGTTGACGCGCACCATAGTCATCAGCTGTGTACATCACTTAAAGCCTCTGTAAACCCAAATCCACAAAATCCTTCTAACTGTGTAATTTAGGGTCTTATGTACAAACTAGTGAGCATCTAAAAAGTTTTAGAAATTAGTTTTAATCAAAACTCGAGTTGTTGCCATTCCTTCTTTGTTACTTCCCTGATGCTGGGGTTAAACTGGGCGTGGTTATGTATCATATTTATCACATCATCACTTTCCTTGAACCAATCAAGCGCAGTTGTCCCGCCCTCACAGGTGCAATAACACTTCTCAGCTTGCGATCAATCTTCCTCTCTGAGTCTGCGCTAACTCGTGTCCACATACCCTGAACGTCTCTGCACATACCTGCTGCAGTTACCTTACGATCGCCTTTTTCCCATCATGCCTGTGTGCTGTCCCCGGTGCACATCCACCATCTGAGATGACAACGTGTCATTCTTAATTTTGTAAATGCGGCGTACTTGGAGAAGCAGCAGTGTTTCCGCCACATACATGTACTGTACTGTACATACTGTACTTTGGAGATTTCCGCTCCAAAGCAACAGTCGTCCATCCTCTCCTCATTGAAGAAGAGCACTGAAAGTCTTGGCAACCAAATAAACAACAGCAGGAACAGTTTACTTCTAACCGCAAAAGAGGGTCCGCTCCGCATCGCTGACATCGGCATACATGTGCAGTTCCTAAATCAGCTGTGCGCTCAGTATCAAACTTTCAGCTCCCTGGCGATCTCCCTCCAGCCAGCTGCACAATATATACAGAAATGAAAAGATATCGGGGGGGCAGTAGTGGTGCGGAGAGCACAGGTGCAGGTGTGTTGAAGCAAAGTGATCAGATTAAAGTAGTTTGTGAATTAAAACTTAATGAGGTGAAGAAGAGAGAACAATTAAAGTGTGGAAGTAAGAAATAACCATCGATAAAGAGGGTCAGTCTACATGTGACGTGCTTCTCACAGAAATCATTGATATATGAGATTTATTGAAATCAATTAATTACAAAGCCTGTAATTAATTAGATTAATTTTTTAATCACCTGACAGCAATAGTTTTGATATGATGTGCACATGCGCACATACCTGGGTGGTACAACACCCTCTACCCTGCTGCTGAAAGTGCCAGAGGAAACACTGCTTTCCCATGCGCCATTGTTGTGTTGACAGTTGCCATGAGAACGCGGACAGGTGGACCCCGGCAGGTGTCAATCAACACGGGAGCTGCCACGCCTACACAGTCCTGAGAAATTGTCTGAACAGCCAAACGAGCTGTTTTTCAAGAAGATTTTTCTGGTGGTTCTGAACGTTTATTTTCACTCAGATTTTTGTGGATGCTTTATGACACACTTGGCTCCGATATCAGATATGTATTTTTGCTATTTGAAGCTGAGTTTCCAGGGCCTTTAAACTCCAATAGACTTAGGTCAAAACAGTTTGGTAGTATAACCATACATTAGCCACTGCTATAACCTGTCGCCCTGGCCACAGTCAAAAGACTGTTGGCACTCCCCATCATTCATCACTCCTGGCTGCATTTCCCCTTCCTGTATATATGCACCTCCATGGCATAAAACTGCCCCCAGTGTACAAAAGTGCATTACAACAAAAATAAACAAAAGTCAAATAAAAAGAGAAATGGCTCTTACCCCCCTCTGGTGGTCTCTTACAGTCTCTGGTGGTCTCTGGGGTTCTCTGGGGGTCTCTTACAGTCGCTGGTGGTCTCTTACAGTCTCTGGTGGTCTCTGGGGGTCTCTTACAGTCGCTGGTGGTCTCTTACGGTCTCTGATGATCTCTTACAGTCTCTGGGGGTCTCTTACAGTCGCTGGTGGTCTCTGATGGTGTCTTACAATCTCTGGTGGTCTCTGATGGTCTCTGGGGGTCTCTTACAGTCTCTGGTGGTCTCTGATGGTCTCTGGGGGTCTCTTACAGTCTCTGATGGTCTCTGATGGTCTCTGGGGGTCTCTTACAGTCTCTGGTGGTCTCTGATGGTCTCTTACAGTCTCTGATGGTCTCTTACAGTCGCTGGTGGTCTCTGATGGTGTCTTGCAATCTCTGGTGGTCTCTGATGGTCTCTGGGGGTCTCTTACAGTCTCTGGTGGTCTCTGATGGTCTCTGGGGGTCTCTTACAGTCTCTGGTGGTCTCTGATGGTCTCTGGGGGTCTCTTACAGTCTCTGGTGGTCTCTGATGGTCTCTGGGGGTCTCTTACAGTCTCTGATGGTCTCTGATGGTCTCTGGGGGTCTCTTACAGTCTCTGGTGGTCTCTGATGGTCTCTTACAGTCTCTGATGGTCTCTTACAGTCGCTGGTGGTCTCTGATGGTGTCTTGCAATCTCTGGTGGTCTCTGATGGTCTCTGGGGGTCTCTTACAGTCTCTGGTGGTCTCTGATGGTCTCTGGGGGTCTCTTACAGTCTCTGGTGGTCTCTGATGGTCTCTGGGGGTTTCGTACAGTCTCTGATGGTCTCTGATGGTCTCTGGGGGTCTCTTACAGTCTCTGATGGTCTCTGGGGGTCTCTTACAGTCTTTGATGGTCTCTGTTTTTTCCTCCTCAGTACATGGAGCGTTTCACGGCCAACAAGAAGAAGTTTGCCTGAAGACACTCGGCAACAAGTCTGAACCTCAAAGCTCCCTCTGGAGGCGGGGTCAGCTGAGACTCCGCCCACCACAGCCGCTGTTTCTTCTTCTGCTGCTAAAAACAGATGTCAGTCAGCTGGGACAGTCCTGCCCACAGACCCCCTCCAACAGCCGCACAACAAGACCTCCTGATCCTGTCTCACCCCATTTAACCTACAGACAGACAGACAGGCTGAGAGACAGACAGACAGACAGGCTGAGAGACAGACAGACTGGAAGTAGAATGATTTAACAAAGAAGAAGAGAAACTTAATGTTTGTTTTGACTTTAACGTTTGTCTCTTTAATTAATTTCTTCTTTTAACTGAAATTTCTTAAATGTGTTTAATGATGAAACTTTGACTGTGTTTATCATGTTTCCTAAACTTATCGTGATGTCACAATTAAAGGCGAAAACATGTTCACTGTAAAAGTTCTGGAGCTCGTTTTCACCAAGAAGAGAAAGTCAAAAGATCAACAGCTGAACAGAAAGTCAGTGTTTTAGACACGATAACAAAGTGAGGCTGTTTGTTTAGTGTTTCTGTGATTATCAGCATCATGTCCTACACTACAGAAAACTAAACAAATATTGTTTTAGTTTTTATTTGGACGTTTTATCTCTTCTGGTGGAAACTAACATTAACTATCCATTTCTCCAGCTTATTGAATTGTTTTCAAATTAAAGCATCATTTCACCCAAATCACAACAAGCTGCATTCAGCCTGTTTGATTTTATTTTAAAATGTTTACTGATATTATATTTATTTTTCAGTCAAACTGAGCAGGGAACAGAAGAGGAGGATTCTGGGTAATAAACACTGAGATGTAAATACTGTCTGCTGCATGTTTAATGACTGTTATTCTTCTTATTTAACCGGCATGGACTGAAGTTTTATTGAAGTTTCAGTTTTATTAATAATTTAAAAATATTTGACTGAAAAACTGCAAAAACTTGAAGGCGGTTCAATCAGCTGATCAACTCTTTTACTCAAGTCAAAGTACCAGTGCTGCAGTACATATATATTAACATGTATGTTAGAAATACTCTGTTAGGCTGAATGTACCCATGGTGTCAAAAGTAAAGTACTCACTAAAACAAATGTTACCTGTTTATTTAAAGGATCCAACAGCTGACGTCATGACGACCTGCTGACTCTTTTACACTCAGTTGTTTTTCCTGACTGAAGCATCACATGGTTATTACAGAGTCCAAGTACTTTTACTTTACTGAAGTATTTACGTTTGACATTATTTACAATTAACTCAAAGTGTTAGTCTTTATTACTGCACCTGAGCTCTGATGTCACACCACCAGGTGGCGGTCATGCGCAGTGAGTCCCCCTTCTCTCTCTCTCTCTCTCTCGCTCTCTCTCTCTCTCTCTCTCTCTCTCTCTCTTTCTCACACACACACACACACACACACACACCATCCACATTCCTCTGGGTGTGAATAAATCTTCCACCATCAAGCTGCCCAGCATATAAAGATCACTTCCTGCTACTTGTTTTTAGTGAATTGCTAAACATTGACTATAAATAATGAATATTAAGGTTAATTTACAAACATATTAATGTTTAAGGCATCTCAATATGAATACCACGGTGTAGAAGTCCTTTGTTACAAAGTGTCCTGGAATCATAAACTGCAGTGCTACAGTACTTTGAACAATTATAATTACTGGCAATACATCATACTGTGATTACATTTTATATTTTAATTGTATATACTTTTACTACATATACATTTAAAATCTAATTGAGTGAATATTGTTATTGTATAAGGACGTCTCACCTTAAAAATCAATTGTGTTATCGATTGTACGCTATATTTGAATAATTCACCACGTTTCACTTTTCAGTAAGAACGCCTCTTTATGTGGCACTACTTTGTGTGGACCACAACACATGCATGTTACTACGCCTGTAGCGCACGGTGTCGGATCAGCTGTTTGTGTCAGCGGTTTGTAGAAGAGACAGCAAACTAAAGAAAATACAATATTATGCAAACTATCTATTTAATGCTTGTGTGAATATTCAGAATTACTTGCCAGTACTGTAAAAGAAAGTACACAGAAATAATGTCAGTGATTTGAAGAACTTAAACCACAGAACAGATGTAGTCACCGTGACCTGCTGGTTTCCCGACTGCGTAAATGAAGCCTCCACTTCAGGATTTTAGCCGTCGCCATCTTGTTTTTCTGGAACCAGAAGTGACAGTATTTGGATGAGAGGGAGGAGCTGGAGAGGCGCAAGGGGTTAGCAAACACTAAGCTATGAGAGTAATACAGTGTGGGCCCATAGCTAATTCATTATCTGCTAATGAGCTAGTTATCCATCATGTTTGTTTGACACAGAGTGAGATTCTGTCTGTAGCTGACTGGAGTTTATTTATCAGACTGAAGAAGGTCAGAGAGAGAGTGGAACGTAGAGGACTCACTGCTGGCTCTCCAATGAAAGGGCGGCAGGTGAAAGACACGAACCAGGTAACTTTAAATGTTCTTCTTATTACTATGGCCTGTCTTCTTCTCCGCAGATAAAAATCGAAACAACCAGACTGACTCCCATCACAGGCATCCACAATGTAAACTGAACAAGCTAACAAGCCAAGTATGGTGACACAGACACAGATAGCTGCTAATCAGTGCTAACATATAAATAATAATAACCTTTATTTAATCAGGTAAGTCCCATTGAGATCAAGATCTCTCTGTGATCTAATCTGAGTCTTGTTCTGATGATTTCCTCCCTTCTGTTCCTTTCTTTAAAGATCTTTGTTCTGCCTGACTTTTGTATTTTATAATACCTCTTTCCTTTCTGTTCTTCTTCCCACCTTTTCTGCCATATCTCCATTCCTTTCTTCTTAGACAGTGACTTTCCTTCTCCCTTTCCAAGGGGAAGTGGAACTGTTTCTTTTTGCAATGCCCCTTTTGCTAGATTATCTGCACACTCATTCCCTTTCAATCCCTCATGTGCTGGCACCGAACAGAACTGTAAGTGTATACAACCTCTGTGAAGTCTCAGTAAGCTATGGGGAAGTTCAATGAGTAAATGCTTTCTGTACATATCACCACTCTTTCAGATCTGACCTCTTCAAACCACCGCAGACCGATCATGGCAGCCACTATTCTGCTGTATATACAGACAGCTGGTCGGACAATCGTTTGGAAATGGAGATCTCAAACTTAGGCATATACACACCATTTCCTGCACACTCCTGTTTATTATAGAGGATTTTGGCTCTTCAGTGTTGGTTTAATTTTTCAACACTAGAGGTTGCTGCTTGCTGAAACCATAGCGGCTTAAACCAACTGCTCATTTACGCTTTTATTTTGAAGCCACTTCCTGTGAGGTCGTGTTCATGTGTGTGTCTTGACGTGTGCTGGGTAAACTGCGGCGGGATGCGTGAAGTGTTTGCGGTTTGATAACAAACTTACATGAACTTTCTGCTTCGGGGAACCAAATTTGAACTTTTATCACTTTTTACTTGGCCATTCGGTGATTCCGTCGCTCCGCTGAACGAATCCTCTGCTGCTAATTTACAGATTTATCCTCCACTTTTCCCCGGAGGAAAGTGTTTGTCCAGCTGGAATGGGGCTTCAGTGAGGGAGTGGGGGCCGACGTAAGCCGAGCCGAGCCGAGCTTGCCCGGTTAAGTGAATGAGGGTTTAAAAGATCCTCAGACAGAAATTATGAGAGGATGAAGCTGATTCTGTGGATTCTTGTGATTCTTCTCTGGAGTCATGACGGGACCTGTGAAAGCGGTGAGTCTGAATTATCCGTGTTTCTCTGTTTGTGGTTTGGTCATATTTTTCAGCGTCAAACTGTAGCTCAGTGTACGGGACAGTTCGTCTTCGTTTGTATATCGGGATACATTTTCAAGGCCGAACTCCACTCGAAAGAAGTCTACTTTAAAGTTTTTAACTTTCCAGCAAATACTTACATGCGATAACACTCAGCCAGAAACCTGAAATAAATCCTAAAAAGCTCAACGTCTCTCGGCTCACAGCCAACATAGCAAGCAGCAGAAAATCTGAAGTAGCTTAATGTGTGTTTTCTGATGAATAAAGGTTCACTCGGAGGGCAGTGTGTGAGCAGCCTTAATGAGCAGAAACTTTAATTCTCATTTAAATTAAAGTGTTAGTTTGTTGTTGTATTTACGCCGAAATCACCGCGAAAGTCGCGAGAGCTGAAAGAGGCCTGAAATGTGTCTCTACTCCATAAAAATGTCAAAGAAGCTCAGATTTCTTGAATGTCGTAATTTTCGAATGGGGTTTTGCGCGGAGACGCTGACCGCACGTTTAAACAGGTCCCACTGGGCAAAGTGCAGGTTCAGGGCTGAGCTCCACACAGAATTTATTATCCCACCAGTTATGCAGTTAAAGTTTTGATCATCTATTTTTAGGACGCAAATCAGCAACCTTTAAAAGCACCTTCAACCCAGTTGTCTATTAAAGAAGAACAAAAAGATGCGTGTGGAAAAAGCTTCAAGTTTTCGCAACACATGTCAAAAAAGATCACCAGGAAAATAAATTAACAGAATAAAATTATTGTAGTAATAGTTTAACTGTGAAAACTGAAACCAGACCTCTGAAGGTGTGCTGAGGTATCTGGCACCAAGACGTGAGCAGCAGATCCTTTAAATCCTGTAAGCTGCGAGGTGGGGCCTCCATGGATCGGAATTGTTTGTCCAGCACATCCCACAGACGCTCCATTGGACTGAGATCTGGAGAATCTGGAGGCCGAGTCAACACCTTGAACTCGCCGTTCCTCAAACCATTCCTGAACCATGTCTGCAGTGTGGCAGGGAACATCATCCTGCTGAGAGAGGCCACTGCCATTAGGGAATACTGTGTCCATGAAGGGGTGGACTTGGTCTGCAGCAATGTTCAGGTAGGTGGTACGTGTCAAAGTAACATCCACATGAACGGCAGGACCCAAGGTTTCCCAGCAGAACATCGAAAGCATCACACTGCCTCCGCCGGCTCGCCTTCTTCCCATAATGCATCCTGGTGCCATGTGTTCCCCAGGTAAGAGACGCACATGCACCTGGCCATCCACATGATGTAAAAGAAAACGTGATTCATCAGACCAGGCTGCCTTCTTCCATCGCTCCGTGGTCCAGCTCTGATGCTCACCTGCTCATTGTAGAAGCTTCCAGTGGTGGACGGGGTCAGCATGGGCACCCTGACCGGTCTGCAGCTACACAGCCTCATACACAACAACCTGTGATGCTCTGTGTGTTCTGACACCTTTCCATCAGAACCAGCATTAACTGTTTTATCAGTTTGAGCTTCAGTAGCTCTTCTGTTGGATCGGACCACACGGGCCCTCGCTCCCCACGCGCATCAATGAGCCTTGGCCGCCCATGACCCTGTCACCGGTTGACTGGTTTTCCTTCCTTGGACCTCTTTGGTAGGTCCTGACCCCTGCAGACCGGGAACACCCCACAAGAGCTGCAGGTTTGGAGATGCTCTGGCCCAGTTGTCCTTGTCAAAATCGCTCACACTCGCCCATTTTTCCTGCTTCCACCACGTCAACCTCGAGGACAAAATGTTGACTTGCTGCCTAACATCCCCCCCCACTGACAGGGGCCATTGTAACAAGATCATCAATGTTATTTACTCAACCCTTGCAGTGGTCATAATGTTGTGGCTGATTGGTGTGTATGTTTATTACTTTATAGTTATCACATGCTTTACATTCAAAAAAACAAAGTGCTGCAGAAAAAAGAACAACAGGTGAGAGCTTTAAGAACAGGCTCCTTTTTAAAGAGGACGGTTTTGAGTCATATATATAAATATAAATTAAAAAGTCTGATCAGAATATTTACCCTTTATGAATCAGTGTGAGCCTTTTAGTGTCACACCTGCAGACAGGAGGTCAAAGGTCACATGACATTAAAGTCTCTGATGGTAGAAAAAGAGTTCAACTTCAGGAAACGGAGCCTTAAAAACTAAACGTGTTTGGCAGCTTGTTGATGTTTCAAACAGAAATTTTGTGGATTTTCATGATAATGAAAATAATTTGTCAATTGAATTTGGTCTGAAATCACTTCGTGTTATAATTTATGTCTACGAGCCTTGTGGGTAATGTAATCTGTAGGTTTGTATGAGAAAGATGAATGTGCGCAAAAAAAAGTGTGGCCCAATATCCACAGTCACGGACTCACAGACTTTGAGGCACGTTCCCGGTGAGTGTGCGAGTGCTGTCCCACCATCAGATCACAGAGTGCGTGAGGGCTCTGCTGCGCACTATTCAACGCTAAACTACAGACTTTCTATGAGTCTGCATATCTGCAGACCTTACACAGACTTTCCTGTGGGACTTACCCACAGTTCATAGCAAAGTTGGTGACGTATACAAACGTGATTGTCCAGCCCCCCACTTAATGTAAACAAATGTTCGTCAATGAAGTTTGAACAAAAAAAATTGAAGTAAACAATGTGAGCGTGGACGGTGATGGGAACAGCAATACGTTGATCTGTAAGTGACAACAATTAGATATTTGCATTAATGAATGCCTTTCTGACTTTTGATAGTTAAATAAAGCTGGTCTTATCTTCAAATATGTCAACACTGTGAGACACACACACACACACACACACACACACACACACTGCACCCCTGATGCCATTAAAGTCTGTGAGGGTTCAGTGCTCCGGCTCAGAGGCCCAATGCCAATCTCCACACTCACGGACTCACGGACTTTGAGGCGCATCCCGGTCAGTGTGTGTGTGCTTAGTGCTGTCCCACTGTCAGATCACAGAGTGTGTGACGGCTCTGATGTGGACTTCACAGCGCCAAATTACCGACTTTCCGTGAGTCCGCATATCTACGGACTTTCCTGTAGGACTTACCCAGAGTTCATAGCGAACTTGGTGACGTATACAAACGTGATTGTCCAGCCCCCCCACTAAATGTAAACAAATGTTCGTACATTGAAGTCGTTCAGTAAAGTTTGACCAAAAAATAATCAGAAATGTAAACAATGTGAGCGTGGACGGTGACGGGAACCGCTAATACGTTTATCTGTAAGTGACAACAATTAAATATTCATCAATGCCTTTCTGACTGTTGATAGTTTGTTACATAAAGCTGATCTCATCTTAAAATAAACACTGTAAGTCACACAGATACATGCTGCAGGTCGGCTTCTTTTCTTATTACATTTAATGGCCCGTCTGGTTTCCAGGCAACGTGCGATGCCATGATAGTGCGTCCCATTCCTCATTTTTATGCACGTCTCAGACCCTCACGCACTCACGCACTCACGCCTGACGCCATTAAAGTCCGTGAGTGTTCAGTGCTCAGGCTTTAGGGTGGAGATTGGGATTGGGCCAGACAGTCCCTGAACTCAGCTCTGTCTCTGCATGATGATGTCATTACAATCCGCTAAATGATGACATCATCACCAGCCAAGAGTTTAAAGTTGGTGATGTCATCTTCTCTTCCTCTAATGGGATGTCTGTTTGTGGTTGATGATATCATCTCTCTTGTTTCCCAGCATACTTTGCTGTACATCAGCTGATCTCAGAGTTGATCAGTTTATAACAAATCAATCAGCAGCTCCATGATCGTTTGTGTGATTTGTTTAAATCAGTCAGATTTCACAAAGTTACAGAGACTCAAATTTCCTATGTTCATGAGTGACCCTGAAGTTACCCTCCGCCCGCTCGCTCGCCTGAATGTTCCCGAGAATTACCTGCTGCGCTGACATTGGCTACCTGACGTTCTCCTGACATTTCATTTGGAACATTCTGCTGAAACATTCTGCTGTCTCCTCCTCCTCCTCCTCTTGTCTCCTCCTCTTCTTGTCTCCTCCTCCTCCTCCTCTTCTTGTCTCTTGTCTCCTCCTCCTCCTCTTCTTGTCTCTTGTCTCCTCCTCCTCTTCTTGTCTCCTCCTCCTCCTCCTCTTCTTGTCTCCTCCTCTTCTTGTCTCCTCCTCCTCCTCCTCTTCTTGTCTCCTCTTCTTGCCTCCTCTTGTCTCCTCGTCTCCTCCTCCTCCTCCTCCTCCTCTTGTCTCCTCTTCCTCCTCCTCCTCTTGTCTCCTCCTCTTGTCTCCTCTTCTTGCTCTTCTTGTCTTCTTGTCTCCTCGTCTCCTCCTCTTGTCTCCTCCTCTTGCTCTTCTTGCCTCCTCTTGTCTCCTCTTCTTGTCTCCTCCTCTTGTCTCCTCCTCTTGCTCTTCTTGCCTCCTCTTGTCTCCTCCTCTTGTCTCCTCCTCTTGCTCTTCTTGCCTCCTCTTGTCTCCTCTTCTTGTCTCCTCCTCTTGCTCTTCTTGTCTCCTCCTCCTATTCTTTTCTCCTCCTCCTCTTGTCTCCTCCTCCTCCTCGTCCTCTTGTCTCCTCCTCTTCTTGTCTCCTCCTCCTCTTCTTGTCTCCTCCTCTTGTCTCCTCTTGCTCCTCTTGTCTCCTCCTCTTGTCTCCTCTTGTCTCCTCTTCTTGTCTCCTCGTCTCCTCTTCTTGTCTCTTCGTCTCCTCTTCTTGTCTCCTCTTCTTGTCTCCTCGTCTCCTCCTCCTCCTCCTCCTCTTGTCTCCTCCTCTTGTCTCCTCTTCTTGTCTTCTTGTCTTCTTGTCTCCTCGTCTCCTCCTCTTGTCTCCTCCTCTTGTCTCCCCCATCTTGTCTTCTCTTCGATCAATCACATTTTATTTGTACAGCACCAAATCATAACCAAAGTTATCTGAAGGCATTTATTTAGAGAGAGACCAACATGAATCACCGTGAGCAGCACTCAGCAACATTTGGCACAGAGGCAGAAACCTCGAGCAGAACCGTGTTGAACATCTGAAGAGACTGGACGGGCCGAGAGACGGAGATACAGGATGGAGACAGACAGAGCAGCAACAGAAAATACATGATTATGGTTACAAAGCCAATATGAATGGCACAGATGTGTAAAATAAGCAATAGCATAGTCGTGATGAAAGGCTGATATTAATCATTCTTGTATCCTCCTCCTCCTGCTCTTGTCCTGTCTCCGTCTCCTCCTCCACCTGCAGGTGTGTTCTTCACCAAACATCCGTCCAATCAGACGGTGTCTCAGGGGAACGCGGCTCGGCTCGGCTGCGCAGTTGTCGGAGTGTCGGAGCCGGAAATCGTTTGGATGAAAGACGGAGAAAAACTTTACAGCACGGACCAGATGTTCATCACGCTGGGAGAGACGCACTGGGAGACCTTCCACAGGTTCACACGTTTTAAATATGGTGTTACACAATGTAAATATATGATTCTGCTGTTTGATGGTTCAACAGTAAATACAGGCAGAGCTGCTCCTGTTCCTCCTACTTTTCCTCCTGTTCCTGCTACTGTTCCTGTTCCTGTTCCTGCTCCTGCTCCTGCTCCTGTTTCTGTTCCTGTTCCTGCTCCTCCTGTTCCTCCTACTTTTCCTCCTGTTCCTGCTACTGTTCCTGTTCCTCCCCCTGTTCCTCCCCCTGTTCCTCCCCCTGTTCCTCCTCCTGTTCCTCCTCCTGTTCCTCCTCCTGTTCCTGCTACTGTTCCTGCTACTGTTCCTGTTCCTGTTCCTGCTCCTGCTCCTGTTTCTGTTCCTGTTCCTGCTCCTCCTGTTCCTCCTACTTTTCCTCCTGTTCCTGCTACTGTTCCTGTTCCTGTTCCTCCCCCTGTTCCTCCTCCTGTTCCTCCTCCTGTTCCTGTTCCTCCTACTTTTCCTCCTGTTCCTGCTCCTGTTCCTGTTCCTCCTACTTTTCCTCCTGTTCCTGCTCCTCCTGTTCCTGCTCCTGTTCCTCCTACTTTTCCTCCTGTTCCTGCTCCTCCTGTTCCTGCTCCTGTTCCTGTTCCTCCTGTTCCTGCTCCTGTTCCTGTTCCTCCTGTTCCTGCTCCTGTTCCTGTTCCTCCTGTTCCTTTTCCTGTTCCTCCTGTTCCTCCCCCTGTTCCTCCTCTTGTTCCTCCTCCTCCTGTTCCTGCTCCTCCTGTTCCTCCCCCTGTTCCTTCTCCTGTTCCTCCCCCTGTTCCTCCTCCTGTTCCTCCTCCTGTTCCTTCTCCTGTTCCTTTTCCTCCTGTTCCTTCTCCTGTTCCTCCTCCTGTTCCTCCTCCTGTTCCTTTTCCTCCTGTTCCTTCTCCTGTTCCTCCCCCTGTTCCTCCTGTTCCTCCCCCTGTTCCTCCCCCTGTTCCTCCTCCTGTTCCTTCTCCTGTTCCTCCTCCTGTTCCTCCTCTTGTTCCTTTTCCTCCTTTTCCCTGCTCCTGTTCCTCCCCCTGTTCCTCCCCCTGTTCCTCCTCCTGTTCCTGTTCCTCCTGTTCCTCCCCCTGTTCCTCCTCCTGTTCCTTTTCCTCCTGTTCCTCCCCCTGTTCCTTCTCCTGTTCCTCCTCCTGTTCCTGTTCCTCCTGTTCCTGTTCCTCCTGTTCCTCCCCCTGTTCCTCCTCTTGTTCCTCCTCCTCCTGTTCCTGCTCCTCCTGTTCCTCCCCCTGTTCCTTCTCCTGTTCCTCCTCCTGTTCCTCCTCCTGTTCCTCCTGTTCCTGTTCCTCCTGTTCCTCCTCCTGTTCCTCCTCCTGTTCCTCCTCCTCCTGTTCCTCCCCCTGTTCCTTCTCCTGTTCCTCCTCCTCCTGTTCCTCCCCCTGTTCCTTCTCCTGTTCCTCCTCCTGTTCCTCCCCCTGTTCCTCCTCCTGTTCCTCCCCCTGTTCCTCCCCCTGTTCCTCCTCCTGTTCCTCCTCCTGTTCCTCCCCCTGTTCCTTCTCCTGTTCCTCCTCCTGTTCCTCCCCCTGTTCCTCTTCCTGTTCCTCCTCCTGTTCCTGTTCCTCCTGTTCCTTCTCCTGTTCCTCCTCCTGTTCCTGTTCCTCCTGTTCCTCCTCCTGTTCCTCCCCCTGTTCCTTCTCCTGTTCCTCCTCCTGTTCCTCCTCCTGTTCCTGTTCCTCCTGTTCCTGTTCCTCCTGTTCCTCCCCCTGTTCCTCCTCTTGTTCCTCCTCCTCCTGTTCCTGCTCCTCCTGTTCCTGCTCCTCCTGTTCCTCCCCCTGTTCCTTCTCCTGTTCCTCCCCCTGTTCCTCCTCCTGTTCCTCCCCCTGTTCCTCCCCCTGTTCCTCCTCCTCCTGTTCCTCCTCCTGTTCCTCCTCCTGTTCCTTCTCCTGTTCCTCCCCCTGTTCCTTCTCCTGTTCCTCCCCCTGTTCCTCCTCCTGTTCCTCCCCCTGTTCCTCCCCCTGTTCCTCCTCCTCCTGTTCCTCCTCCTGTTCCTCCTCCTGTTCCTTCTCCTGTTCCTCCCCCTGTTCCTTCTCCTGTTCCTCCTCCTGTTCCTCCCCCTGTTCCTCCCCCTGTTCCTCCTCCTCCTGTTCCTCCTCCTGTTCCTCCTCCTGTTCCTTCTCCTGTTCCTCCCCCTGTTCCTTCTCCTGTTCCTCCTCCTGTTCCTCCCCCTGTTCCTCCCCCTGTTCCTCCTCCTGTTCCTAAGTGCACTTGTCTTTGATCCGAACACATGGATGCTACTGGACTGTGAACAATGCAGCACATGGAACAGGAAGTCTTGGCTGGAAGTCGTTTATCTTTAAACGCTGGTTCCACCAGAATGCCCGCAAAGTTCACCGTCACTCCCAGAGGTCGTTGTCTGGTGATAGCCAATAGCAGATAGCTTAGATTAGATTGTAGTCAGACTGCTGCTCTGGGGTGAGGCTGAGGGTGTCTGTTGGTGTTTCTGCTGTTTGATGGTTAAACAGTAAATACAGGCAGAGCTGCTCTGAAGGCCTCCTCCTCCTCCTGAGGTCTATGAAGTGAGTTCAACAGACCCAGGTATCTCTTGGTTATCAGGCTTCAGTATGCTGACAAAGGAGATCAGGGCAAACTGTCACATTACATGTTTTTATAACAGACTCATTCTCTCAGCCGTATCAAACAGAATCATAGAGCTAATAAAATAAATATAAAATCAAAGTTTAAAGCAGTTTCAAGTTTGACAGGTACCAGGCTTCAGTGTTGTGATCAGTCTCTGCTGTAGATGTGTCAGTAAAGCTCGATGAATATCTGTCATGAATATATTTCTTAAAATCAGACAGTAAACAGGAAGTGTTTGACCGCTCTCTCTCCATCCTCCCTCTCTTATCTCCAACATCACCTGATCTGGAGCAGATCAGGTGTTTAGCATAAGTTACCATGGTGATCTCTTCTGGTAAGAAGTGAATCACCTTCATAGTACTGAAAAGAGTTAAACCTGAAGTTACCTCGATAACACCTGATCCTGCTTCATAGTGTACCCTCTTACTTATGCTCCTCCTCCTCCTCCTCCTCTTAGTCCTCCTGTTCCTCCTGTTCCTCCTCCCCACTTTCTCCAACTTTCTGTAAATTATATTTAACTTCATGTGATCAGTTCTTGTTGTTTCTCTGATGAAACCTCCATGTTTATAAACTTTGTGGAGCCTAATGTTAAACCTGTCTTTAGCTGCAGGTGTCAACATGTTGTGATTATAATGAGTTCTCTAACCTGAAGAATCCGGCTCCCAGCTCCCAGAGGCTGCTGGGAGAAAAATATCCGACTGGGATCACTGTCAGAGTTTAAACAGCCTGAATGTTTCCTCATAAACTGATCTCAGGTCTGTGTGGCTCTGAGAGCAGCAACGCCTAATCCGATTAAAACCTAGATTCCAACAAAGGTCAAAGTCCCAAGCTCAGGAGACCAGTAGGGGGCGCTAAACAGACGTAACCTGTCAGCAGGGGGCGCTAGGGGGCTTTTAGTTTAGTTCCTGGGTCCAGTTCTCAGGTTCTGTGTGTTCATGTTTCCAGTGTGAAGTCGGTCCAGCAGCAGGATGCGGGTCAGTACTGGTGTGAGGTTGAGTTCCACGGTCGGACGTTTTCCTCTGAACGAGCCTGGATCACAGTGGAAGGTGAGGATCCTGAACGCACCATATGTTTGTCTGTTTACAGCATTTGGAGAAATTGAACGCCTCTCAGTCCCACAGCTGTTTCAGCAGCCTGACAGGCTCCTTTTTCCTCCCACCTGCTCTGACGCTGAGCACATCATGAATGACTCCTCCCCCTCATCTCGTCATCGTCAGTGTTCCCCTCCTAACTGTCTCCTCCTCCCAGCAGTTTACCCACCATGCTCTCCTTATTAACCCTTTACCTCCTGCTTCTCCTGCAGGAGTCCCTCACTTTCTGGTGGAGCCACAGGATGTGGCGACGCTCCCTAACGCTCCTTTTAACCTCACCTGTGCAGCGGTCGGCCCCCCCAAGCCAGTGGAAGTGCTGTGGTGGTTTGGGGGAGTCCAGGAGGGAGAGCCCAGTCCGTCTCCCTCCGTCCTTCAGGTCCAAGGTGAGAAATGTTTAGCTGAGTTTATTTGCAGTGAGGCTTTGTCCAGGTGCATTATGGGAACTGTGTGTTAATCTGTCATCTCTGTAAAAAAAACAAATATATTTTTTTTTTAAGTATTAAATAATTACAATTTCAAACTTTTACAATTAAAATATTTATTTCTTACTTTTTCTTACTGTGGAGAAAAAACTGTCTGCCCTTTCTGTCTGCCTGTCTGTCTGCCTGTCTGTCTGTCTGTCTGTCTGTAGGGGTGAACAGCAGTGTGAAGTTTTATTGTGAAGCCAAGAACACCAGAGGGATCTCAGTCTCTAGAACAGGAAGTGTTCATATCAAAGGTGAAGTTTCATTATTGATAAACGTTTGTTAACTCTGGAGCCCCTAAAGGGATATGGGCAGAAAAAAAGGTTCTGGTGTGCATCACAAACTAACCCGTTAGCACGAGAAACTCTTTGGGCTCTCTTTACACGGCAGACGGTCTAAAGCGCATGTCGCTGAGATTTAGGGTGTGTCTACTTTTGCAGGTAAAGCTGTGCACAGAAATTGGTTTAAGTTCCTGCATTATTCATAGGTGTGTTTTTGGCGATAACATGAATCAAACCAATCAGAGTGTCAGCTCTCATTCCCTTTAAGAGCCACGTGTGCTTGCAGGCAAGTGTGTTGCTATTTACGCGGCGGATTTCAGCCTTTGTTCTAACATAAACTGAGCTCGGACCGGCATATTAAACTTCCTTCTTTCCACTGTGCCCCTGCACACGCAGAACACATACAGGTCACTGCACTATGTTTAAGCACGGATTGATAGCTACTGAAGCGATCCCACTGCCCAACAGAAACAAACATGAAGAGAGACGCTGTGAGCACAAACGTGAAAACTCCGCTACACCAAGGCTTTCTGTTCTCTCTCTTAAAAAAGGGGCCGGTACATTTTTTGTGGCACTACTTACACGGAATGAAAACAACGTGACACCTGTGGTGCACCAGCCTCATGTACCGTGCTTATCAAGAGACCTGGAGGCTACATTAGCTTTAATATGGCAGAGGGACCGAGCAGCCAAGCTTTTGTATTCACCGAAGAAACGAGTGAAAACGGCAGTATGGGGGCATTTCAGGTACACCAAGGAGGACCTGGACCTTATTCAAGACGATGGATTCCCCGTTTGCAAAACCTGCCGGGAAAAAAAAGTTGAAGCTAAAGTGTCAAACACATCGAACTTGATGCAGCATCTGTGGGATCACCACCACATGCCCAACATATTAACTGAGTGACATAACGTTACTTATTACGATGACACATTGAGTTGGTAGGGAATTAAATATAAACGCGCCACTCACAATCAATGGCGTAGCGGTGAAAGTTGGTCTTTCAGTGGCATGTAGTCTATGGATTGTGTTATTTGATTTCTGTGTTAATTCTGTTTCGAAGGGCAGCAATAAAAAACACGTGTTCATGTGACGTTATACATAAGTAATGTTGTAAAATAAATTACGCATATGACTGCGTGCCGGGAGTTTGACATGCAAACAGTTTCTCGTGCGCACGGGAAACTCTGTCATGAGTTCGGGCTAGTTTGTGATGTGCACCATGTCTCTTTAGGGGCTCCATAGTTAAAGACTTCATTAAACCAGTAACCTTTAACATCTAATGTTAGCATAGCATTAAAAACTTTGGATCAACAGATGTATAATATGTAGAAACACACTCTGACACACCTGCTGTGCCTGAGCTGTGATTGGTTGATAGCTCTTCGGGGGTGGGGTTTAGTGAACAGTCTCCTCTCTGTCCCAGTGTTGCCCACGGCGCCGGTCGAGCTGCAGGTCCTCAGGATGGATGACAACAATGCCACGTTGTCATGGAAACCAGGATTCACTGGACACTCTGAGCTGTCTACCTGCATTATCCAGGTAAGCCCCTTTCACACATGCTCTGCACTCCTGAACATGTCCTGACATCACCCTGGGGACTTCAGCGAACCAATTCCTTTAGAACTGTGCTCCATTCACACCTTCACCTGCTGTACCTGCGCCAACATTCACCTGCTGTACCTGCGTGCACCTTCACCTGCTGTACCTGCGCCTACCTTCACCTGCTGTACCTGCGCCTACCTTCACCTGCTGTACCTGCGCGCACCTTCACCTGCTGTACCTGCGCCTACCTTCACCTGCTGTACCTGCGCGCACCTTCACCTGCTGTACCTGCGCGCACCTTCACCTGCTGTACCTGCGCCTACATTCCCCTGCTGTACCTGTGCGCACCTTCACCTGCTGTACCTGTGGCCACATTCACCTGCTGTACCTGCGCCTACATTCCCCTGCTGTACCTGCGCGCACCTTCACCTGCTGTACGTGCGCGCACCTTCACCTGCTGTACCTGCGCCTACCTTCACCTGCTGTACCTGCGCCTACCTTCACCTGCTGTACCTGCACGCACCTTCACCTGCTGTACCTGCGCGCACCTTCACCTGCTGTAACTGCGCACACCTTCACCTGCTGTACCTGCTGGGCAGCTCTCCCTGTATCTCTCTTTCTACCTGTCAGCTCGGTTCACATTCGTCATGAGCTGCACATTTTTCAAAAACAAACATTGTATTTTGTATTTTTTCCACCTGTGATCTCGGTTTCGCAGCAGGTGAAGGAGGCTCTTAGTTACCTGTCAAAACGATCAAACCCGACTAATGAGCTTGACACTACACAGCTGCACAAAACAGAATAAGAACGTCAGTATGTAAAAGAAAACAACCTCAATCAATGCATTTACAGGAAGGACGTACCTGTGTGTGTGTGTGTGTGTGTGTGTGTGTGTGTGTGTGTGTGTGTGCGTCTCTGACAAGCATGTGTTGAGACGCTGACTTTGGTCACTCCTTGCTTGTGTTGATGTCCGTCCCGTGTGCTCACACAGACAGACAGACGCACACACACTCTGGGTTTGCTGAAGACTGATCACGGGGCGCTGGTTCAGCTCAGTTGGTACAGCAGGTGCTCCGTGAACAGAGGCTACAGTCCTCGATGCACTGATTGCAGGTTCGACTTCCGGTCTGCTGATCATTTGGTGCATGTCATCCCCCACTCTCTCATCCCCACATTACCTGTCTCTCATAAAAAATGTATTTTATTATACTATTATTATACTATTATTATTTATTGAAAAGATTTTAACTATATCACTCGCTCCTCCTCCTCTCTATGTTCTCCTCAGCTGTTGAGGCGTTCAGTCCGGAGAATGGACCTCCCTCAGCAGGAGGTTGTGGTTCCTCCTCACCTCCTCGTTCTGTCAGGTCTGAGGAGTCACAGTAACTACAGCGTCAGAGTCTCCTGTGTGAATGAGGTGGGGGCGTCGCCCTTCTCCCCCTGGCTGCACCTGCAGACACCTGAGTCAGGTGAGAGGTAATCTCTATCTACAGATTCTACATAGAAATGTAGAATCGCTGATGATTTAGCTTCTTATTAATCTCTATAAACAGGTCGTCCATCTTTATGTACAGTCATTGAATCAACGTGCGTGCGTGCGTGCGTGTGTGTGGTCCAGCTGGATGGTCGCCAGTAGATTTCAGTCCTCTCCGTACAATCAGCTTTTGTTTGTGTTCTAAATCCCTCTGACAGGATGGAGCTGTCTCTGTGGCGCCCCCTGCAGGCTGCAGCGTGAACTCTGACCTCAGAGCAGCCTCAGTTTCATTTACAAACTCTGATCTTCATTTCATCTCTTTAAACAGAATCCAACATTTCTTCCACAACTGAACAGAGTTCAGTGGAACGCTGCTGTCAGAGGATAAGCTGTTGTTTAATGTATCACTGCTGACAGAACAGGAAGTCAGCAGCTCAGCTGATGTCTGTAAACAGGAAAAAAGCTGATGTGCTGTCTAACATGGACTGTGTAAAAGAAGAATGACTCTCCACCTCCTCTCATCGTAATTAGGGTTAGGGTTAGCCAGAATAGTGTGTAACGTGTCTCTGATGTACATGTAACGTGTCTGACAAGTGTGTAACGTGTCTCTGACTTACATGTATCGTGTCTCTGCCGTACATGTAACGTGTCTCTGACATACGTGTAACGTGTCTGACAAGTGTGTAACGTGTCTCTGACAAGTGTGTAACGTGTCTCTGACGCACATTTAACGTGACTCTGACGTGTCTCTGATGTGTCTCTGACGTACGTGTAACGTGTCTCTGACGTACATTTAACGTGACTCTGATGTGTCTCTGACGTGTCTCTGACGTGTCTCTGACGTACATGTATCGTGTCTCTGACGTACGTGTAACGTGTCCCTGACCTACGTGTAACGTGTCTCTGACGTACATTTTACGTGACTCTGACGTGTCTCTGACGTGTCTCTGATGTGTCTCTGACGTACATGTAACGTGTCTCTGACATACGTGTAACGTGTCTCTGACGTACATTTTACGTGTCTCTGACGTGTCTCTGACGTGTCTCTGACGTACATGTAACGTGTCTCTGACATACGTGTAACGTGTCTCTGACGTACATGTAACGTGTCTCTGACGTACATTTTACGTGTCTCTGACGTGTCTCTGACGTACATTTTACGTGTCTCTGACATACGTGTAACGTGACTCTGACGTATGTGTAACGTGTCTCTGACGTGTCTCTGATGTGTCTCTGACGTATGTGTAACGTGTCTCTGACGCACATGTAACGTGTCTCTGACGTGTCTCTGACGTACGTGTAACATGTCTCTGACGTGCGTGTAACGTGTCTCTGACGTGTCTCTGACGTGCGTGTAACGTGTCTCTGACGTACGTGTAACGTGTCTCTTACGTGTCTCTGACGTGTCTCTTACGTATGTGTAACATGTCTCTGACGTGCGTGTAATGTGTCTCTGACGTGCGTGTAACGTGTCTCTGACGTGTCTCTGACGTACGTGTAATGTGTCTCTGATGTGTCTCTGACGCACGTGTAACGTGTCTCTGACGTGCGTGTAACGTGTCTCTGACGTACGTGTAGCGTGTCTCTGACGTACGTGTAACGTGTCTCTGATGTGTCTCTGACGCACATGTAACGTGTCTCTGACGTACGTGTAACATGTCTCTGACGTACGTATAACGTGTCTCTGACATACGTGTAACGTGACTCTGACGTGTCTCTGATGTGTCTCTGACGCACATGTAATGTCTCTCTGACGTACATTTTAAGTGTCTCTGACGTGTCTCTGACGTACATGTAACGTGTCTCTGACATACGTGTAACGTGTCTCTGACGTACATGTAACGTGTCTCTGACATACGTGTAACGTGTCTCTGACGTACATGTAACGTGTCTCTGACGTGCGTGTAACGTGTCTCTGACGTGTCTCTGACGTACGTGTAATGTGTCTCTGATGTGTCTCTGACGCACATGTAACGTGTCTCTGACGTGCGTGTAACGTGTCTCTGACGTGTCTCTGACGTATGTGTAACATGTCTCTGACGTGCGTGTAATGTCTCTGACGTGCGTGTAATGTGTCTCTGACGTGTCTCTGACGTGTCTCTGACGTGCGTGTAACGTGTCTCTGACGTGTCTCTTACGTATGTGTAACATGTCTCTGACGTGTCTCTGATGTGTCTCTGACGCACATGTAACGTGTCTCTGACGTATGTGTAACGTGTCTCTGACGTACGTGTAGCGTGTCTCTGACGTACGTGTAACGTGTCTCTGATGTGTCTCTGACGCACATGTAACGTGTCTCTGACGCACATGTAACGTGTCTCTGACATACGTGTAACGTGACTCTGACGTATGTGTAACATGTCTCTAACGTGCGTCTCTGACATGCGTGTAACGTGTCTCTGACGTGCGTGTAACGTGTCTCTGACGTGTCTCTGACGTGCGTGTAACGTGTCTCTGACGTGTCTCTGACGTGTATGGGGGTTTGGGTTATCGTGCATGTATACACGGGTTGACAGAAAAACAAAAGGAGAAAAACAAAAGCTCCGGCACTCACAGAATCATGAATGATCCTTATAGAAACTTTCAGCCTGATCGGGAGTGGGCTATCTTACCAAGTGGACTGGAGTGGCTACAGATTGTTGCTCTAACCTGTAGCGGGGTTCTCTCTTAAACTCCTCCAACCAATTGGGAAAACCACAGGCGGAGCCGAAAAATGCAGTGATGGTGTAATTTATTACCGGCCTCCCAAAGTGCAGTGAGTATTTACAACAAAGAATGTGGACAATGTGAAAAACAGGATAAATATTATATACAAAATTTACAAAGAAATAATGCAGGAGTTCCACATAAACTCACTGTCACAAAAACACACAACAAATAGCAGAAGTGCAAAATCAGTTCTCTCAGCAGTTACCTCCTCTGTAACAAACTCCAGACTGACCAAGTCCAAGGCAGCACCTCATATACCTGAAGCCCCTCCCACTGGGCGTTATTAATAACATAATTTTTAACCACAAATGTATTATCTTATTATTTCAAGTGCCATGAGCTTTTAAACTTTTAACACATTTTATAATAAGATTTTATACATTTTAACCATCTTAATATGAAACAAACAAAAGACGTAATGATGACCTCGCGTGATCATGAACGCGCAGCATATCGGGATATTTGATATCCAGAAATGGGACGCTCTGTTTCCCTCACCAAACTCGCACGGCAGGTGTTAATATGCAGCGCACCTGGAGGTAAGGAAACCTAACGTTGTGTAAATGTGTGCTAAGGTTGACAATAGAACTTCCAGGTGTGCACCCTCGGCCGTGCTGCAGAAACGGAGAGGGGAAGAAGGATGATGGAGAGTTTTACCAGCAGATTAGAGACGCTGATGGAGAGGGAAAAGTTTGGTGTGTGTATGTGTGTGTGTGTGTGTCTGGGTACGCGCTGCCCGCTGCTTGTGTTTACGAGGTCGTTTAATAATGACTGAAGGAGCGTTTGGGCCAGAAATGGATTCCCATTACAGTCGATGTCAGACTTCACAAGATACTGCATCCAGTCAGCAGGCGATAGAAATGTTTTGGCTTCACTTTTAGGGAGCTGTCATATCGTCCATCTTTTTATATAATCACTGCTCTCTACAGTACTTGACAACACATCGAACAAAGAGAGGCAAGCTGATCGGCTGATTCTACATCTTGGATGAAGCCGAACTCGTGTATGTGTCACATGACCTGCTGACTTCTTATGTTCTTTGACATTGTGACATTGCTTCCTAGTGTCAAAGATACACATACACACACACTGGTGAACATTCTCTGCTGGGGTTGGTGGAGCTAACGGGCAGTGAGGAAACGCCTCATGATGTTTCTGTGTTCAGTCCCCTCGGCAGCTCCCATGAACCTGACATTCTCGCTGTCGGAGCAACAGCTGACTCTGAGCTGGGCCACTCTGCAGGAGGAGGAGCTGCAGGGGAGGCTGCTGGCCTACAAGGTGCAGTGGACCCTGGGAGGAGAACCGCAGGTGAGAAATATCAGTGACTGGGTAATCAATGTTCATGATCATGTTAATGTTCATCTGAGCAATTCTTTTAACACTATAGTGCTTGTTCACACGGCCTCGTTGGCTAAGGCTGAGCCCCGACACCCAGAGTTCATGACCACAGGTTACAGGACTGCCTGGGGGGCATGATCATAGTCCAAGTCAACAAAAGCAAGCCCTGAAACATATAGAGTTGGTCCACTGTTTCAAGGCCAGGGCGGGATCCCGACGATGGTTCAACATAGGCCGGAGCCTCCTTTCCAACACCCTGGAATAAACTTCAATAGTGTGATACCCCGATAGTTGGAGCTCACCCTCAGGTCCCCTTTTTTAAATGGGAATCACCACACTAGTCTGCCATTCCGCAGGTACTGTCCCAGATCATCAGTCAACACTGAAGAGTCCAGAGGGTTCATTGTCACCTGCCGCCCTGCTACTGAGAAGCTTCTTTACTGCAAGGATATGAGCGAGGTTTCTCTTGGGTCTTTGATAAACTCTGCCTCCTCATCAGAGGATTTGTTCTTTGGATCAGCATTTGTGTTCTTTCCAAGGCCTAACAATACCCAGTCTAGGGGGTCAGCAGCCCTGCAGCCCTGCAGCCTAAGCAAAGCTCTGATATCCCCCCCTGAGTGTCTAACAGTGTGCCTTCCTTGAGGAAAACCAGTTGTTCCCCATCCTAGCAGCTGCTTCCACAATGGAGGTTATAGACAGGATACACTCTTTGAGGTCCCAAACCTCCCCTCCCATCTTGTGGTGGGAGTAGAAGACCTTGCAGTTCTCCGCCCCTCTCTTTACCTGAGTGTCTAAGACTTACAGCTGCAGATCTGTTGATCGGCAGGCTGTTCCCCTAATCACCCCCTTCAGGAGTCCCCACCATCACCCACATCAACATTGGAGTCCTCCTCTCTTACTCTTCCTCTTTGTTTATCTCTGACTCCTCCTCTCCACAGGAGCCTCTTCTGTTTAAGGAGAACTGGGCTCAGCTGTCAGGAGGAGGTCGTTTCTTTAACTCCTCCTTCCAGGTGTCGGCCTGCACCTCTGTGGGCTGTGGACCGTGGAGCCGTCCCGTGCTGGTGCTGCCCGCCTCAGGTACAAAGTCTACACCTGTGTCTGTGTGTTTAATCCATGTTAATAACGTGTTGAAGAACGTGCTTATTTATTAGTCTTGTGGTCTGATTGGCTCCTGTTGGTCCCTCAGTCCAGGTCCTGGTCCAGCGGAGCCACATGTGGGTCGGACTTCTGCTCGGCCTGCTGGTAGCCTCCGTGGTGGGCCTCCTGCTGACTGTCCTCGCTCAGCGCCGAGAGAAGGAGACTCAGTTTGGGTACGAAAGCAGCTGATGTCAGATTTAAAGGAATTTTTCTCTTCATAGCCTTTTTTTTTTTACACTGTGGTTCTGCCTCAGCGCCGTAACGAAGCTCCATCCTCATGCCACCTTTGTCATTCTACATTGGACCAAGCAACGTCGGCGTTAAGCCGCCCCAGTGTGTGTTTTTACAGCGTTCCGGCGTTGCGGAAGCAAAACATGCACGAGGTGTAAACAAACAAGGCGTTTCAGACGCAGTTTCTCTCCTGTTACTACCTCTGATGCCGGCTCAGAGGTGGAACGACTTCGCCCCACCATTCAGCCTCCGTGCGTTTTACATAGAAGACGGAACGTAACAGAGGCGTAATAATACCGCCTTGAACTGGCAGTTTAACAGGGGCTCATGTTAATGTGATATATAATATGTTTTATACTTTACATAATAAACATACGATATATTTCACTTTATATTAACACAGTCCGTCTCTCTGTCTGCAGGTCTGTCTTTAAGTCTCCGGGTCCTGAGAGCTCAGTTTCCTTCACGGCAGCTCGATCCTTCAACAGAAACTGTTCAGAGCTTCAGGAGTCGACACGTGAGTCACCAACAGCTGGTTTAGCAGCAGGAAGTTTGCACTGTGGCTGGTTTGACCTTCAGTCCATCTTACTGCTTTGGTTGGTCACTTTGATCCCGGACCACATCTGATTAGTTGTTGGTTTTGATCGGCACTGTCTCGGTTCACTCTGACCTGCTATGCCGTTTCCTGCTGGATAGATTAAACAGAGATTCGATGTTGTGATTGTTTGTCCCTCTGATGTGTCAAAGATCTGATTGGCCGGTGACCTCTGCAGGTGTTACCTTCCCGTCAGTCAATATGAGCTGTGATACGCTGCTGCCCCAGACTGTTCTGACACTGCGACCCCCTCTGACATAACCGAGACAACCTGTTTCTCAGGTCTGAATGAGCTGCTGTTAGCAGCACCTGTTAGTGTAACATGGCTGTACCGACAACTATCACTGACTTCTTTTAAACTGAATATAAAAAGAAAGAAAGAAATTTTAAAAAACACACAAGATGTGCTGGATGACCGGAGGATGATTCTGGAATCGGTTGTGGAGGTCAGAAGCTGCAGCTCAGACAAAGAGTACAACAAATGTTTGTGTGCTGTGAAGTGTGATCAGCAGTTTGACAGTGAATGTCCTTCAACAGTCTGTGTACACCAAACACAACTGCCTGTATTTACCTGTATTTACCTGCCGCCTGTCAGCCAATAAAATCCGTCTGTGCGACAGACCAACAACAAACCACCGACAGACTGAGACTACGTCTGACATGAGTCGACTGAAAAAAACAACTATAAAGGCTACGTGAGCCTCTAGCGGCCTGTCACTGTCAGAACTCTCATAGGGAGAAGGGCATTATGGGCAATGTAGTTTTTGAAAAGAACGCGGCAATAAAACCAACAATTTCTCTGCTTGTGCTGCATTGATTTAAAATCAACGGTCCATGATAAGTGTGTGTGTGTTTCCCTCCAGTGGACAGTCTGGGTATAAACGATGACCTGAAAAACAAACTGCAGGATGTTCTGATCCCAGAGAGGCTGCTAACACTAGGACACATGCTGGGAAAAGGTAACACACACGCACACACACACAGTACATATAGCTACCAGCAGTTAGACAGTTAGACAGTGAGGTTAAAATAGATCCTGACACTGACAGATCCAGAACTCACTGGAGGGGTAATAAAAGGAATCTGGGAGGAGCTTCAGTCACAAACTGTTTGTTCAGGAGGAGGTTTAAATTAAGAGTTTGACTATCACCATGGGCATCAGGGCAGAATGCATCAGCCAGGAAACTTCAGGGTTTTTTAACAAGGTTCATTTCTTCAAAATACAGACATGGAGTTTAATGAAGGGGGAACAAAACGCACATGGGTAGTCTCATCACACTAAACTGCCTCCCCATGTGAAGGTGAAAGAGTGAGTGCAGTCTTTAAATAAGGAGCGATTAGCTGAATTAAATCACACTAACGAAGACTTAGTCCATTGACGATCCAATGATGAGGAAAGGAGACACAAGGAAGTGAACTTCAGGAAGTGAGGTAGCTGGGGAAGGGAAGAGGTGAAAGGTTACTACACTGTTTTTAAGTCTTAAACAATCCTCCAGGATCCTTTACAGAGTCCAGTTTATGAGGAACACCTGGTTCAGACTGACCTGACGTGTGTGTGTGTGTGTGTGTGTGTGTGTGTGTGTGTGCGTGTGTGTGTGTGTGTGTGTGCAGGTGAGTTTGGGTCGGTGCGTGAAGCGTTCCTGAAGACAGAGGATTTATCTGTCCAGAAGGTGGCGGTCAAAGTGCTGAAATGTAAGTATGAAGTTTCTTCTTCTTTGGTTTATTTTGGTCAGTGTGGTGACAGGAAGTGCAGAGTGATGACATCAGAGAGGTGTCATAACCCGGCCCGTAAGGCGTGACAAACAACGGGAAGGGACACGAGTTAATGAAGAATTTATTACAAAATGAAGTTAAACTGAGGAGTTTACAAAGGCTAGGAGACGTGTGAAATCTGTATTATCAGTGGTGTACATGTGGGTGCGTGATGTGGTGTGGTGAGATGTGCACTAACACAAAGAACCAAACCAACGATGGTGCTGGCGTCGAGTCCAGAGGGAGAGAGAGAGAGTCGGGCCCAGGTGCTCCATATAGCTGCAGCTCATCAACCAGCTCCTCTGCAAGGAAACACATATGCATGAATACAAGACACTAATGCTGTGCAGGGGCCGTCACAGAGCTGATCCAGGTTCAGTCAGAATTTCTAATGATGTCATCGAGTTTGTGTTCATATAAAATAGTTTGTTTGGGGGCGCTGGTTTGGCTCAGTCGGTAGAGCAGGCGCCCCATATACAGAGGCTACAGTCCTCGTCGCACTGATCGCAGGTTCGACTCCCGGTCTGCCGATCATTTGTGCATGTCAGCCCCCACGCTCTACTCCCCACATTTCCTGTCTCTCTTCAGCTTTCCTATCGAATAAAGGCAAAAAGCCAAAAAAATAATCTTAAAAAAAAAAAAAAGTTTGTTTGAATGTGAACAATCAAAGTGTTTGTTTATTCAAATGTAACATTTAAAGAAAGCCTAACCAGTCATTCAAACTGTCAATAACACACATTTTTTAAAGCTTCAGTGTGTAGACAGTGATGAAGTGTGTGTGTGCTGCAGCTGACATCACTTCATCAGGTGACATCGAGCAGTGTCTGAAGGAGGCGGCCTACATGAAGGACTTCCACCACCCCAACGTCATCCAGCTCATCGGTAACAAACACACAAACACACATGACCAGGGGTCAAAGGTCACATGGTGTGATTGACAGTTCTTCCTCTCAAATAGGTGTGAGTCTTCACCGGCGTCCTGGCCAGCGGCTGCCAATTCCGATGGTGGTTCTACCGTTCATGAAGCATGGAGACCTGCACACGTTCCTGCTGCTGTCCAGACTGGGAGAGAGTCCATTTGTACGAAAACATTTACATTTTATTACCTCTACGATAAACCATAAATTCAGTCAGGTGAAAGTGGTTGAGACCTGCAGGTATCAACAGTTAACCAGGTCATCACCCGGGCCTCATTTTGTCCTGACCTGGTCCTGACCTGGTCCTGACCCGGTCCTCCTCTGTTGCAGGACCTGTCCCTGCAGACTCTACTGCGCTTCATGTTGGACATCTCTCGGGGGATGGAGTATCTGAGCAGCAGAAACATCATCCACAGAGACCTCGCTGCCAGAAACTGCATGTGAGTCCATCGAGCAGCGTATAGATTATTACATATGTTCTATTTATATATGATAATATGATATAATATACTACAAGCATAATATATCTTAAATATAATACATGACATATATTGTATGTTATATCGCCTATAATATAAAGATAAAGACACAAGCTGAAAGAGAAACTGAAAACAAAAACACTTTACATTAAAAAATAAACTAAACATAAAAAGAGGTTATTTTTTTAAACGTGTGAGTGCGTATGTATGGAGGTCTATCCATATCAATATTAGCAGACACATGCGCAGCAACGTGTGTGTGTGCACGCGTGATAAACATAGTAAATTTTGGTACGCGTGCGCACACTACATCACGCGTAACAAGAACATGCGTACTGTACTTACAGCGTGTGCACACACGTCTGTCACTGTTTTGTTAAGCGTCCACACACACACGCGCGTTCGTATTTTTGATACTAGGCACCCGAAGTTGAGGGTGGGTCCTACCAGCCCTACCAGCCTTTTGGTTCCAAACTTTGTATTTTATTAATCTGTGTATTAATCTATTTATTTAAGTCTCTATACAGTGAGGATTAGATTACAGCATTGTAGATTCAGGGTTAGGGTTAGGGTTAGGGTTAAATGTTACGCGTAGTCACTCCGCGTCGTGTGATTACGCGCCTGCAGCAGTCATCACGCGCGTGAACACGTGACCGTTATACGTCATTGGGGAAACTACATGACACGTCAGGCGTTGCTTTGCTGCACAGGCGTCAAAGCGCGCGCGTGTGACACGTTCAGTTGATAGCTGAGCATGTTTATTGAAACGTATGGAACTTCATAGTGTGTGCATGTGTGTGTGTGCGTGTGTGTGTTCAGGCTGGATGAGAACATGGCGGTGTGTGTAGCAGACTTTGGCCTCTCTAAGAAGATCTACAGTGGAGATTATTACCGACAGGGTTCAGTTTCCAAACTGCCTGTGAAGTGGATCGCTCTGGAGAGTCTGGCTGACAACGTGTACACCACACAGAGCGACGTGGTACGCACGCACACACGCACACACACACACACACACACACACACACACAGTACTGTAGAATCCTTAAATACTGCTGGTCTCTCACTTTGTGTGTGTGTGTGTGTGTGTGTGTGTGCGCGTGTCAGTGGGCATTCGGCGTGACGATGTGGGAGGTCATGACTCGGGGTCAGACTCCGTACCCCGGCGTGGAAAACTCTGAGATCTACGAGTTCCTGATCAAAGGAGAGCGACTGAAGAGACCGGCCGACTGCAGGGATGACATGTGAGCAACACACACACACACACACACACACACACACACACACACACACACACACACACACACAAACACACACACACACACACACACACACACACACAAACACGCGCACACGCACACGCACACACACACATTTATATACACTCGTTTACACACACACATTTATATACACGTTTACACACGCACACACACACACACACATTCATATACACTCGTTTACACACACACATTTATATACACGTTTACACACGCGCACACACACACACACACACACACACACACACACACAGCCATGACTTTATGGCTTTGATTAATAGAAGCAGGTTTGTATTATTGAGTGGTGTGGGCCCTGGGTTTTGCCTTTCAGGCTGCGTGTACACCTTCACAGGTAGAATCCATAGACTGTATAAATAATGGACGTAGTCTCAGTGACGTCACCCATTGGTTTCTGAAGCAGCGTCTTGAAGCCCGAATTGCGCCGCCGCTGGGGGTCGCCATATTGGAAATGCCAGAGCTGGCTAATCCAGAGACGGGCAAAGAGGCAGAGCGCAACAGAGCTACAGCCTATGGCTGAGCTTGATGGGCGGGCCGCATGAATCAGCCAGCTACGGCTATGAAGCTAGGCTATATGCTCCTCAGCGTAGCTAGCGGTTATTATCCATAGACTGTTTGACTTTGCCAGGAGGAGATTCTGTCAGTGACTGACTGCAGGTGTTCAGTCATCAGACTAAAGAAGTAGCGGACTCGCTGCTCGCTCGCCCGGTGAGAGAGCGGCGAGCCGACACGTAAAGGGAAACGTAAAGGACCGGTCTCTTCATCACTACGGTCCGCTGTAATCTCTCCGGGGAAAAGCCAACAACTCCTGACTTCTATTTACTGACCGACCATTAAATAAATAAACACTGCACAGGCTAACAAGCAGCTAAAGCTAGCACAGTATACCTGCTACTTAGTGCTAAAAATATTCCAATACAATAACATTTAACTCACCGAAAAGCTGGAGCTCAGACTTCTTGCACGGCCATAAAGTTCCATAAATCCCACAGAGAGATTATTTGTCCAAACTTTGAATGAAAAAATCCCCAAAAGTCTCCAACAACACAAACAGGTGAAGGTAAGCTCAGTGTCTGTGTCTGTGTTGACGTCTAGCAGACAGCCAGCAGGATCCACCTGTCAATCAAGTGATCCGGCCCCTATGATTTAAGGCTTAATATAATTAAAACGGGTGTGTTTAAAAAAATTCACCCCCCGTACAGTTATCTTGAACAATGAAATTAGCTATTTATAATAAAACCGTTTTTTGTACCAGGCTGTAAACATGTTTATTTCTGCTGTAAAAATGGGCATTTTCCCACCTGCTGTAATGTTATTTCTTGTTTTCTGGAGCCTCAAGTGGCCACTCGAGGAACTGCAGTTTTTTGCACTTCCGCATTGGCTTCATTTTTCAACACTGGAGGTTGCCGCTTGGTAGAATCTGATGTTCTGTTTGTGACGTGTCCTTCTTCCTCGTTGGTGTTTGTGACAGTTATGACATCATGCACAGCTGCTGGAGTCCCGTCCCAAAATGTCGTCCCAGTTTCAAGCATCTGGTCGACCAGCTGGAGGCACTGTGGCTCAGCCTATCCCCTGCCCCGCCGCTGAAGGAGCCTCTGCTCTACGTGAACCTGGATGGGGAGGAGGGGGGAGGAGTCGGGGAGGAGGTGCTGGCAGCAGGAGCTCCGAGCTGGAGCGTGGCCTGGCAGCACAGGGAGGAGCAGGAGGAGCAGGACTGGCTGATGTTGGGGTCGGGGGCCGCACTGGCCATCGGAGGAGACTACAGGTACATCATTGCACCCCCCTGTGGCCCCCCCGAGGAGGAGCACGCGGAGGAGGGGAGGGGAGCAGGGGCGAGGAGAAGGAGGGAGTCAATGGACACTTTACAGGAGGAGGTGAAAGAGGAAGAGGACGATGTGGTCATTAATGTCTGACCAATCACAGCACTGCTCTCACCTGACTGGACCAGAACTCATCAGCTGATCACAGGGACGCTCACTTCCTGTCTTTGAGCAGAGCTGGCGGGTGGAGACAGAGCTGAAACTACTCTGATTACACACAGTAATACACACTAATACACACTAATACACACTAAACACAATAATACACAATAACACACAGTAGTACACACTGTAACACAAGCCTCAGTCCTGAGACACAGCTGCTCCCAACAGAACTCACAGTTCTGATGGTACTGTGAGTACTGCTGCTAGTTAAAGAACACTTACCACACTTTGTGAAACTGAGCCAGAACTTTATCACTGACTTCACTGTTAAATACAGATAACTGACTTGTTAGCCTAGCTTAGCACAAAGACTGTCTGCGGGGGGAAAATTGTTACTTTGTTTACTGGTCCTGGTTCTTTAGGGTCTCAGAGATCCTGGTTCTTTAGGGTCTCAGAGATCCTGGTTCTTTAAGGTCTCAGAGGTCCTGCTTCTTTAGGGTCTCAGAGATCCTGGTTCTTTAAGGTCTCAGAGATCCTGGTTCTTTAAGGTCTCAGAGGTTCTGCTTCTTTAGGGTCTCAGAGATCCTGGTTTCTGAGGCCATGTCTACACAGGTATTCTTCAAAACAGAGATTTTCCCTCCTTTGTTTCCAAAAAACCACCATCCACAAAAAGCAAAAACACAACAGAAACGCTGTCATGAGAATGCCACTCCAACAGGCGGCGATATAACCCGGTGTGTGGACGAAAGGTCAAAACATGGAGAAAAGGTTTTAGTGTAGACATGACCTGAACCTCTCTGGGGATTTGGACCCCTGGTGAACAAACTGTCTGAGACATCTTTGTGACTCTTTGATGTTTATTTAACATTTGAAAAGAGACTGATGAGTAAATAATCTGTAGATGGACTGAAGAGTAAATAATCTGTAGATGGACTGATGAGTAAATAATCTGTAGATGGACTGATGAGTAAATAATCTGTAGATGGACTGATGAGTAAATGTTTGCACACAGCAGAGGTGAAACAGGACGTTCAGACGATCGACTTTATTTCAGAGTAAAACCAGATCAAAGTTTTAACAATGCTTTTAATAAAATGTTAAAAATTCAAATTAAAACAATTTTACAATATTAATGTTTTGTTTTTGTTATCGCGTGTTTCTGTGTTTGGTGCAAGCTGAGGCCAGACAGGCACAGGAAACTGGCCCTTCAAAATAAAAGCTTTATTCTACAGAACTCCAGAGGGAACACTTTGACTGATGGTGAGCGTTATAAAGTGAAACACATAAAAAGTTTTATTTCTGCTCGTAACTCTTTACCTGCAGACAGAAACACTTCACCTACACGCCATCTTTCTTGTGTCTTCCTCTTACGTTTGTGACGGGTCCTTGAATGTGAAACGATGCATTTGGTGGTTAATTGTATAAAAACAAGTTATCGGCGCTCTCTGCTGGATAAACTCTGTAAATGTTTTAAATGAGTTTTACACATTAATACCTGTTTAACAATCATTTCAATATTTATATTTAATATTTTATCTTGAAAGTCACAGTGAGAAACATTCTGTGGCAGAGGTCGTTACTGACTAAATAGATATTGATCAGTCAATAGTAAACAGTTGGTCAATAGTTAAAAGTAAATAGTTATTAGTTTATGTGAACCAGCAGCTTTTCTGTCAAAATAAAACCTCTTGTGAGAATCATTAAAGCTGCTGTACAGTGAACACATCATCTAAACACAGTTAATACGGTGTGTACAACTACAGCACATTATAAACTGAGGTCCCTGAAGGCAACAACTGCATTATTATTACCTGCTCCTCAGCGTTCTGACAGGAAGCAGGAGAAAGACTTTTTTTCCCCTTCAGGATCATCGTCATGTGACCTTTATCACAAACTGAACCCTCCTTGCATCATGTGACTCCTCACGCCTGTGCACACTGCACACCTGAGCAGTGTGTTTGTATCACTAAACCTGCCATGTCTCGTGTCCATAGGTTTGACCCCGCCCCCCTGAGCACCTAGTTTACCTGTTTTTACTACTACTCAACACCTGTACTGACAGCACACCAGGTACAACACATCTGAACTAGACTCAACACCTGTCCAGTCAGCTGCACTAACGATTAAACATGAATGATCAATGATGAATACCTTAACAGGAAGTTCAGGTAGAGTCTCCCCCAGTCAGGTGGGTAATATTTGTGAGCATTAGCCACCAGGTCCTACATGTCACACCTGCACATGTGAGCGACCTGTTGTGTTAAAACTGAAGGATTGTCTGCAGGTGAATAGCATGAATATGCCATCTTGCTCATTTGTATCCAGAGTGTGTGCAGTAGAGATCAGCTAGTGGAGCTGCAGTATTGACGTCCCGCCCCTTCCTCTACCCAAAACACACCTTTACCCTGCGGCCTTGCTGTGTTGGAGCCCTCAGGTGGGCTCAGTCTGCAGCAGAACAGCTTCTCGTGTCGGTCTGAAGCAGATAGTCACGCTGATGGAAAGTTCAATGACTGTATTGTTAGTGTTAGTTACGTCTCCTCTCGCCGTTCCTCCTCTACTCTGCGACTCGGGAACAGAACACTGCAGGAGCCCCATTTGTTCACAGAGCTGTCAATCATGAGGCCACACCCCCTTTTTATAGCATCAAATAACTAATTTAAAGTAAACTTGTCAGAAAAATGAACACTTGGACGTAAATCAGCATGATAAGAACTAACTATAATGACAGAAACCATGTTGGAGAAAAATGTCTGACATGTATTTTGATTTTATAGTTTGAGTCATGTCCCATCTGTTAACATGGAGGAGGCGGGCTTTATGACCTATGCTGCAGCCAGTCAGCAGGGGGCGATAGAGAGGGTTTGGCTTCACTGTTAGGGAGCTGTCATGTCGGCCATCTTTTTTTTAATCTGTGGTTCACATGATCTAAGTGAATTATATATACTCAGGTTAATATGTGACCACTGCTAACTTTTAGCACTGAACTGTTAAACTAAAACTAAAGTTTATTTCCTGTCTGATGCTTTCAATTTATCCTGATGTCCTCACCTGTTGTTCTGTTCTCACCCGTCTGTATCAGGTGTGAGATTCTTTTGAATAAACTTGTTCTTGTGGATTCTTCGTTGTCATGACATCAGCCGACAGTCTCACCTGAAAGAAAACACATGAGTCACTGCTGCAGACACACACCATGACAAAAACATTTTGTACATAAAGCGAATTTAGCCTGTTAGCTTGCTGATTTATGACAGAAACACAAACAGCCTCCAGTCAAACGTTATGCTGAATGCTAACATTAGCCTGTTAGCTAACTGATATAATAACATGACAGACACAGTCTACAGTCAAACGTTAAGCTGAATGCTAACATTAGCCTGTTAGCTAACTGATATAATAACATGACAGAAACAGTCTACAGTCAAACGCTAAGCTGAATGCTAACATTAGCCTGTTAGCTAACGATATAATAACATGACAGAAACACAGACTACAGTCAGATGTTAAGCTAAATGCTAACATTAGCCGTTAGCTCGCTGGCATAATATCATGACAGAAACACAGACTACAGTCAAACATTAAGCTAAATGCTATCATTAACCTGTTAGCTCACTTACTTAAGAACAATAAACAGGGAGTAATGTGAGTCTTCAGTTCATCACCTTTACACTAAAAACATGGCAGTAAGTGCACTCAGTTTAACTTCAGTAAAGGTACAGGAAGTTCACCTGTAATGTGAGCTACTAAAATAAAAGTATTCATATGCAGAAAAGGCCCCTTAGTGTTACTGCTTATGTCTGTCATACTGTGAGTACATGTGAGTGTCAGTAGGATGTTAGAGCCAGTCATGTGTGTACTACACACAATTTTAATGTTAAATCTGAACCTGATAAATTAGAAAGTACGACATTAGTGAAGTCAAACTACCTCAGACAAGTGCACATCACTAACACGATACTTCATCATCTCAGTGTTAAACGGAGTACTCTGTCTGCTGTACGTTTACTTCATGTTTTCAGGGTTGACACGGGTCAGCGTGACGCCACACATACTCTTTTCTGACACCACGGGGTTAAACGGGGTGGAAACGCTGAAATATGACACAAAGAGTAACGTGAGTTTATAAACATACCTCTGCAGGTATTGACCTTATTACAGAACAAATCAGGACAGAACATGTACCTGACAGCAAACACACACTCTGGATGACTGAGAACCTTCACAGACATACACTCGCTCCAAAAAAGGGCTCAGCATGCCATCGTGTCCCCATAGCGCATGCGCCGTGGTACGCGCCGCTGGGGTAAATACATGCACGCGCAGCACAACGTTAACTGCAGTAGACGATTTATATGAATTTATTTTGAACAGTAACTCGTAGATCCTTTAATAACGGCAGCTATTGAATGAAAACGTCCAGAGTTCCGTTTAACGGAGAACAGAAACATAAAGTTCTTTATTTACGGTTAAAAAACGAGTTTCACTCCAACTCGCTCCTTATGCTCCGTGCACTCACACATTACGGTATATACTGTACATCAGCGGCTAACGCTATGATCATACAGCGTTAATTAAAATACAGTGATTTCACTACAAGTACAGACAGCAGCTGCATCATGGCGGATCCTTTGTTTGGCTCTGGCGGGGACACATCAAGCGTTTCTTCGCTGCGGTTCGTGTTTGTTCGTAAATGTTCACCGTCAGTTTCCACGTTCGAACGATTCACCTCCTCTACTGACATTCTACGAGTGTATAAAACGTTAACAAGCTGCCGTCTTGTCCTCTAACGGGCCTCAGGCATCATGTAGGCAGCTGCTGCTGAGATGTGCCCGAACATGAGCGCTGAGACACGGGCTGCGTTCAAACGAACCCCCGAAACAACAGTTAAACACACAAAAGGGGAGGTCGTCCATTTTGAGTACAGGCCATCCATCCCGGTCCATACAGAGAGAGAGGCGAACCGGGCTGTTGAAACAGCTCGAATTCAATCCCCAAAGTTAACTGCTCACTGTAAACTACAATATTCCGCCCTGATATATCGATCAAATTTCTCTTCCATTATCTTTTAATCATGTCTGTATCTGTCTGTCGTCCGGATAGAAGCATGAATTGGTGTCCATAGTTAGTCCTGTATTTAAACACAGAGCTCGGCTGTCTTCAGTCTCGGACACAGTCTGTTTGAGTCCTTTGATTGAATTGAGATGAGGTTTTATCTCAGTTTGACTCCAGCAGGACGTAACGTGAGCTTACAGCTGTCTGTCCGTCCCCAGCCACGGTGACTGTCCTCGGCCTCCGGACGGTTCTTAAAGTACATTTAGGTAAAGTATATTCCATGAACAGTCCAACAGATAGAGGTAAAACTCCAGCACAAAAAGCTCCCTTCTGCTCCTCCTCAGCTCATACCGGACTGCAGATCCCCCGGTGTCGGTGAGGAGAACCGCCGGGACAGTTTTGAACCAGGTGGCGGCAGCAAGATGGCGTCCGAGACTGCGCAGTACGACGACTGGAGGTGACGTCACAGTGCAGGAGACCGCATGCAGTTTTTCCTCAGTAAGAAAAGATCCACGATGTCGACGAGGTTTAGTCGATGGAATAACAAACACTAAGGCTCGGATTAATGTCGCAGCGGTGAATAATCGATGTGCTCGACCAGCTGAAGGTAATCCGTGTATCAGAGCACGCGCTCCCGATGGGCCAGAGAGAACCGTGAGAGATCGAGGTTTAGGGTTTCATGGAGGCCAGTAGGGCTCGGCATCAGGCCTGCTGCTAGCTTCATGGTAGATAACATTTAGCCTCATCTTATTCATCCAGAGTTTAATGTACTGATATGAAACTTATGATTAGGCTTATTAATTGTTAAAGATCAATGTGTCCTCATGTACGACTCCTTTTTACATGTTTCATCAGGTTCAGCTAACATACCGCTGCTACATTATCACATGCAGATCAGTTTAAGTGTGTAATTATTAAGAGAGATATCAATAAGGGCAGAGAGTAGTACTATAAAGTAGTAGTACTGGTATTATCAGTATGAAATAACTTTAGTGTAGGATGCTAACCAGGCTGCGGTGGTAACGGTATCAAGTTGTGTTTGTGCGTTTATTCATTGCAGTTTAGAAAATGATCAGCTTTAAAACAGACAGCTAGCTAAACAAAACAGAGCACAAGAGGAGCTCACAGATTTAGGATAAAATGTTTAGGGTTGATGCGCGGGAATGAAACTAACGAATGTAAGATTTTTTGTGTGACGTTATCATCTTATTACCTTGTCAAACCCTGTGTGAAAACCGTGTCTGAAATGCATCAGTCCTGTGTCTAAAATGTGCCGGTGTGGTGTCTTTAACGCACCAATCTGGTGTCTGAAATGCGCCAGACACCAGACTGAAACCAGTGTGGTGTCTGAAACATGTCAGTCTGGTACCTGAAATGCGCCAGTCTGATACGCGTCAGTCTGGTGTCTGAAACACGCCAGTCTCTTCTCTGAAACGCACCTATCTGGTGTCTGAAATGCGTCTCGTGTCTGAAACGCGCCAGTCTGGTGTCTAAAATGTGCCAGTGTGGTGTCTGAAACATGTCAGTCTGGTACCTGAAATGCGCCAGTCTGATACGCGTCAGTCTGGTGTCTGAAACACGCCAGTCTCTTCTCTGAAACGCACCTGTCTGGTGTCTGAAATGCGTCAGTCTGGTGTCTGAAACGCGCCAGTCTTGTGTCTGAAACACGCCAGTCTCTTCTCTGAATTGCACCTGTCTGGTGTCTGAAACACGCCAGTCTGGTACCTGAAATGTGTCAGTCTGGTGTCTGAGATGCGCCGGTCTTGTGTCTGGAACACGGCAGTCTCTTCTCTGAAACGCGTCAGTCTGGTACCTGAAACGCGCCAGTCTGGTGTCTGAAACATGTCAGTCTGGTGTCTGGAACACGGCAGTCTCTTCTCTGAAACGCGTCAGTCTGGTACCTGAAACGCGCCAGTCTGGTGTCTGAAACATGTCAGTCTGGTGTCTGAAACGCGCCAGTCTTGTGTCTGAAACACGTCAGTCTCTTCTCTGAAACGCACCTGTCCGATGTCTGAAACGCGCCAGTCTTGTGTCTGAAACACGCCAGTCTCTTCTCTGAATTGCACCTGTCTGGTGTCTGAAACACGCCAGTCTGGTACCTGAAATGTGTCAGTCTGGTGTCTGAAATGCGCCGGTCTTGTGTCTGGAACACGGCAGTCTCTTCTCTGAAACGCGTCAGTCTGGTACCTGAAACGCGCCAGTCTGGTGTCTGAAACATGTCAGTCTGGTGTCTGAAACGCGCCAGTCTGGTGTTTGAAATGCACCAGTCTGGTGTCTGAAACGCGGCAGTCTTGTGTCTGCAACACATCTCGTGTCTGAAACGTGCCAGTCTGGTGTCTGAAACACGTCTCGTGTCTGAAACACGCCAGTCTGGTCTCTGAAACACACCTTGTGTCTGAAACGCTCCAGTTTCTTGTCTGAAACGCGCCGGTCTTGTGTCTGGAACACGCCAGTCTGGTCTCTGAAACACACCTTGTGTCTGAAACGCTCCAGTTTCTTGTCTGAAACGCGCCGGTCTTGTGTCTGAAACACGTCAGTCTCTTCTTTGAAACGCATATGTCCGGTGTCTGAAACGCGCCAGTCTTGTGTCTGAAATGCTTCTCGTGTCTGAAACACGCCAGTCTTGTGTCTGAAACGCGTCTCATGTTTGAAACACACCAGTCTGGTGACTGAAACACGTCTCTTGTCTGAAACACGCCAGTCTGGTGTCTGAAATGCTTCCTGTGTCTGAAACACGCCAGTCTGGTGTCTGAAATGCTTCCTGTGTCTGAAACGCGTCGGTCTGGTGTCTGAAACTCGCCGGACTGGTTTCTGAAACACACCTTGCGTCTGAAACGCTCCAGTTTCTTGTCTGAAACGCGCCGGTCTTGTGTTTGAAACACGTCAATCTCTTCTCTGAAACGCACCTGTCTGGTGTCTGAAACATGTCAGTCTCTTGTCTGAAACGCGCCAGTCTTGTGTCTGAAATGCTTCTCGTGTCTGAAACACGCCAGTCTGGTGTTTGAAACGCGCCAGTCTTGTGTCTGCAACTCGTCTTGTGTCTGAAACGCGCCAGTCTGGTGTCTGAAACGCGCCATTCTGGTGTCTGAAACACGTCTGGTGTCTGAAACACGCCATTCTGGTGTCTGAAACATGTCAGTCTGGTGTCTGAAACACATCTCGTGTCTGAAACACGCCAGTCTGGTGTCTGAAATGCTTCTCTTGTCTGACACTCGCCAGTCTGGTCTCTGAAACACACCTCGTGTCTGAAAAGCTCCAGTTTCTTGTCTGAAACACGCCAGTCTTGTGTCTGAAACACGCCAGTCTTGTGTCTGAAACGCGTCTCGTGTTTGAAACACACCAGTCTGGTGACTGAAACACGTCTCTTGTCTGAAACACGCCAGTCTGGTGTCTGAAATGCTTCTCGTGTCTGAAACACGCCAGTCTGGTGTCTGAAACACGCCAGTCTGGTGTTTGAAACACGCCAGTCTGGTGTCTGAAATGCTTCTCGTGTCTGAAACACGCCAGTCTGGTGTTTGAAACGCGCCAGTCTTGTGTCTGCAACTCGTCTTGTGTCTGAAACGCGCCAGTCTGGTGTCTGAAACGCGCCATTCTGGTGTCTGAAACGTGTCAGTCTGGTGTCTGAAACACATCTCGTGTCTGAAACACGCCAGTCTGGTGTCTGAAATGCTTCTCTTGTCTGAAACTCGCCAGTCTGGTCTCTGAAACACACCTCGTGTCTGAAACGCTCCAGTTTCTTGTCTGAAACGCGCCGGTCTTGTGTCTGAAACACGTCAGTCTCTTCTTTGAAACGCATATGTCCGGTGTCTGAAACGCGCCAGTCTTGTGTCTGAAATGCTTCTCGTGTCTGAAACACGCCAGTCTTGTGTCTGAAACGCTTCTCGTGTTTGAAACACACCAGTCTGGTGACTGAAACACGTCTCTTGTCTGAAACATGCCAGTCTGGTGACTGAAACACGTCTCTTGTCTGAAACACGCCAGTCTGGTGTCTGAAATGCTTCTCGTGTCTGAAACACGCCAGTCTGGTGTCTGAAATGCTTCTGGTGTCTGAAACACGCCAGTCTGGTGTCTGAAAAGCTTCTGGTGTCTGAAACACGCCAGTCTGGTGTCTGAAATGCTTCCTGTGTCTGAAACGCGTCGGTCTGGTGTCTGAAACTCGCCGGACTGGTCTCTGAAACACACCTCGTGTCTGAAACGCTCCAGTTTCTTGTCTGAAACGTGCCGGTCTTGTGTCTGAAACACGTCAGTCTCTTCTCTGAAACGCACCTGTCTGGTGTCTGAAACGTGTCAGTCTCTTGTCTGAAACGCGCCAGTCTGGTGTCTGAAATGCGTCTCGTGTCTGAAACGTGTCACGTGTCTGAAACCTCGCCGGACTGGTCTCTGAAACACACCTCGTGTCTGAAACGCTCCAGTTTCTTGTCTGAAACGTGCCGGTCTTGTGTCTGAAACACGTCAGTCTCTTCTCTGAAACGCACCAGTCTGGTGTCTGAAATGCGTCTCGTGTCTGAAACATGCCAGTCTGGTGTCTGAAATGCTTCTCGTGTCTGAAACACGCCAGTCTTGTGTCTGCAACTCGTCTTGTGTCTGAAACGCGCCAGTCTGGTGTCTGAAACGCGCCATTCTGGTGTCTGAAACGTGTCAGTCTGGTGTCTGAAACACGTCTGGTGTCTGAAACACGCCATTCTGGTGTCTGAAACGTGTCAGTCTGGTGTCTGAAACACATCTCGTGTCTGAAACACGCCAGTCTGGTGTCTGAAATGCTTCTCTTGTCTGAAACTCGCCAGTCTGGTCTCTGAAACACACCTCGTGTCTGAAACGCTCCAGTTTCTTGTCTGAAACACGCCAGTCTTGTGTCTGAAACGCGTCTCGTGTTTGAAACACACCAGTCTGGTGACTGAAACACGTCTCTTGTCTGAAACACGCCAGTCTGGTGTCTGAAATGCTTCTCGTGTCTGAAACACGCCAGTCTGGTGTTTGAAACGCGCCAGTCTTGTGTCTGCAACTCGTCTTGTGTCTGAAACGCGCCAGTCTGGTGTCTGAAACGCGCCATTCTGGTGTCTGAAACGTGTCAGTCTGGTGTCTGAAACACATCTCGTGTCTGAAACACGCCAGTCTGGTGTCTGAAATGCTTCTCTTGTCTGAAACTCGCCAGTCTGGTGTCTGAAACGCGTCTCGTGTTTGAAACACACCAGTCTGGTGACTGAAACACGTCTCTTGTCTGAAACACACCAGTCTGGTGACTGAAACACGTCTCTTGTCTGAAACACGCCAGTCTGGTGTCTGAAATGCTTCTCGTGTCTGAAACACGCCAGTCTGGTGTCTGAAATGCTTCTCGTGTCTGAAACACGCCAGTCTGGTGTCTGAAATGCGTCTCGTGTCTGAAACGTGTCACGTGTCTGAAACTCGCCGGATTGGTCTCTGAAACACACCTCGTGTCTGAAACGCTCCAGTTTCTTGTCTGAAACGTGCCGGTCTTGTGTCTGAAACACGTCAGTCTCTTCTCTGAAACGCACCAGTCTGGTGTCTGAAATGCGTCTTGTGTCTGAAACATGCCAGTCTGGTGTCTGAAATGCTTCTTGTGTCTGAAACACGCCAGTCTTGTGTCTGAAATGCGTCTCGTGTCTGAAACGTGTCTGAAACGCGTCATTTTGGTGTCTGAAACGCGTCATTTTGGTGTCTGAAACACGTCCCTTGTCTGAAACACACCAGTCTGGTGTCTGAAATGCTTCTTGTGTCTGAAACGCGTCGGTCTGGTGTCTGAAACTCGCCAGTCTGGTCTCTGAAACACACCTCGTGTCTGAAACGCTTCAGTTTCTTGCACCAGTCTGGTGTTTGAAACGCGCCGGTCTTGTGTCTGAAACACGTCTCTTGTCTGAAACACGCCAGTCTCGTGCCTGAAACGCGTCTGGTGTCTGAAACGCGTCTGGTGTCTGAAACACGCCAGTCTGGTGTCTGAAATGCTTGTCCTGTCTGAAACGCGTCAGTCTCTTGTCTGAAACTCGCCAGTCTGGTCTCTGAAACACACCTCGTGTGTGAAACGCTCCAGTCTGGTGTCTGAAATGCTTCTCCTGTCTGAAACGCGTCAGTCTGGTGTCTGAAACTCGCCAGTCTGGTCTCTGAAACACACCTCGTGTCTGAAACGCTCCAGTTTCTTGTCTGAAACGCGTCGGTATGGTGTCTGAAACGCGCCAGTCTGGTCTCTGAAACATACCTCGTGTCTGAAACGCTCCAGTTTCTTGTCTGAAATGCGTCAGTCTGGTGTCAGAAACGCGCCAGTTTCTTGTCTGAAACGCGTCGGTCTGGTGCCTGAAACTCGCCAGTCTGGTCTCTGAAACACACCTTGTGTCTGAAATGCTCCAGTTTCTCATCTGAAACGTGCCAGTCTGGTGTCTGAAATGCGCCAGTCTTGTATTCAAACACTTCAGTGGATGTGATGTGACATAATGCTGCTGTGATCCCCAGTATCAGTAAGTTCACATGGTCTGTTAACTTCCTGCAGCTGTGTCACAGGCACCTCTTGTGGTGTTTAGAGGTGTTGAACAACATTCAGAGTTTAAATAACTACAGGTTCTCTCTCTTCTTTTTAAATTCTCTCTCTTGAACTGCGTCATCAAAGTCTTTTTTATCCACAAACAGAGAGAAATGTTTTAATTAATTGCTCCAATTAGCTTGTTAATGAGTTACACAACAGTTGCTTTTTCAGCAGAAACACCTGAGCTGTGTCCGCTAGCAGCTCAGGAGATAGCAGCTCCAACCTGAGACAAACACAGTTTATGAACCAAATGGTGTAAGTCCACATAGGTGAAAAACTTTGAGGTCACATTCACTTTAGGTAGAATGCATCAAGAACAGAAGCTTGACATTTGACACGTCTTGTTTTTCAGGATGCTGTCTTGAACCAGGACACAGATGTGTAAAAAGCTGGATCCTCCTGCTCTTTAGATGTTTGGAAACTGTTCATGGCTTCTAAGAAGAAGCAGAGAGGAATGGTGTTACATCGAGAGGGGGAGTCAACACCTGCCGCAGACTGCCCCCCTGCATGCATTCCTGTTACTGGACCAGGAAAAGCAAGTGGAAGTGGGACGGAACAAAGCATCTTTGTGACAACTGAAGAAGCAGGTATGATGGGTAAACTCAACATGAACCCATCAGACGAAGCTGTCAGTTCTGTTGGACTTCCTTCTGTGAAGCACCCAGCCAGTTCAGACAGCGTGTCACCTGACAGCATGTCACCTGACAGCATGTCACCTGACAGTGTCTGCAGAGGCATCAGAGTGACGCTGGACAACAACAGCATGTGGAATGAATTTTTCAGATGCAGAACAGAGATGATTCTTACTAAACAAGGCAGCAGGATGTTCCCCTACTGTCGATTCCGTATCTCCGGCCTGCAGCCGTCCAGGAAGTATTCCTTGATCATGGACATTCAGCCTCTAGACAAAAGTCGATACGAGTGGATCAGCAACAGCTGGCATGTTGCTGGGAAGGCAGAGTCTAATGTGAAGAGTCTTCCGTTTGCTCATCCGGAGTCCCCGTTGACGGGTCAACTCTGGATGCAGAACCCAGTGTCCTTTTACAAACTGAAGCTCACAAATAACATTACTGACCAGGAGGGCAACACTATCCTGCATCCCATGCACCGCTACCTGCCCCGCCTGCACCTGGTCCAAACAGACAAGGCTGCTAAAGACATAAAGCTAAACGGTCCCTCTGTCTTCACATTCTCTTTCCCTCAGACTGAGTTCATGGCTGTCACTGCGTACCAGAACTCGCGCTTCGCTCAGCTGAAAGTCGACTACAACCCGTTTGCTAAAGGACTGAAGGAGGACGGCTCAAGTCCAAAAGGATTAAAGCTGAAACTGAACTCTAGAAAAGACTTGCACAAAGATGGAGGCACGACAAGCATCGAGCACCATCCTGTGAAGAAGAGCTTGAAGTCTTTGCTTGCAAACCACAAACCTAGAAGCTCAAAAGCAGTAGACTCAAAGCCTTTGGTGTCATGTGACCTGCAGAAACACTTGACCACAAACAGAGTTCAGTCGTCTGAAAAGATCGCTGGGGAATGTTCGCGGTAAGATGGCATGTTCTTCTATTTATTTAATGTCAAGAGAAAACAAGAATGAAGACCAATTCCTAAACGCCCAACCACATATTTCAGAACAAACTGTTTTATATGAAATGTATAAAGTGATGATATTTAGTTTGCATCTCTCGTGCTTTCTTTCTCTACATTTGTTGGGGCTTTGTTAGGCCTTTCACCCATCTAAGCCTGTGTGTTTAAAATGTGTTTGGAATAGTGTCCTCAATACAGAAGTTACAACTGTGCACCATAATGGGCATCTGTGTTTGCCTTCACTGCTCACTTGTCTATGCATACAGCATGCAGTTTTCAGTTGAACGTAGTGATGAGCAACGACTTCTACTCGGCTCCGATTGGATAGTCTTTAACCTGTAGCTGCTTCACTACCACAGAATGAAGCAAGTCCACAGGGTTGTCAGTTGTTGTATGCAGGTTTAAAGAGAATGAGAGAGAGAGAGTGAATCAAAGTGTGTGAAATGAGTTGAACAGATATAGATCTGTCTGTGATTGGCAGTGTGGGCAGGTATAAAGTGTGTTGAAATGTATGTGCTGAGTTATCAAAAGGACCTTGCTCAGTATATCATGACATAAATGACACTCAACTGACAGTTCTGATGATTTTATGGTTTGATTTCCTTCAGTTCTCCTCCAGCTCAGAAGTTGTTTTCTGAACTGATCCGAGAGGCTCACGTTTCACTTCAAAGATGCAACCTGGAGCAGCTGAGCATCAACAATAGCATCTGTCACAGAACTGAGCGGACCAACACTAAGAACAGTGGTTTGAAACACAACGTACAAAATGACAGTGAATCTGTCAAAACACAAAGTGAAACATCACCTGCAAAGAAAGGTGGAGCTGCTCTAACAAAGAGGAAAGGAAGGCAGGACTCTCTGAAACCATTGAACTGCAGGGATGACGTCAGCACTGATAGTTCTGCTCCATCAGTCTCCCAGAACTTGTCAGTGGACTCAGACCACCATCAAAAGCATGAAGCTCTGTCAGAAGAGAAGGTAAAACAGCACAAACGTCCGGCGCCACTGCCTCTGCCAGCGCTAGCTCTGTTTTTAAAGCAGCACTCCTCGAAATCTAAAAAGGCCAAGAGTAAGCTGGACTCTCCTCCCCAAGCACTCCCATCTGAGAGTTCACCACAGAGTTCTGCAGCAGCTGCTTCAAGTTTGTTTTCTGCTCGTGCTGGTAATGAAACTGGTCCTTCAGTTGATCTCACTGATAATATAACACGAATCAACAAAGGATCCTCCTCATGGACTAGTGCACATCTTCCTGTTGATGAAACAGTGTGTAATGTTGCTGGACAAGCAGTTAAAACCAGCTTTCAGCCTTCCAGTCCTTCATGTCCAGATGCTTCAGTTGCTTCAGATCCCAACAGATCAAGAACTGAAGATTTCTCATCTGCAGAACGCACGGGCCCAGAGCCGGCAGTACCAGAAAGTTCATCTGTGCTTCCCGGCTCAGATCAGCCGCTGTGTACCCTCGGGTCATCTTTGTCCTCAACTCTTACTACCTCTTCTCCCAGTTTGTCCACATCATGTGACAACATGTTACCTGTTCAGAATTCACCACCTGCTGCTTTACCTTCAGACCCCCCGCCCACGAAGCATGAGTGTCTGCTCCCTGATCCTGAGTGTTCCTCTTTTTGCTTTGAGCCTTTGTCTCCTGCAAGTTCTCCTGAACCGCTGCCTTCACTGCCCGTCTCATTAACTTTAGAACTCGAAACCACAACCTCTGAACCAAAGTCTGTTCATCCTGAAGAGTTTCTGCACCAAGACGACTCTGCTGCTTCTGTGTTTAAATGGCACACCGTATTACCTCCATCCGAGCCGTACATCGACTCTTCATTCACAACATTTCAGTCCACACCCCAGACTCTTCCTTTAGCCTCTGTTAGGTCACCTGTGCTGTCAGAGACCCCCTCCCTCCCTGTCCCACAGACTCTGGTCCTGTCTGTACCCCCTCCTGGTACTGCTGCATCTTTTCAGGAGAATGAACAGTCGCTGCCCTTCCCTACAGAGCTGTCCCCCCTCGCACTCCAACTGCCGCTGTCTCCAACTTTCTCCTCATTAGATGGAGACGGTTTGTCACCCACGCCTTCCCTCGCTGACCTTGTGCACCTTTTCTCCATCGATGACGACCTGGGGATCGGGGTGGAGTTTTCAAACTCGGAGGCAGTGGCTGCTACCTGCCCACCTCCAAGTACAGGCGAAGCAAACGCACAGGAGGCCTCTCAGCCGGTGCAGACGGTCAAAGCCAACAAACCTCGTAAGTGCAGGAAGAAGTCTTGTCGGCGAAAGCTTGCTAAGACAGAAGATTCGGAACTGATGAATGTCGACTCGATCTACACCAGCATGCAGCCAAGCCTGGAGGAGGTGGAGGAGCAGCTGTTTATCTCCTTCACATCCAAGGTAAAACCTGTCAGAATTATGTAATAATTATAACTCTGTTTTTAAATGAAGCTAATATAAAGTTTAACATTCAGTGTTCAGCATTAAACAGCTCGTTTCTGTCTAAACATGGCGGCTGTTGGAAGCCTCAGTGTGTTTGACCGTCCAATAAATGACATCAGATGATTCGGTGTTTTTAGGACTTCATGATGTCATCACACAGAGACATGTACAGGTCTTACACCTGAGCTCTGACCCTGGCTGCTTCCCAAGTCTCTTAAATTGCACCCATGTTTCCTTCACTTGCGTCGTTCAATTGCGTCTTAGTCCCTCCCACCAGAGATGCATGGAGAGACGCGAGGAAACCAAGAGAGGAGAGAGGAAACGAGGGAATGTTTTTTAAGAGACATGAGACGTCCTTTCCGATGAAGCGTCACGTGCTGCGACGTCCGATTGTGATGATCGTGTCATCTGATCACCGCTGGATCAGCTGTCAGTCTGCTTTAACAGCTGTTTGTGTCTGCACACATGTGCTCTGTATTAATTCTAATGAAACACACAGTAACAGTGTTTCCTCTCTGTATCCTGTTACCTGTGTAACAAACACCTGCACATGAAGAACAGGCTGCAGTCTGTGTTCCTGCTGCAGAGCCAGACGGACATTTCTTACAGCACTGTGTCTTTATATTATTTGTTCATTATTTACATTTGTGATCACTGATCATCTGATCTGAGTTAATTATTTAATCAGCCCAAATACTGTCTGTTCATGAACTATGAACATTATTGATTAGGCTCAAAGTTTCAGGATAAATAGAAATCACGTCACGCTGATCGAACCCGACCTCACTGATGATCACTCTCACACGTAGTGTTACCTGCTGACAGAGAGACTCTCCTGCTCCCTCTGAATTCATTCATTCATCTGTAATAAAAGTTAGCAGGGAATAACTGATCATGACGAGAGGTATTTCTTTAGATTACATTTAATAGAACTGAATCTGTATTAATTAATCTGCATTTTATATATTTTACGACAAGATATGATCAATATTTCGTTCTAAACGATCTCAGCTTGTCAGATACCAACTCATTATACCGACGTTGTTTATAGTCTGTTTCAAGGCGCCCTGTAAAGTCTGTTTTAAGGTCCGCTTCTTCCTCTGCGATATGAAACTCCGGTGATGTTGTGAAGTTTCACATCAGTCCGATCTGCTGCAGCGTCCAATCACTAACTGATCTGTAATAAGGGGGCGTGTCGGCCAGTAAAAGACTTCCGTGGAGGCTGCTCTCGTGTATCCTCGCTTATCTCTCCTCGGAACTCCCTCCTCTCTCCTCGCTCCTCCGAGCAGCGATAAGAGCTTTGAGACGGTCCTCAATATGGCGGCCCCGGAAAAACTTCCGGTTCGGGCGAGGAGCGAGGAGCGAGGAGCTATCAAATCAGAGACTTGGGAAGCAGCCTCTGTGTCACATTCACATGGTACGTTCTGTTTTTATCTGTCAGTGAACCATGTTGTGACAGCAATGAATGATAGATGTGCGGTACGAAAATCAGATCATTATTTCACAATATAAACTATTCAAATTTAATCAATCAATCAAATTTTATTTGTATAGCGCCAAATCATAACCAGAGTTATCTCAAGACACTTTACAGACAGAGCAGGTCTAGACCGACTCTTTGTTCTGTTACTTAAAGAGAGGCCCAACATGAATCACCATGAGTAGCACTTAGCAACATTCGGCACATTGGCAGAAAAACTTCCTTTAACAGGCAGAAACCTCGAGCAGAACCAGACTCATGTTGAACAGACATCTGAAGAGACTGGATGGGCCGAACATGGGATAGAAGGAGATGCAGGATAGAGACGGGCAAATATTCCATTCATCAGTTAGCTGATAGAGACCATCACTCTCGCCGTGCAGAGCTGGTTCAGTTAAACAATAAAGACACAATCCTGTGAAAGTCTCAGATTTACCACCGGACATTTGCCCCTGAAGTACCCCCTGACATATAAACACAATGTGGTACGTTAACTGTCTGACAGATTAAGGTAATAACAGTGTGAGTTAAAGCAGTAAAAAACAGCACTTCCTCAACCTGTTAGCTTCTCCATGCTAAGTGCTAATGTTTAGCTAGCAGTTGAATTGGCTCCAAATCTCAGTATTGTGTCGTCATTTGATGTGCGAGCACCTGGAGCAACTTTCAAAGTGCTCCAGGTGTAACAGAAGAGATTAAAGGCAGGTGTAGCACCACTCAGGAAATCCTTAAAATAAACCTTTTTTTTAGTCACTGGTTTCCCAAACTGGGGGGCGGAGCCCTGTGAGGGACCACATGGCCAACATGTGGAGGGACTTCACAGGGGGGGTTTTAAATGGTCAAACATAGGTGTCTCATTCTGTTACATTTATAAGATTATTTGTAACGATACTAAAGCCTCAATTAGGGTTTTGGGATTTTCTGTGAGTCAGATTATTTTGAGATTTAAAAGGAAATGAGATTGTTATGAAAGAATGAGATGAAAAATGTTTAAACAGGCTTCATTATGAATGAATGAACCGTGGAGCCTCTAGGTGGCACTGATGGTCCTGTTCATTTATTGTCCAACTTAATAAACATGCAGAAAATTAAAAACAAACACTCGTATTTCAGGAGGCCCTCAAACTTCACGTTGTGGACTCTGAAGGATCGGTCTCTCAGAAGATACCTGAAGGTCACCTGCAGCCACCTGCAGACTCACCTGAGGATGGTAACAGCTCACAGATTATTGTCTTATTACAGTCTAACTGTTTAAAGGGATAGTTGGGTTTGTTTGAAGTGGGGTGGTATGATGTCCTTATCTATAGTAAGTGTACTGCGTGCAGTAGATAACAGTGAGCCGGAGATATACTTGCTGCTTGGCCTTGCGTTCGCGTACACAATCAATAAATGAACGTAATTGTTCACATACTTGTCAGGGAGAGGTCTCTCTGACGTCGGTGTGAAGCTGAAACACAGCGTACACTTAAACTGACATGTTTGTTTATATGTAGGACTCTTTAAGTGGCTAAAGTACGTTGTTATCCTGAGACAGCTAGCTGTGTGGAGGAGCTCTGGCCGGCACCTCCTAACATGAACATGTGTAGGACACTTACTGTTGAGCAGGACCTCATAAAACCCCACTTCAACAATTATATGTTTTAATTATACATGTTTATGTTGGATTAAGAAGAGGCATATCAGTTAAGTCTCCACTACATGTTTTGCCTAGCTTAGCATATAGACTGGAAGGATAGGGAAACTGTTAGCCTAGCTTAGCATATATACTGGAAGCAGGGGGAGACTGTTAGCCTAGCTCTATTAACAGAGAAAATATCCACTCGACAACTCCCGATCTGTCTGATTTATGTGACGTATTTGTTCGCTAACAAGCTAGTCACCAATCTCTCATGCAGTCAGCTGGCAATTATACAATGATAATGATAGCTCGAAGCTAACACTATCAGGAACTAGAATCTTCTTTTATCTACAGGACAAAGACTCAACTCTAAATTAACAGCTAGAAGCAATAAGCTAATCTCTATAGGCAGCGACGTGGATTTCCGGGACAGCAAGTGTTCTGGTTTCCGTTTGTGGTACGCTTGTAGCCCGAGTATTCAGCAGGCTGCGGCGTATGCGGGAAAAACAGTCCAATCTTCATGTTGATTTGTTCCTAATCTGCATCATGATGTTGTTCTTTCAGCAAACTGAAGAGCCGTTAATTAAAGTCGATCACAAGAAAATCTGTTTCTGTTTGGGCTTCATCCCGCTGCAGTAAGCCAGAGTGCAGCCTCTGTGTAACTTCCTGTTTACAGTGAGACTGAGACTCAGCACAGACAGATGAACGGGCGCTCCTCCGGGGGATGGGACGAACCGAGAGATGACAGCGTTTATTTAGCAGACACATCTGGAGGGAGAATTTACCTTTGATCTGAATACGCGGTCGCTTCTCGAGCTGCTGACTGGACTGTAAACAATGCAGTGTCTTGGCTGGAAGTCGTTTATAACTAATTACTGGCTAAACCGGACATGCTTGACATATTCACCGTTGTCCCCAGAGGCTGTATTGTCAGACGATACATGATGCCTTTATAGATTGGCAGTAAACTAACTTGAAGCTAACAGGAAGTAGTAGCTAACAGGACCTCAAAGCTCTCTCCTAAGGGGCTAAACTAACTTGAAGCTTCCTGGATAAACAAACTGTTAGCTAAATGGCCCTTGAAGCTAACAGCTAAAGGCTGATGTCATTGTATTTCACCAGTAAGCTATCAGATTTAGCTCACATTCATATCCTTTACAGGAAAACTGTGCTAACATTAGTTTGACTGTACGTTCAGTAGAGACAGCGGATGGTTTGGAGGAAAATATTGCTGCCTTCCAGAAGATTCTTGTGAGAGACCTGAAGCTGATGAGACACAGACAGGTGATCCATCCTGTGCTGCAGGCAGGTACGTTGCTGAAAGGCTACTGAACAGAGCAAGGCAAATTTTCTGTTAGCATATTAGCTGCTTTTCTACTTTCTTTAATCTGTCCCAGATGAGGAGACAAACCAACTCAATTATGAAGAAGCTGGTTCATCCAAAAAAGTGTTACAGTACAGAATAGCACCAAAGAAGAAGAAGTGAATAATTTAGCTTGGACTTGGAACAAGGCTAACAGTTGCTATGTGAGCAGCTATCTGCAGATCTGCTATCCACCAATGTATTTTTACTGTGTGTTAGTACATTTATTGCAGTAAAGACTGAATATACAAGATTGACAGTTAGATTATTCTGTACAGTGTTTTTCTATTTTGGTGTTTAGTGTTACTTAATATAATGTGGTGTAGTATGATGTACTCTGTTCCTCTTCAGTGGGTCTGAAGATGAACCTGCTGGATCCGGCTCAGCCCATAGACCTGCAGTACCTGGGAGTCCACCTGCCTCCTCCTGGACTCCCTGTTGAGCCGCTGAGCCCCGAGCGACCCCCATCTCAAGGTTTGTCCCCCATCACAACCTGGTCCTGGTCCTGGTCCAAACCCAGACCACCATGACACTTGGTCTGACCCTGTCTGTTCTGTATGGTTTATTAGTAAACTGATCTGAGGTCAGTGTACCTGTATGTTTATCTCTGCAGGTGTGTGTGGTGTGTTCGTGTCCCGAACAGGTAAAACAACAGATGTGACTCAGATTAAAGGCTGGAGAGAGAAGTTCAGTCCGTTAGAGGCTCCGCCCCCTCCTGCTGCTGAAGGTGATCAAATTCAGACGTTAAATGTATTTAATGAATCGACCCACAGACTGTATGAAAAGATGGACAACATGACTCAGACACCTCTCTATCGCCCCCTGCTGCCTGGCTGCAGTGTAGCTCGTAAAGCCCGCCTCCTCCATGTTAACAGATGGGACATGAGTCAAACTATAAAATCAAAATACATGTCAAATACATTTTTCTCCAACATGGTTTCGGTCATTATAGTTAGTTCTTATCCTGTTGATTTATGTCCAAGTGTTCATTTTTCTCACAAGTTTAATTTTAATTAGTTATTTGATGCTATAAAAAGGAGGTGTGGCCTCATGATTGACGGCTCTGTGGACAAATGGGGCTCCTGCAGCGTTCTGTTCCCGAGTAGCAGAGTAGAGGAGGAACGGCGAGAGGAGACGTCACTAACACTAACACTACAGTCATTGAACTTTCCATCAGCGTGAATAAGAAGCTGTTCTGCTGTTAAACACGCCGGCGTGCCGCGTCCTCGCTGTGTTTTCGGTAAGTTACGCGTGTGTTTTGGTAAGCAGAAGTGGCTACGGTGGCTCCACCTGTTGATCTCTGCTGAGCAGCTCTGGCTCCAAATGACGTCACCATTTGGCGCTATACAAATACAATTTGATTGATTGATTGATCATCACAAGATAACAGCGCCTATCACAGGGCTGTTTGGCTTCAATTTTGTGCAATGAGAGAAGATGGAGACACGTCGTCCATCTTTATATACAGTCATCGAATCAACCCATCAGAAAGTGTGTGCGTGTGCGTGTGTGTGCGTGCGTGCGTGCGTGTGTGTGTGCGTGTGTGCGCGCACGCGTGTGTGTGTGCGTGTGTGCGCGCACGCGTGTGTGTGTGTGTGTGTGTGTGTGTGTGTAACCACCTCACCTCACATGAAAGTGTGAATTCCACATCCCTAAATGTCTGGATTCAGAACCAGAACTCTTGTGTGAACTCTTATGTTTCTGTCCGGCAGCTGGTCCCGGTTCTGACCCACAGAAGAAGAACCTGTCGGCATTCTGCAGCGACATGTTGGATGAATATCTAGAGAACGAGGGGAAGCTGATAGATCAGCGAGCCGACAGCTTCTCCCAGCCGCAGCTTGACCCACCCGTCTACCAGCTGCCCAGAAGCAGCACCAGCTATGTCCGGACCTTGGACAGCGTCCTGAAAAAGCAGAGTGCCGGGTCCCCCACCTCAGACCTCATATCAGGGTTCATCCCCCCCTCCAAGAGACCCAAACCCACCCTGAAGGAGTCCAGAACCTCCCGCAGAGACTCTGCCAAGCATAGAATATCAAAACCTCACAAACAAAGACCAGAAGCTGCTTCAGCTTTAATGCATGAATCCAGTCTAGCCGAGTCACAACCGGGTCCCAAGCAGCCTGCAGTTCAGACCCCAGCGGCTCCCCCTTCATCAGAACTCTCTTCCCTCGTCACCAAATCCAGTAGACTACAGAAACAGCACCTGAAGGTCTGGCCGGAGCCACCTCAGCCCCCTGCAGTAAAGAAGAGGAGGAAGCTCAAACCCAGAACCATGTCCCAGACCCTCGCCCCCCCCGGCTCCACGGACCTCCCCCTAACCGTCTCAGAGGACCTGGCCCCGCTGGAGTCTGACTCTGAGCTGGGGGATCAGAACCACTGCGTTCCTGTGATGACCCGGGCTCTGCTGAGGCAGAAGGACCTGGAGGACGGGGGGGTTTGGGAGGGACAACCCAGAACCAGAATCACAGAGGAGCGGGCCGCCATCGCTCTGACATCACTGTTCACCCTGAAGGTAAGAGATCGAGTCTGACTGCAGAGCCTCAACATCTTATCGGTTCATGAGGGTACAAAAGAATAGAAGAAGAATCTCAACGCATTTCAGCCTGAATCTGATTAAACTCAGGATCAGATGAAGCCACCGGGGGGCGCTACAGACCCCCATCACTGTGTGGGAGTATTGATCAAACAGATTTACTCCCTGAAATGTTAGAACATAATATTTATATGTTGAATAATTGTTTTTAAATGTATTTCTTTAGATTGATTAATCACAAACATGTAGTGCAGGTTAGGGGCGGTGCTTCTATCGGTATTTAACATTAACATTTACCGTCTTATTTAATTTTCATTCAGTTGTTTCCTTCTACACTAGCTGGCATCCGTCTCCTCGTGATGACGAAGCTGCCACCGTCAGGCAGTGACGTTGCATTGTCAGAAAGTCTAGTATGTCTATACAGCGGACAGAGCAAAGCGGTCAGTAGTTTGGAGTTTGGGCTCAATTTGCCAAATTTACCTCTGCTGCATCTTCATGCACTTTAGGTACAAAGGTATTTGCATCCAAAGGGGACATACAGGTGCAACAGTCTGTAAATGTGAAGCAGTGCCGCGTGTTTGACTGCTTTTGCAAAGCGGCTAATGCTAAAGCCGTTGCTAGCATTACTGCTAGCTCGTCCTTAGTGCATCCTCTGAGTCCTGGTGGCTCTGATGGCGATGCTGCAGATGGGATTCGCCAAACTAACATGCAGTTAAAACACACGGTTCTAATAAATAAGTGTGTAGTTATTCAGTCACTGTTGTTAGCTAGCTTCGGTTATTAGCACTTCTGGGTTACGTTCCCATTTAATCCATAGACAGTTGGGTTGTGCCGATGGATGATGACGTCGGCCATCGATGATGTTCAGAGCGATCGCCAGGTGCTGATGTCTTTGCCAACGTCATGACGACACGTTGGTTGTTTCAGCCCAAACAGCTGGCTGCCATTTAAGCAGAGACCTGTGCTGTTAAACTGGCTTTGTGTTAAACGTGACGTGATCAAATTAAACTTTTCTATGAATTACTCTTCAGGTGCCTTGCTCTCACTGTAAACCTCTGTCTGTATCTCTCCGTTTCTCTTGATGCATCCTAAGACGGGGAGCTGCTGTGAGAGAAAAAGTGACAGCTGACAGTAGGGACGGCGTTTTTAGAACTGACTTGACCATCGATAACGTTAACAATCAGCCCCGGACTGACTGGTCTTACGATTATAATAATAAAGACAATATATTATTAACAGACTGTATATACAGACAAATACATTTCTTTATCACAGAAAAGGTTAAATTATCGTCAGTAAATTTGCCCAGAATCTCTGAATAATGACTCATTTAAATACGCTCAAACGGCACCGGAGCACAGAGACGCTCTGTTTTACAGTTGGAGCATTTAACCCTCTGCGTGTGCTTCCAGAACGAGAACGAGTTTTTTGTGTCGGGTTCAACGGGCACAAAAGCTTTTTCTTAATGAAATCTTGATTTTCACATTTTCACAACCTCCCGAACTTCTCCTCTGGGGATCAATAAACGATTCTCTTAAACACAAGGACAATAAAACAATTGCAGCGAACAATATGTCACCCTATTTAAAGAAAGTACATCGTAATACCATCATAACTGGGCTTCCTTTTTCTCCACCATATGTTAGTGTTTGTTCACACTACTACTTTAATCTGCTCACCTGGCTTCTCTTCAGTCACCTGCTCTAACTGCACTCAGCGGCTCGATCCCGCCCCGCCTTCTGTTTCTCTCTACCTGTACTGTACGTGTCTGATGCATCAGGCTCATGATCACACTACCTGTAAGTTTGCTGGCAGCTCTCCTCTCTGTGCATCGGTGGGTTTTTTTAAGTCTTGAGGTGAATGAAGATTGGGCTCTGTGTTTATTTGCATACAAAGCGGGAAACATTAACGGTAGACTTCAGTCATTATCGTATTTTTCAACCCTTTGTTTTGCACCAAATAATGGAGAGTAACATTGATAAGACTATCGATAATTAGAGCCCGACCAATTTATCAGTCAACCGATTTTATCAGCCAATATTCGCACTTCGCAGATATATCGATATCGGCGTATAATTCCTCCGATATAAATTAATGACAGCTAGTCTCTCAGTCTTTTTAATAAAATACGGCTGAAGTCAAGAAATGAAACGGCCTCCTCACTCGTGGTTAAACTACAAACCTGCACCAAAATGATGATTACCAACATATGCAGAACATATGTTGTAAACAGACACATTAAAAACACTAACAAAATATTTTTTTGCAACATAAATAACAAACTTAACAACTTAAACGACTCAGCCAGCACAAGGCGGCAGGCATGATGGGAAATGAGGACGTTCCTGTCGCTGCCAGAGTGCACGTCACAGCTGAGCAGAGCAGCACACACAGCGAAGGGAAGCATCAGGAAGCATCATCTTTCCCATACAGAGCGAAACATTGTGAGCAACAAACTCGTGTTGAAATCACAGTAATCAGCCAAAGCTTGCTTTCAGAGCACCGCTGTTTCTACCCTCTGCGCATCTAAACTGTGCAGACGAGATCCCGTGTGTACAGTCGGGCTCTCAGTTAGTTTGAAGTTCGATAATAACGAAGGTACAGGAGCTTTAAGCTTTATTGTCTGCTAGTTTCACAGCGGTTACGCTCTAAACAACAAGCTTACACGTCTACACCTCCGTACAACCCCGCAGGAAGATACAGGGTTTTGTTTTAATAAGCCATCGTCGCGCTGCTGCCAGGTGTGTGCGTCTGTCTACTCCGCCCTCAGCACACCTGCAGCTCCTTACAGCAGTGAGACACGCGCGCGGACTGTTCTCATTCACAGAACGGAAAATGAAGACGTTATGTGAAGTCCCTTTCACGTCTCATAAAGATGTTAAAGTTACGATGTTACGGTGCTACAGACAGACAGAGAGCAGAGCACAGAGACAGCCATGTCACCGTGATGCTACGTGTTGATTGAGTCCCGACCTGCGGACTGTTGGCTGAGCTCCAGACCTCTGCCCCGCGATACACAGTCCATAGATCGTCCCAAATGCCCCAAACAGAGCAGAATAATAAGAATAGAAACACAGACGGAGGGCAGATCCTCTGCAGACACAGACACCAGCTCACACTTCTCCTGGATCATGATGTTGATTAACAGGGAATATTTAATATGGAAAATCATGAAGCCTTTATTACTATCATTAACAGCATCAGTCTGTCAGATGAGCTGGTCTGTGTTTACTGACTATGTCATGCAAATGTGACAATAACTTTTCAGATTTGGAATTTTAATATTTTAATTTCAGATACATTTTGAACATTTTTGATTATATCGGCCGATATATCGATATCGGAACTTATTTACTCCCCAATATCAGAATCGGCATCGGCCCCAAAAATCCAATATCGGTCGGGCTCTATCAATAAGTATCAGTATCGATAAGCAGTAATGTTAGCGATAAAATCATAACAATACCCATCCCCGCTGCAGTATCATTTAGTACGACTACTACGTCCTGTACTTCACTACTACTCCTAGATACTGGAACATTACATGTGGTTCCTCTGCTGGTTCCTGAAGTAAATCTTCTTCCTGTGGTTCCCCCTCAGGGTTTTGTAATGGATAACCCAACCTCACCGGTCCAGGTGGTCCGCAGGCGGGCCCCTCCTTGCCTGAACGAGTTCTGCCGGCTTGGGTGTGTGTGCTGCAGCCTGTCTCACTGCTGCAGGATCAGCCACTGCGGCCGGCCTGCCTGCATGCTGGGCTGCAGCTGCCTCAAACAGAAGGTGGTCCTCCTCAAGAACCTGGACACGGACTGCTGCCCCTCCCACCAGGGAGAAAAGAAGAGGAGGAGGAAGAGAAGGATGAAGATGGCCTATGGTAGGTTCACCATCTAGGTATGAATGTTGGCACCTTGAAAAGACATGTTGTCATCATCACACCTGCTCCTCTAGTTCTGAAGGAGGCGGACAGCGTTTCCCAGCCTGCTCAGCGGGTCCAGACTCTTTGGAAGAGGGACAGCAGAGATTCAGATCCAGAACCAATCCACGCCCCTGAACCAGCGTCTCTCTCCCGCCCCCTCGTAAGGCCCGCCTTCAGATCTGAAAGTTTCTGAATAAAGTTTGACTTCCTGTTCCTGTTGGATTGTCTCTGATATGTTTGTCTGTCTGCAGGAGAGCAGGGAGGACAGCAGCTGTGCCCGGGTCAGAGGTTACAGACTGAAGAGAAAGAGTCAAAGACAGGTGAAGCCCCTGATTGGTCAAAAGAGTGTGACATCACGAAATCTGTGTTTTACATTCTCATGTATCATAAACATCTGTAAACTGATGTCAGATCAGCTGGTATGACACAAACCGACTCTTACACCTGAGCAGCAGGTCCAGGTGAATCCAGGTGTCTCAGCAGTTGTGTTCAAGTCTTCATTGAGATCCAGAGAGGAAAAACATTCCTCACACAGCCCTGATCAATCAAAACACAGCGTCACAAAGTTCTGAATTGCAGAGCACATTTTTATTTAGCGACTTTACTGACAGGAAGTTGTTCTTCACCCCAGGAGACACCTGAAGAGCAAAAGACTAAGGACGCTCGTCTGAAACGTGTGAAACTGAAGGAACCTCAGACCTCTGGCCCTCCATCAGGTGAGCACAGGACTGTTTCATAAAGCCTTATTATAGTCTGTCCCACTCACCTGGGATCAGCTTGAGCTCTTATTGTGAAAGTCTGACACACCTGGGATCAGCTTGAGCTCTTATTGTGAAAGTCTGACACACCTGGGATCAGCTTTAAAGGGATAGTTGGGTTTGTTTGAAGTGGGGTTTTATGAGATACTCATCAATAGTGTGGTGTACTACAGACAGTGGATGACGGTCAGCACGGATGCTCGGCTACATGCCGCTTCAGATAGGGTCAATCTCACATGTAATGTATCCACTTAAAAGGACGTCTCATCTAAAAATCAATAGTGGTATCGATTGTACGCTGTATTTGTATAATTCACTGTGTTTCATTTTTCAGTAAGAACGCCTTTTTATTTGGCACTACTTTGTGTGGACCGCAACACATACATGTTACCATGCCTGCCAGCTGTTTGTGTCAGCGGTTTGTAGAAGAGACAATCCAAGAGACAGGGGCCAACTCTCTGTGGGGGGCACTGTAGGAGGCACTGTGGGAATATAGGGTACCAGGGACTTTGCTTTAAACCATCCGGTCTCTATATAACCAAAGAGGAAGCTCATCCTCAGCACAAAGTCAGACACGTCTCTGGTGTGTTGGCCCCTGCCAGGGTTGTCCCTTGTCACCAATTTTGTTGGTGATTTTCAAGAACGGGATCTCAAGGCGCAGCCGGGGGAGGAGGGTTTCCAGTTTGGGGACATCAGAATTTCCTCTCTTTTGCAGGTGATGTGGTTTTGTTGGCTTCATCTAGCTGGGACCTCCAGCAGACACGGGGCAGTTTGCAGCCGAGTGTAAGGCAGTTGGGATGAGGGTCAGCACCTTCAAGGGTTAGGGTTAGGGTTAACCCTAACCCTAACCCACAAACAGTGGAGGGATACGGGCAGTGGAGGGATACGAACATTGGAGGGATACGAGCAGTGGAGGGATACGAGCAGTGGAGGGATACGAACAGTGGAGGGATACGGGCAGTGGAGTGATACGAGCAGTGGAGGGATACGAACAGTGGAGGGATACGGGCAGTGGAGTGATACGAGCAGTGGAGGGTGCAGCTTTGGGTTGACTGTAGACCAGTCCTGCTGCTGCGTTCTGGATCCTCTGCAGAGGTTTGAATGTGCGTGCAGGAAGGCCTGCCAGGAGGGAGCTGCAGTAATCAATGTGTGATATCAGGAGAGCCAGTACCAGCAGGTGTGTTGCATGCTCTGACAGGTAGGGTCTGATCTTCCTGATGTTTTACTGGGCAAATCGACATGGCCGAGCAATCGAGGCCACAAGAAACTTAAAGCTAACAGCTAACATGGACACTCCTTAAAAGAAAGGGCAGAGCCGTCTGTACTTTCTGAGAAGGTTCTTCAACATCTGTAAGAAACTGCTGCTGATGTTTTACCTGTCTGTGGTGGCCAGTGTTCTCTTCTATGCTGAGGTGTGTTGGGGAGGAAGCAGCAAGAAGAGGGACGCTGCACGGCTGGACAGACTGGTGAGGAGGGCTGGCTCTGTAGTGGGCACAGAGCTTCAATCCCTGGTGATCGTTGCTGACCCAGTCCTGCCAACAGACCACGCTTTTGTCACCCTGGCCATAAGACTGTACAACTGCTCTGGGTGATGGGACGCAAACAACAGACAGACTGAAATGTGAACACCAGGACTTAAAGCATTCTGACACTTTGAGACTCTGTAGGTCATTAGTATGCTAATAGATGTTAGCATTATTAGCTAGAAACATAAGACTCTGTAGGTCATTAGTATGCTAATAGATGTTAGCATTATTAGCTAGAAACATAAGACTCTGTAGGTCATTAGTTTGCTAATAGATGTGTTATCAGGGTGAGTCGTTAGCCTGACCTGTGAACCCAGTATCACAGGGAGTCGTTAGTACCCTCTGGTGTTGATGGGTCGTTATGCTCACATGGTCCTGAGTGTGATCTCAGCTGTTTGGGCAGAGAGTTCAACACTGCGTTGTCAGTGGGTGATAGGTGGTGTCTTAGGCCACCACCTCTGTTAACATAGATGCCTTCCTTCACACCTCTTCACACCAACAGTCTTGGGTTAGGGTTAGTAATAGTAATAATAATGATAATAACCTTTATTTATAGAGTGCTTTTTAAAATCCAAGTTACAAAGTGAAGCTTGAAAAGTAATTGCTTCACCATGTCATACATGTGACAGCAACTCCCCCCTCCAACCAGCCTCCTCGCAGTTTTCCCACACTATTTTTATACCTTCATATACGTCCTACCTCGTATTATGGCAAGAAGGTATAACAATATAAAATAATGGATACACACTGCGGATGAGATGAGCTGGAGGTGATCCACGCGCAGTTTAACAGAGTTATCATATCGCGCGGAGAGGAGCAGATACGACACAGGTCTGTGTGTGTTTTCGGTGCTCTGTACCTGGCTCAAAAACATCTCGATCTGTCCGTATTTCTGTGCACATGTAGGCTACTGTCAAGTATGAACTCTCGACATGGTGTCATATGTTCACATGCTGTGTAGTTCACATATTTCAATGATAAGCAGGGACGCCTGGGTCACCTTGCTGAGCCTGCTGCCACCGCGACCCGGCCCCGGATAAGAGGAAGAAAATGGATGGATGGAACCTTCTTTTGAACTACATGAAACAGAACTTCTGTTTGACTTTGTGAAACTCTTCTGAGCTCAATTTTAAATGTTGTTTTGCTGTTTGTGTTTCTTTGTCTTTTTCGTCAGCAGCAAAACCGGATCAGCCGGTGTCCTCAGCTCGGCCTTTGAGTCCTGCAGCCGAGCCAAACCCGAAGCCATCGAAGCGTCTGATCATCTTGACGGAGAGTAAGTGGGGGAGCGCCGCGGACAGGAGCCAGGTTTTGCAGCAGCTGTGTGAGCGGATGGCTCGGGACCAGCTGGATGAACCGTTCTGGGTTTCAGGGTACCGCATCATTCCTATCAGCCAGACAGCAGAGGGGAGTGGACCAGACCGCTGCCACCAGTACAGAGTCCACATCTCCAGACCAGAACCAGAGCAGCTAGTAACAGCAGCAGATGCAGAGAAGCGACCACAGCAAGAAACCACAGCACACCCACAACAGGTAATAATTAATGTAAACCTAGAGTTTACCTCACACAGCACACACCTGGGCAGGTAAACACGCCTGGTTCATGATAAGCACTGGCACAGTAACTGCATGGCCGCAGTACCACGATTATGTGCCAACCACGGGCGGACCCAGTGACCTTCGTCAGTGCTGTTTTTTTTATATGGTAGATCCAGTGATGTCGTTGGGTACACATCTTGTGTCTGTGACGCATTAAAATCTGAAGGGACGCAGTAAACTCACTGTCCATGCGTCCCAGAGAAGCACCTCATCTTCCCGTACAGAACGATACATTATGAACAAGGTACTTCTGAGAATCACAATCCGCAAAAGAAACCTGTCAGAGCACCGCTGTTTCAACCCTCTGCATTTGTAATCGCCGCAGACAAGCCCGTGTGCAGTCTCGCAACGTGCTTGTTTAGCCACTACAACAACAACTAGCCCGACACCACGGATTCACTTTCAGCAAATAGGGAAACGAACTTCCCAGTGGTTAATAAACGTGCGCTTCCACCACTCATGCTGTGTACACTCATGTCGATGATGATTTACTGTCTAGGGGATGCGCTGTAGTTAAATCAACAAAACACGCTCCAGCAGCGGGCTGGCGTGGCGGCTGACCGCCGAACCACAAGGGGTCGTTAGTGTTTCACCACTCTTAGGAAAATTCAGTACTGTGACAGCCCTGTCCATGATCCTTCTGAGCATGTGCAGTGGCCTTAGTTTGATTGATGAGGTAACTGAACTGATTATGTATTTAGAGTTATTTGACTTCTGTTAACTTAATCTTCATTTATGTTTATCAGTGTGACATAGTGTTTCTTTATGCACCTGCGTCTCTCAGCAGGATCACCTGAAACAGGTATTCAGGGAGGCTGAGCCACCTGAAGATTGGCAGAGAGAGTTGGAAGAGGAAGAGGTGGAGTCTCTTGATCATTTGCAGCAGGTGGAGAAAGAGGAGGAGCCTCCAGAAGATTGGAAACAGGAGATGGAGGAGGAAGAGGCAGAGCCCATTGAAGACTGGCAGCGAGAGGTGGAGGAAGGTGACAGTGAAGAGGAGGTGGGGTCAACAGGTCATCAGGTACATGATGGGAGCAGCAGAGAGTACCTAAATGTGAGATCAGAGAAGAAGAAGAGGGTCAGTTTGGGTTTGCCTTTCCTCACCGGAGTCTCACCCGCCGGCTTCCTGTCAACCAACAGGAAACAGCCGGGAGGAACCGATCACCTGGTCCAGGTGAGAACAGGTGTTGGTTTTGTGGGTTTATTTGATTGCTTCCCGTTTTGTGTTTGCTTCCTGTAAACAAATGTTGTCGAACAGAGTGATGTGTTTGACTCTCAGGTGTAATGATAAGTGTGTGTGCTTCCTGTTTACCTTCCTTTTTGTGCCTTCAGGTGAATGGGAAGCTTTATCCTCTGGCTAAGATCCAGTTGGGACAGATGGGGGCGCTCCATCCTGCGAACCGCCTGGCAGCGTATCTGACGGGCCGGGTCGGGTCCAACAGGAAGCAGCAGAGCTCCTCTTTGTCTTCCTCTAAACCTGCTCAGAACCAGAGTCCAGGACGGACCCTCCAGACTGCCTCCTTGTCGTCCCCTTTGATGTTTGTGCCCCCACCCAAACCTCAGCCGTCAGTCCCAGTGCTCAGGCTCCAAGCCCCGCCCACAGGTGATCATTACCTGCTTATTTAAACCTGTAAATGTACAAAGATACACGTTAAAGTTTCAGTGTTTTCATCCTCACCTGTTCATCTACTTATCAATATACTAATCACATCTATTGATGACAGAATATAACTTTAAACGATCATATTTCATTAAGACTGACATAGAATCTTAAAAAATGCTTGGAAACATGAGAGGATTACGTTAGCCTGTGTAGTGGCTAGCCGGTTAGCATCGTAGTGATGTGTGACCCAATAATTTACCAAACCTGGTTACTGGGCTGTAAAGACATTAATAATATCAACTTGTGTAAATGTTAGCTGGCATGGTAACAGATGTTTGTTTCAGTGAGAGCAACACAAAGACCTGTGTTCAAACTGGACCATTACAGTTGTTAAATCTTTAAATGTCTGTTAGCATGCTAACGATCAGGTCACCCAGTCAGTGAACTGAAGCTCAAGAAGGAGTTTCCTGTTGGTTTGTTAGCATCAGTGAGCTAGCGTTACACAGCTGTACAGAAACATAGCATTGAGGCGAATCTGTCGCTGCTTTAACATCTCAAAGGGACATCTTTCACAGAGTTTCAGACGTCAGTCGGCGTCCACCAATCTGCTGCCTCGTCTCCCCAGCCGGTACCAGAAGGGGCGGGGCCTCGGCTTGTCACGGTGAGACTGTTCCCGGGTCGGACAGGAGACTCCAATCAGGTCAGAGTGGTACCTGCAGCTTCTGGTGGCTCCGCCACTCCAACAGGTAAAATGATAGAGCAGTTTAATTAAAACAAAGAAACACTTATGAATCAGTCTCTGTTTCCCGTTTTAAACTTGATTGATTCAGATCGGTTCGTTACTTTAGATAGTTTACTATTAAGAACATAAACGTTGTTAAAGAGCGACATGTGATGTCTATATTAAGACCCTGTCCCTGCTGGTCTCTGGTCTATATTAAGACCCTGTCCCTGCTGGTCTCTGGTGTGTTTTAGACTCTCAGATGAGCAGGTCTCTGGGTCCAAACCCATCTCTGAAGGTCTCTCAGCTGGTGATGGTTCCAGCCCCGGGTCTTCCTGGGAAAGTTATTGTACCACGTCTGACCCCCTCGACCCCAACCTCCCCGGGTCAGAGGATGATTCTGAAGCCGGTCCAAACCACATCTGGGGTCCAGTACTACCGCAGACCAGACGGAAAACTGGTCCGACTGGTCCCAATCAGCCAGCTGAGATCAGTGAACCCGACCCAGACCCGGTCCGTGCAGAGAGGTGAGTTTATGTTGCTGAAAGAACTCGTTGGTTCTTTAATTCAAGTAGAACCTAAACGTAGAACTTGTTCTGAAGTGTTTGTGATGGTGGTTCTGACCTGAAGGTTTGATCATCATGTGACTAAACAACACCCCATCCCCCCCCCCCCCCCAATTTTGTCCTCCCCCTCAGTCCTCCTCCCTCAGACCCCTGTCCTCTCTGTTGGTGCACAAATCTCAGCCCCCCCCTCCTGCTCTTCCTCTCTTCCCCCCCTCCCTGCGCCACTGCCCCCCCGCTCCCTGCTCCCCGTCCCCAGCCCGCTCGCCCCCCCCCCTGCTGTCATGGCTCAGAGGTCGACGTGCAGCTTTAAAATCTTTCAGTCCGACTCCTCAAAGGAATCAATGGTTGTTACCTGTGTTAAAGTCCCGCCCCCTCCTCCGACCAAGGTGGTGACAGGACCTGCCTCCTTCACCCTCCTCCAGCCTCCCCCTCCCGCAGCCCCCATGAACCTCCTCTCCCTTAAACCGTCCACAGGCAGGGGGCCCGAGCTTGGGGTCAGATCGGTGACTGTGGCTCCTGGTGGGGTGTTAGTCCATCAGAAACCTCAAAACATCATCCAGACCCCCAGCGGAACCTTGTCCCCCCCTCCATTTACACAAGGGTCACAGGTCACACCTGCATCCCCACCTGACCCCCCTGTTGACAGGATCATACCGGAGCCAACCAGGGAACAGATGGACCTGGACATTGTCTGTGTGGACGACAAGACCACGCTTGTTGCCACGGAGACAATGGGCGGGACCAAGCAGCCATCGGACACAGAGGAGCCGGAGGGGGCGGTGAGCAGCGAGACAGAGAACTCGTCAGACTTAGAGGAGGACACAGACGGAGAGAAAGAGTCGATCACTCAGGTAAAACCAGAAATTAAAGAGCACAACACAATAATCCAGATTACAGGTTTTTAAAGAACAACATTTTTTATATCAGTTTTAAAATGTTCTCATGGAACCAAATAATCCAGATTATAGTTCAAATCAATCAATCAGGTTTTATTCATACGTCTATAAATCACTGAGCACTCTATTCAGACAGAGCAGGTGTAGAGCAGGTGTAGAGCAGGTGTAGAGCATCCTCTGTGTTATCTACAGAGATCAACATGAGTCCACCATGAGACAGAATTATTCCTGTAACAGGCAGAAACCTCGAGCAGAACCAGACTCAGTGAACACACATCTGAAGAGTCCGTAACCAGGGGCTGACAATGAGCACTCCGGGCTAGTCACTTTAAACATTGTCATTAAAACCACTGGCCCTGAAATAATTTGTTATTTCTGTATTATTTTAAAGTCAAATTTTGTTTCTCCTTATGTTCTTATTACTGAATATGTGTTCAATCGTGGAACTCTGATAAACTTATAAAAATAGGCCAAATAATCATGTGTGTATAAAGAGGCTTCTTTTACCACTCTTGTGTAAGCAACTCTGACACCTGCATGACTAAGTAGTAATTGTTGCAGCTGCGTTGTACCTACTATTGGTTCTGTTCAAATGTATGTTTAATCAGCGTGATCAGCCTGTGAGAGTAACTTTTTGATACAAAGTCTTACCGTCTTCTACTTCCTGTAGCCGCTAGTCCGCGGCACGTCCGTTCCATGACGGTCCGTTTATGTAGCCACAGCGCTAACGTGCAACGGGACGAGGTGCCGCTGGTAACGGGAATACTCACACTTACTTGCCGCCTCACATAACTGCCGTCTGCCAAGATCATCCTGCAGGCGCATGATGTCAGGAGCGTCGTGTGCATGTTTACAGTTAACAGGCAGGTGACACACAGACTCTGCATGCACACAGCGGTCAGTCTATGCTATCATTAAAAGGTGCACTATGTAATGTCAGACGGACTTTTCCTGTTCTATGTGTGGGAAACACTGCTATCGGTGTTAAGTGGCTCATCAGCGTTGGGGGAAGTAAATCCCCTCACCTGTGTATGAAAACTAAAACGTGTGTATTTATACTATTCCGCGGTAGCTTGCTAACGTCAATTAGCGTGTTCTAGAATGATAGCTGCTCTGTCGCGAGTGCAGTGAGTAGCGTGTAACGTGTTGTTGACAGCAGCAGCCAAAGTGCCTGCATTGATACCGACTTCAGATGGAGATTACCACGGGATTCTCCCGTCCATCGGGGCTGTGAATCTCGGGAGGGCTACTATATTGTGTGCATTGTGGGCTTGTGGATCCTACTGGCACACCGGGCCAGTTAAATGTTAATCTACTGGCCCGGGGGGGAAAAACATACCGTCAAGCCCTGATGAGCACAATGTTCTAGAGGGGTAATATGGCACTATGAGCTCTTTAAGATATGACGGTGCCTGACCATTTAGAGCCATTAAATGCTCTCAATAGAACATAATTATCCTGATTTTTCAATTCTTGTTGGTTTATAAACAGGCTGATAAACGTCAATGACTCTTGTCCTGTGGTGTAACATTATGTTGATGATGTGATTATTTAACTTTGTTTCTGCAGCGTCACATTCACAACATGTTAGAGAAGCAGCGTCGGGGGAAGCTGAAGCAGCTGTTAGTAGATCTAAGGAGAGAAGTGGGACAGAAAGAGGAGACTTCAAAGATCTGCACCCTCAAAAAGGTCCTTCATACATTACATAGACTATGGTTGGTTAGTTTGTAGGTTAGTATGTAGGTTAGTTTGTTGGTTCATTTGTAGGTTAGTTTGTTGGTTAGTTTGTAGGTTAGTTTGTTGGTTTTATTTGTAGGTTAGTATGTAGGTTAGTTTGTTGGTTCATTTGTAGGTTAGTTTGTTGGTTAGTTTGTAGGTTAGTTTGTTGGTTCATTTGTAGGTTAGTTTGTTGGTTAGTTTGTTGGTTCATTTGTAGGTTAGTGTGTAGGTTAGTTTGTTGGTTCATTTGTAGGTTAGTATGTAGGTTAGTTTGTTGGTTCATTTGTAGGTTAGTTTGTAGGTTAGTTTGTTGGTTCATTTGTAGGTTAGTATGTAGGTTAATTTGTTGGTTCATTTGTAGGTTACTTTGTAGGTTAGTTTGTTGGTTCATTTGTAGGTTACTTTGTTGGTTAGTTTGTAGGTTAGTTTGTTGGTTAGTTTGTAGGTTAGTTTGTTGGTTTTATTTGTAGGTTAGTATGTAGGTTAGTTTGTTGGTTAGTTTGTAGGTTAGTTTGTTGGTTAGTTTGTAGGTTAGTTTGTTGGTTTTATTTGTAGGGTTAGACCTCAAAAAGGTCCTTCATACATTACATAGACTATGGTTGGTTAGTTTGTAGGTTAGTATGTAGGTTAGTTTGTTGGTTCATTTGTAGGTTAGTTTGTTGGTTAGTTTGTAGGTTAGTTTGTTGGTTTTATTTGTAGGTTAGTATGTAGGTTAGTTTGTTGGTTCATTTGTAGGTTAGTTTGTTGGTTAGTTTGTTGGTTCATTTGTAGGTTAGTTTGTTGGTTCATTTGTAGGTTAGTGTGTAGGTTAGTTTGTTGGTTCATTTGTAGGTTAGTTTGTTGGTTCATTTGTAGGTTAGTATGTAGGTTAGTTTGTTGGTTCATTTGTAGGTTAGTTTGTTGGTTCATTTGTAGGTTAGTATGTAGGTTAATTTGTTGGTTAATTTGTAGGTTACTTTGTAGGTTAGTTTGTTGGTTCATTTGTAGGTTACTTTGTAGGTTACTTTGTAGGTTAGTTTGTTGGTTCATTTGTAGGTTACTTTGTAGGTTAGTTTGTTGGTTCATTTGTAGGTTAGTATGTAGGTTAGTTTGTTGGTTCATTTGTAGGTTAGTTCGTAGGTTAGTATGTAGGTTAGTTTGTTGGTTCATTTGTAGGTTAGTATGTAGGTTAATTAGTTTATTTGTGTCGTTGCTGCAGGCGGTGCAGGTGATCCAGGCACTGAGGACGACAGACACACATCTGAAGAAGATGAAGAAGAGGTTGACGAAGAGGAGGGACAACTACCTCAACACCATTGCAGGTCTGTCCTCCCACCCCAAGCTATGACCTTTGACCTCTGTCCTCTGAATCTGACCTCTGAATCTGACATCTGACAGGAAGTGAACTCACACGTGGGAATGAGGTGGGGCTTCTGTCAGACATGACGGACAATTCATCTGACGAGGAGAGAGTGGTTGCCAAGACGACCGACATGATGGCTGCCACTAACGTAAGAAACTTGTTTTCAAACATGGTCAATAATAACCAAATGATAAATAATCACAATTTTTTATGAAATACAAAATTAAACTTAACAATTCAGACTAAACTAATTTCTATGTTGTGAATTTTAATCTTACTTTGATATGATTAAATCTATTTTTATCTTTATCATAATAATTTGTTTCAGGTGGCCGATGATGTCCACAGTGTCGCCGTGGAGACGAAGGATGAGGTCATTCACTTGAATGCAGATCACAGTCTGTCTAGCATCATGATGGACTCAAAGTAAGAACTGATTCACTTCCTGTCTGATCATATGAGGCCATCATGACATCACTATAATAGTTAGTTGTCCTCCATTTTCTGCATGTAGTGGACAGTGACCTCAGAGACACGAAAAAGCAACTAGAATCACAGACGGATATGAATTATAATGTCCTGTGTTGTCATGGTTTGATTTTTTAAGAAATCAGCCAATCAGAGCTTCAGCTGACAGGAAACTGGCGAGTCTAACCCGACGGGTTGTCTTTTTATTTTCTCTCAACAGAAACAGTCTGAGTGAGAAGAAGTCAGAGCAAGATCAGAGCGTCAGCACTGCCTTCGAAGCTCTCCGATCTGTCATGAATGACAAACACTCAGCCAGGACACACCTGCTGAAACAGGTAACATCTGGAAACTAGAGCAGCAGAACTGTGTTCACCTACCCCTAAGCCACCAAAGGCATTTTGACAGTTTTAAAGAGAGCACCTTGCAGTTTCTTCTTTCTTTGAATCTTTTAAATATTTTTTTAGGCTCGTCGGGAGATTCAGACTCTGCAGACTGAGATGAAGATACTGAAGAGTCTGAAGATTTGTCTGAGACAGCAGAGAGACGCCTACTTGAGGAAGATCAGACAGAGATCAGGTGAGGAGGGGGAGGGGGAAGGAGAGGAGGAGGTCTCTGCATCTCTTTCGGTCACAGGTTTGAAGAACATCTGATCTTCAGCAGTTTAGTCACAATAATAGTAATCTCACATTAGCAAAAGCTAACAGGAGCACATGGCATAAAAATGCATTGATTATTATTATTGATCATCAGCTGATCAGCAGGTAGCTGATCAGGTGATCATCAGGGATCAGGTGACTTTTTGTCTCTCACCTGCAGGTGAATATGTTACCTGTTTGCGTGTTTTGGCTGCAGGTAAAAATGAGCAGAGAATCCTAAGGAAGCACCTGTCATCCAAGAAACACAGAGCAGCCAATCGGCTGCAAGCTTCAGTAGGGGGCGGGGCCTCCAAATCAACTGATGATGACATCATAATTTCGTCCTCCAACCTGCAGCTGCAGACTCCAACAGCTCCTCCATCACAGACCCTGTCCACCACTACACCTGTGCAAAAACTTGTGCCTCTCATGGCACCTTACACTGTTTCCCACAATGCAACAGGAGTGAGGGTCAAGATGAGGACGATCCCAAACATCCTGAGTCGCAGTAAGAAGCCGACGATGACGACAGTGAAGGGTGAGAAGAGAAGTTTCCTGATTCGCAGTTAAGTTACAGAATTTAGCTGAAACTGCTGATTTCTTCAGTTAGCTAACTAGTTTAGTTGCTGGTTAGTCTTGTAGCCAGCGAGTTAGTTGATTGATTAGTAACCTGCAGAACTAACATAAAATTCTGACTGTTGGTGATGCATTTCGGGAAACAGTAACGTTTTAGTTCACAGTATCGTGTTGTTTTCAGTGGGATAGATCAAATGTTGTTGACTTCCTGTTTTGGTTTGTCCCTCCAGAGTTGCCGTCCTTTCAGGCTCTTGTACCTGCTGAGGTTCTGTCCCTGGTTACAGCATCGTTGCCGGGGCAACCAGTCCTGACCCTGGGCCCGGTGATGTCGGGGTTGCCGGTTCTGCAGAAGTCTGCTTCACCCGGTACTGACAGGGTATCACTCTGGTCTCTGCTTCAACATGCTTTTATTTTGAAGTGACACCTGTACTCCTCCTGTGTGTAGGTGTGGCCTCAGTTACCCTCAATATCTCCGATCTGACCAATCAGCAGATGCACCTTACCTCCATGCCCTGCCCCCCCAATGGTAAGATGTACTGCAGCCATACCCCCCTCACCATCACTAACCTCACAGGTAACTAAACCAACTAACTAAACTAAAATAACTAAACTAACTAAATAAATAAACTTAGTAACTAAACTAAATAACATTTCTACTAACTAACTTAACAAAATTCTAAACTTAATCCTAAAGGCAGCTGGACCTGGTTGAAGTTTTTGAAAACGTTTCACCGCTCACCCGAAAGGCTTCTTCACTTCTGACTGACTGGTGGATGGAGCTAGAACTATAAGCCTCTGTAGGTCAGTAGTATGCTAATGGATGTTAGCATTATTTGCTAGAAATATAAGCCTCTGTACACATGATCCTGAGTGTGATCTCAGCTGTGAGAGGCAACTATGGCGCAGGGAAAAGGACAAAATTAAGACTATTGAGAGGCAGAAGGAGGCTATATCTTTGCCAAAGCCAGCTACTGATCTGGCCAATGATAAGCCAGCACAGGTAACTGAGAAGCCGCCTATTCATTCGACCAGGGAGGCAAGTCAAGCATCTAACATAGCAACCCACTGGATCGGCTACTGGCTAGGCTGGTCATTAGCTTCCCAGGCTGGCAACTAGCATGCCGAAGCTAGCAACGCACTGAAGCGACTTTCAGTGACACTGGGTCAACAGCTCAGGTAAATGACTCACCCTTGACCTACAGAGGCTGATATTTCTAGCTAATTATGCTAACATCTATTGGCGTACCTATGACCTAGAGAGGCTTATATTTTTAGCTAATCATGCTAACATCTATTAGCATACTTATGACCTGCAGAAGCTTATATTTTTAGCTCCGTCCACCAGTCAGTGAAAACTGAAAAAGCTTTTCGGATGAGACGTGAAACGTCTTCAAGAACTTCAACAAGTCCAGCTGTCTATTGGATTAAGTTTAGAATTACCCTGACCTGGATGACTGAGAACCTGCACAGACATGTCATTTAACTAAACTAACCTAAGCTAAGACTTAGTTATGGACTAAATCAAACAAAACCAGTTAACCTGTTAACATTTTGACTTGTGAACTTTTTGAAGGTCATTTTGTTTTTTTTGTTTTTTTATCATTGACAGCTGAAAACGTCAACGACCTGCTTCAACTGGTTCAACCTGTGACTCAACAAACAACACAACAAACAATGACACAACAAACGACACAACCAGTGACACAACAAATGACACATCAAACAGCACAACAACAAACAACACAACAAACAATGACACAACAACCAACACAACCAGTGACACAACAAACAACACAACAGACACAACAAACAATGACACAACAAATAACAAATCAAACAACACAACAAGCAACACAACAAACAATGACACGACAAACGACACAACAAACAACACAACAACAAATGACACAACAACAAACAACACAACAAACAACACAAAAACAAACGACACAACAACCAACACAACAACAAACAACACAACAAACAACACAAAAACAAATGACACAACAACAAACAACACAACAACCAACACAACAACAACAAACACAACAACAAACAACACAACAATCAACACAAGTTAATCTGGGCGAGTCCTCCTCTCTGGGTCTTCAGGTGGAGGTCCCTGTGGGCGGGGCTTTGGGGGGCAGGGCTGACGAGTGTCTGACTTCACTCCTCAACGAGATCGTCTTCCTCAACCAGCAGACCGTAACTGCTGCAACAACAGCGGGAGTCCTGTTACCTGGGAAATCGTCCTTTGAGGCGGGGCTACAGGAGGAGGGTGGTGCAATGGGTGGGGCCATGGAGCAGGGAGGGGCCAGGCTCCTGCATCCAGAGTTAGACTCTGTTACCATGGAGATGACAGAGGTCACCATGAGTGAAACGCACCCTGCCCCGGCTCCGCCCCCTCTGCTGCAAATGAAAGTGGGCAGGGCCAAGGAGGCGGAGCCCTCCGGCAGTGAAGAAGCAGCAGGAGGGGAGGGGGGTGTTTCCTGGAGGCCGATGCCGAGGCTGGTTCCTTTGGGGCGGACAGGAAACGCCCCCAGCTGATGATGTCACAGCAGGCTCAGGACTTGAGTGGTTGATGGGACTGCAGTGATCTGATTGGCTGCTTCTGTTTTGTTCCTAAAAAGTTGTTCCATTTTAGCAACATCACTTGTGTGTGTGTGTGTGTGTGTGTGTCTATGTGCGTTTAAAAAGTAATCAGAGAACAAGTTTCAAAGTATTTTCTTTAGAAATAAAAATGTAGAAAAGTTCACTTCTTCATCACCTGATCTCACCTGGAGCTGCTAAGTGCTGCGGTGTTTGTGTTAACACATTGAGGTTTTTGTACAGTGTTTTGTTTTTTAGATTTGTATTTTTGTACAGTGTAAACTCACCTGATGATCTCAAACAAACTGAAATATGAAAAATAAAGTTTGAAAAGGACGAATCGGTTTTCTTTGATAAATTAAAACAAAAATTGTTTTTGTTCAATTATTAAACTGAGCCAAGAAACAACTACAATATAAATACAGAAAAAAATAACAATATATTTTGTTATATTTTTATGTGCATATTTTTGGGTTTTCTTCTGTACACACAAAATAATAATAGTGTTATTGTTTCCGCCGCTGGGTAGCGCTTTTGCGTCACTGTTCATTGCAGCATGGATTCCTCAGATCTGCGTCACACCAGTCACAAGCCACGGAAGTAAGAAGCTGCACTTCAAAGTAAAACTAGTTTTGTTTTTGTCCTTTATGTTACAATAAAACGTGTTACAGGAAGTTGTTGAATAAAAAGATACAAAATTAAAATAACACAACAATGACGTTCAGTTCAAATACCATAGAGCAGATAACAGTAAATGTAATTATTAAAGTAACAGAATCTCTATTTTTTCTAAACAGTTGTAATCACACCAGTTTTCAGTTCACATGATGTCGATTTGTAATGTGTATTATATATTATTAAATTATAATATACTCATGTATATATATATACATGAGTATATACACATATATATGTATATATATATACACATATATATTCATATATATATACACATATATTTATATGTGTGTGTGTCTGTTGTGTTTTATTATCCATTATTTTTTCTCTTTGAGAACCCAGTCCAGCTCTTTTATTCTGAAAACGCTGACCGGAAAGGTTTGTATCATTGCCGCGTGCAGTCTTGACGCTGCGGCGCGTCAGTCTGTCAGTCCAGTCAGTCTCGTGCTGAAGCCGCTTCGTGTCTTCGCTGCGGCGAAGGAACAAAATGCGGAGCAGCCGCGACCCGGGTCAGTCCAGAACCAGGACCGGAGCGAGGCTAGCTGGACCGGCACGGCTTGGCCCGCAGACAGCATGACGGCAGAAGCAGCGGGGACAGACAGAGGCTCGAGCCGCTGAGAGAGGCAGCTAGCAGGACAGCTAACAGCGCGATGACCGCGGAGGGAAGTGGAACAATCCGCAGCCGCATCAAGAACCTGCTGCGTTCCCCGTCCATCAAACTGCGCCGCAGGAGCGGCACCGCGCGGCAAAGAGAGGAGCTGAGCGACAAGGTGCGCACGCGTTGCAACATACACACACACACACACACACATACAGACAGAGGCATGCAGCGGCTATGACAGGATGATGATCGGAGTTTTTACAAGCTGCTCAATAAATCAGTGACTGAATTGTTGTTGTTATGGTAACCTCATTACAAAGCTGTGGCTATGACGTCATTATTCAGTTAAATGTCCTCTTTGCAGTTTAACTCTGGTTCTCTCAAATATCAAAGTTCAGGAGCAGATAATCAATTACTATCGATCAGATCGATTATTCACACTGTTAAAATGTGTTTCAGATTTACAGTACAATGTGGGGAGAGCTGAGACACACACACACACACACACACACGCTGCAGTGTTTTAATAAAGTTTTAAACAGCTTCAGAGCTCAGTTTGAATAAAAACATGTCGTCACTTCTGTCTCTTTGAACTGTAACCGCTGTTGCACTGGGAGGACTGGGAGCTCCTGCAGCTTCCTGTCTGTCAGGTGTTTCTGCTCTGTTTATCCCTGCAGGGCCTCCATTCATCCGTCTGTCAGCAGCTTCAGTCCAGCAAAAGTCCCAGAATGCTTTGTGTTCTGTTTGAACTGTGTGTGTGTGTGTGTGTGTTTTTGCTTGTGAGAAGATTTTCTCTGCAGTGGTTCCCAACCTGAGGCTCAGGAACCCTGAGGTGGTCGTCAGATAAATCTGAGGGTCACGTGATGTTGAACAAGAGAAGAAGAAAAACATGACTGTGTTGAGCTAATTAGCGCATAGCCTTCATCAGCGTCCTCATACACCAGGGGGCGCCGGTGTAGCTCAGGTTTGAGCGAGTGCAAAGGCTCAGGACTCCAAACAGCGACCCAGGTTCAATTCCAACCTCGCCCTATGCTGCACATCCTTAACTGCTGTTTCTAATAGAATGTGTTAGCTGTTAGCCGCTAGCTCACAGACGAGTCCAGCCAAAAGAATATAAAGTGTGAAACTTGAGGATGAGCGTTCAGACGTTTCTTTAGTTTGCAAAATATGTTCGTCCATCACACACTGGTTTTCTTCTTCGTCTGTTTTGCCTTAGTTAATCCTCAAGACCGAATGTTTAATTCTGTCAGTTAATGCTAACATTACTTCATGCTGACTTTATTTTATGCTAACATTACCGGTGGCTAACTTTCCATCTGTGTCTCTGCAGTAGAACCTGCAGACGAACATGAACAGATGCTGGTGGTGCTTTGTTGAGGTTTACTGTTGTTGTTGGAGTGATCAGCTGATCACACTGAGCATCAGCTGGTTATTGTTAAAGTTAACAGGAAGTTAAATAAGTTCTTGTGCAGGTCTGTGAGTCAGCAGCAGAAGGCGAAGAGAGCTTGCAGTGACTCGTCTCACATAAACAAAGTCAGCTGATTCACCTCTGTGTGTTTGAGACGTGACGAGGAGACGGATGTGCTCCTCACAGACTCACAAACACACACACACACACACAGCTGAGCGGAAAAGCTAGTAAAAAAATGAATAGGGTTTGGTGCAGAGGGAGGGAGAGTCGTGTGAGAGGAGGACACACAGCACACACTGTACTGGAGTCTGGTGCTGTTAGCTTAGCATTGAGCTGCGTCTCTCTACCAGACCACAGTGAGACCTGCTGGTGACATGCTAATATGCTAACACGCTAACAGCAGCAGATGTTTGAGGAGAGACGTTCGGAGTCAGACAGACTGAACTTACTCTGATTGGACAGAAAACTTGATGTGATCATGCATGAAGTAAGAGTGTGTGTGTGTGTGTGGGGGGGGGGGGGATCTTTGTTTACGTCTTTTCTTGCAGGATGATGATGTGACCCTGGATTCAGGTGTCAAGATCACTGACTGTAAAAAAACAATTTTACCTGCTCACTAATAGCTGATGACCTTTGCCCTCCAGGTGACCTTGGAGAAGGTTCTGGGGATCTCGGCCCCGGGGAACCGAGCGCTGGCCTGCGACCCACGGACTGGCCTGTTGGCGTATCCTGCTGGGTGAGAGTGTCTGTGTATTTGCATGATGTCACTTCCTGTTTGTGTACAGCTCAGTGTCTATATACTGTGTCTCTGTCTGCACGTCTACAGAGCAGATTAGAGTCTTGGAACTTTAAAGGCTAAAAGCATGATGAGATTATCAGATTAAACTGATCATGTGTTTAAAGAGGCAACACACACACACACACAGGTGTGAGGGGTCCTGTTGTCCTGACTCTGAGAGCCTTCTTCAGGTTCTGTAAATCTCTTGTTGGGTTAATAATAATAATAATAATAATACATTGTATTTATATTACGCTCATAACACCAAAGGCACTTTACGTGATCACATTTTAGAACAACAAAAGAAGGGTTCTCACGGTTCCTGCATCTCATGTTTTTTTTGCAGTTTTCCGCAGGTTCTCTGTTGAGCTGTGTGTGTGTGTGTGTGTGTGTGTGTGTGTCAGTAACAGCCTCCTTCAGAGATACTGGTTTGACACGTTCAGTCTGTTTGATGTTAAATAAACTGAACTGTGAAACAGGAAGTAAACTTTTATTTAAATGTGGAGCTGATGTTACGTGTTTTATCTGCAGTACTAAAGTGTAGTTAAACACTACATATATATAATATATATGCATACACTATATACTTTAGGGTGTACCCACTGTGTATAATGAGTACTGGTACTTGTAGTTCTACGTCTTTTGCTGATACTTTAAAATACTTGTACTTCTGTTGTCCTGCATGCTGCTGTCACTGTGAGGTACTCAGCTTGGTCCTCACAAGTGTACAAGAACAAACGTGTGTTGATGAGGAAAAATTTAATTGGCTGCTGACTCAGCTGCTTAGCACACACACACACACACATACACACACATACACACACACACGCACACACACACACACGCACACACACATACACACACATACACACACACACACACACGCATGCACGCACGCACACACGCACACACGCACACACAGACGCACACACACGCACGCTCGCACGCTCGCACGCACACAAACTGAGTCAGCTGATTAAAGGTACAGTGTCTCTCTCAGTAGATGTTGGGTTCAGATGGGCGGATCAGTCTCATGTTTGTTAGCTTAGCTTAGCATAAAAAGTGGAAACAGCTAGCCTTCACTAACACTTAGCAGCTGCTCTGACCCCCCATGGTCATGTTGCGACTCTTTGAGAGGCCATACCCTCAGGTTCAGAACCTCTGGACTGGACTAGACCTAAACCAGACCTGGTCCAGACCGGTCCAGACCGGTCCAGATGGGGTCTGGGTCAGGATTTGGTCTCTGACTGTTTAGTAAGGTTGAGGTCTGAGAGACACAGTCACCAAACAGAGACTCATTAAACCTGCTCAGCAGTGTGTGTGTGTGTGTGTGTGTGTGTGTGTGTGTGTGTGTGTGTGTGTGTGTGTGTGTGTGTGTTTGTGTGTGTGTGTGTGTGTTTGTGTTTGTGTCTATGGAAGCAAATCTGTCTCACCAGATTTTGAATTTTAAAGCACTGAATTTTCTTACATTGAAATTTTGTGTCTGATTTTTTTGCCTCTGAATTCAACTCTTATAATTTATAATCTAACAAATTTTCACTTTTATTTTTCAATGTTGAAAAATGTCAAGCTGTAAGAAATTCAAACAACAAAAATTCAGATCCCAAAATTCGGGTTAAAAAACGATTCAGATGCAACATCTGGGAAGAGCAATCGATTCTGTCTCAGATCGAACCAACATCCAGCCAGTCAGGTTACGCTCTGTTGGTCATGTGTTGCATGGCTCAGTCCAGGAGGTTAACGACTCGACAACTTCACTGCTTTATTTCATGAAAGTGCAAGAAAGTTCAGTGCTTGAAACTCGAAGGCTTAAAAAATGAGACAGATTTGCTTCCATATGTTTCAGCAGAAACTGAACTTTGAATGTTTGAAGTATTTGTGTTTTAAGGTGAAACCTGAATAACTGAATGTGAATATATTTACTGCATTACCTTTAATATATTTACTACATCACCTTTATTTCACATATATTTACTGCATTACCTTTAATATATTTACTACATTACCTTTAATATATTTACTACATTACCTTTATTTCACATATATTTACTGCATTACCTTTAATATATTTGCTACATTACCTTTATTTCACATATATTTACTGCATTACCTTTAATATATTTGCTACATTACCTTTATTTCACATATATTTACTGCATTACCTTTATTTCACATATATTTACTATATTTCCAAAAACGCATCTCTGCAGTGTGTTTTCAGTGTGTGTGTTTGTTAACGTGCTGACTTGTGTGTCTGCAGGTGTGTCGTCGTCCTGTTGAATCCTCGGAAGAACAAACAGCATCACATCTTCAACAGCTCCAGGTAACCTGCAGGTTTAAAATGTTTGTTATAATGACGACACCTGTATGATGTCAACATTTGACAGCCAATCAGAGGTCATCTTTGTGTCTGTGAATTCAACACAATGAAGTAACTTTGGTGTTTTTCAGGAAGGCGATCACAACGTTAGCGTTTTCTCCTGACGGGAAATATGTCGTCACAGGAGAGGTGAGTCTCTGCAGACGGGTCTAACACCTGGTTTGTAAATAGTCTCTAATAAGTCTCCTGTCACTGAAGACAGGAGGAAGAAGATGGGGGTTAAAATGTGTGCAGAGCTGTCCAGGTTGCTTAGCAGGAAGTGAGGTCACCTGCTGTCAGCTGATCTGTGATTACTTCACTGTCGCTGTTAAACTGCACTGATTATTGTAATAATAAATAAAACTGATGAGGTCTAACAGAACTGTACGATCTTATTTTCATGAAACTTAACAAAAGTCAGAGATACCTGCGACAGGCAGAATTCAGGGTGTGAAGAAGTCGACTGTTTGTTCGTTGTTAAAACGTCTTTAACGTAATAAGCATAATCTTTTTGTCCCTCCTTCAGAGCGGTCACATGCCGGCGGTGCGGGTGTGGGATGTGTCTGAGCACGTGCAGGTGGCCGAGCTGCAGGAACATAAATATGGTGTTGCCTGTGTTTCATTTTCTCCAAACGGGAAGTTTATTGTTAGTGTCGGATTTCAGCACGACATGATGGTGAACGTGTGGAACTGGAAGGTAAAACGGTTCACTCCTCCTCCTCCTCCTCCTCCTGATCCTCCTCCTCTGTTTTCTCCTCTTCCTTCATGGTGTGGTGAACGTATTCCCCTTACTGTTACTGTGCACTTTGACTGCGTGTGTTCATCGAGTTACTGCTCAGATTCGGATTTAAGGGTTTATGTTTTAATTTGAGTGATTTGAAGATTTTTCATGTTTTAGTTAATCAGTTACAAACTTTGACTTCAAGTTCCTGCGGAACATTTTAATTTATCAGATGCTTTATCCAAAGTGACACACATCTGATATACATGTAATGTACACTACCAGACAAAAGTTTCGACACACTTTCCCATTCACTTGTATGACAAAATGTGTCCAAATCAGACTGAGGAGGTCTGATGGTGCGTTCAAGGACCTGTTTGAGACCCGTTCTGGTTGAAGCTCTTTCCTGCGGGCTCACAGATTTTCTTCTTCGTGTGTTTATCAGAAAAACGTCCTGGTTGCAGCCAATAAGGTGTCAAGTAAGGTGACCGCCGTCTCCTTCTCTGATGACAGCTCCTACTTTGTTACCGCTGGCAACCGACACGTCAAGTTCTGGTACCTGGACCACGCCAAGACCTCCAAGGTTCACCTGCCGGTCACATGACCATCAGCTGATTATGACAACATCCTGTTTAATTACTGATCCACCTGTCTCTCTCTGCTCTCCACCTGTCCATCTCTGCTCTCCACCTGTCTGTCTCTGCTCTCCCCCTGTCTCTCTCTGCTCTCCCCCTGTCTCTCTCTGCTCTCCACCTGTCCATCTCTGCTCTCCACCTGTCTGTCTCTGCTCTCCCCCTGTCTCTCTCTGCTCTCCCCCTGTCTCTCTCTGCTCTCCACCTGTCTATCTCTGCTCTCCACCTGTCCATCTCTGCTCTCCACCTGTCTGTCTCTGCTCTCCCCCTGTCTCTCTCTGCTCTCCACCTGTCTCTCTCTGCTCTCCCCCGTCTATCTCTGCTCTCCA